>NW_027175238.1:0-300000 GCF_028021215.1 Eschrichtius robustus
TAGTTCACTGAGCAGGGGTAGGTCTTGTCTATTACATATTGGGGTGTATGGAACGGTATCTGAGGGAATTTGAAACCCTTGTTTTATGCATCACCCCACCTCACCTTTCCCGTTAAGCAGCCATAGTGTGTTTTCTAAACGTGTGACTCTGTTCTGTTTGTAATTCAGTTCAGGTGTAGCGGTTTTTACATTCCCTCTATAAGTGATAGCTTATGATAAGTGTCTTTTTCTGTGTCACTTATTTCACTTAGAATCGTCATACCTAAATCCACTCATCTTGCTTCTACTAGCCTTATGACATTGATTTCATGTCTGAGTGATATTCCTTTGTACATAAGGACCACAACTTCTTTATCCATTTTTCTCTTTCCTGGGATATTTAAGGTGTCATGAAGTGGAGGTTCTTGTCAACATAGCAGCCCTAAACATTGGGGTGCCTGTGTCTTGCTGATTTTTAGTTTTCCCAATTTATACGCCCATGAGTGGACTTGCCCTATGCTCCCTAAGCTGTGTTTTTTCGATGTTTCAGGACACACCGTACACTTCTCCAGAGTGGCTTTTGGCAATTTACATCCCGCCCATCAGCGTAGCAAGGCTGCCATTTCTCCATGGCCTGTACTGCATTTCTGGTTTTGACACTTTTTGCAGCATGGCCCTTTTGACCGATGGGAAGCGAGACCTCTTTGTAGCGCTGATTTGCCTTTCCAGGTTGCTTGGTTGGCCAAAAAGGGCGTATGCGTTTTTTCCTGATATATTCAGGAAAAAACGCATACGCCCTTTTTGGCCAAGGGCATAATTGTCGACGTTTTGCCGCTTTTCATGTGCTTTAAAGGCGATTCGAATCTACCTCCTGAAATCTCTTTCCTGCAATTCTGCCTTGCTTTCAAATCCTCTTCGTTGCCTTCCCTCAATATATCTGTGGATGAGAGTTATCATTTATAACTCTGCGGGTTTGTGAATTGCAGTGTCCCTGAGCTCCATTTCAAACTCGCTTTTTTGGGAGCTGGCCACAAAAGCGCGAGATTGCCTCAGGCCCTATTCTGGTTCCTGGAGGCAGGCTGAGCCTGTGGTTAATTCTTCTTCCTGATGGGAAAATAGAGTGACCTGTGCCTGTCCCAACACCTAGATCTAGTCTCTCATTGGTTGCCCCTCTTCCCGTTCATCTTCAGGACAAATTGCAACCTGTAGGGAACAGGAGCTTAAAGGTGCTGATTCTCCAAGTAGGGAGATTGCTAGTAAAGTAGCTGGAAAGGCGAACCCTAGCACAAGGAGATGAGAAATGGGCGTGGTTTTAGAAACCTTTCAAAATCACACGGTGTACCATCTTCTGGGTTCTCATGCATGTTTTCGATGTAGGAAGATGCCCTTGAACCTGGAGATTTGGGACCCATGGGATGGGTACCACGCAGTATTACTTTAAAGGGTCTGAGTTTGCTCACCCAACCTCACCCAACCTCTCAGCCCCAAGAGTGTCCACCCTTATGTCTCATCCAGGTGTGGGTCTAGATATGGTCAATGCAGGTTGGCATCACAGCCCCTGAACGAATTTTGTAAGAATTTCTCTCTCTTTCACTGTCTTTGTTTTACGGGTTTTTAAAAGTAATTTATTTTTATAATGGGGTTTAGCTGCTTTTCACGGCTGTGTTTATGCGGCTTTACACCCACTTGACTCACTTCCAGAGAGATATCAATACATAGGTTTTAAGATTCTTACTAGTCACATATATTCTTGTGCGGTGAATAGGGGGTGTTGAGTCCAGTTCACTGAGCAAGGAGTAGGTCTTGTCTATTACATATTGGGTGTATGGAACGGTATCTGAGCGAATTTGAAACCCTTGTTTTATGCATCACCCCACCTCACCTTTCCCGTTAAGCAGCCATAGTGTGTTTTCTAAACGTGTGACTCTGTTCTGTTTTGTAATTCAGTTCAGGTGTAGCGGTTTTTACATTCCCTCTATAAGTGATAGCTTATGATAAGTGTCTTTTTCTGTGTCAGTTATTTCACTTAGAATCGTCATACCTAAATCCACTCATCTTGCTTCTACTAGCCTTATGATATTGATTTCATGTCTGAGTGATATTCCTTTGTACCTAATGACCACAACTTCTTTATCCATTTTTCTCTTTCCTGGGATATTTAAGGTGTCATGAAGTGGAGGTTCTTGTCAACATAGCAGCCCTAAACATTGGGGTGCCTGTGTCTTGCTGATTTTTAGTTTTCCCAAGTTATACGCCCATGAGTGGACGTGCCCTATGCTCCCTAAGCTGTGTTTTTTCGATGTTTCAGGACACACCGTACACTTCTCCAGAGTGGCTTTTGGCAATGTACATCCCGCCCATCAGCGTAGCAAGGCTGCCATTTCTCCATGGCCTGTACTGCATTTCTGGTTTTGACACTTTTTGCAGCATGGCCCTTTGACCGATGGAAGCGAGACTTCTTTGTAGCGCTGATTTGCCTTTCCAGGTTGCTTGGTTGGCCAAAAAGGGCGTATGCGTTATTTCCTGAATATATTCAGGAAAAAACGCATACGCCCTTTTTGGCCAAGGGCATCATTGTCGACGTTTTGCCGCTTTTCATGTGCTTTAAAGGCGATTCGAATCTACCTCCTGAAATCTGTTTCCTGCAATTCTGCCTTGCTTTCAAATCCTCTTCGTTGCCTTCCCTCAATATATCTGTGGATGAGTGTTATCACTTATAACTCTGCGGGTTTGTGAATTGCAGTGTCCCTGAGCTCCATTTTTCAACTCGCTTTTTTGGGAGCTGGCCGCAAAAGCGCGGGATTGCCTCAGGCCCTATTCTGGTTCCTGGCGGCAGGCTGAGCCTGTGGTTAATTCTTCTTCCTGATGGGAAAATAGAGTGACCTGGCCTGTCCAACACCTAGATCTAGTCTCTCATTGGTTGCCCCTCTTCCCGTTCATCCTCAGGACAAATTGCAACCTGTAGGGAACAGGAGCTTAAAGGTGCTGATTCTCCAAGTAGGGAGATTGCTAGTAAAGTAGCTGGAAAGGCGAACCCGAGCACAAGGAGATGAGAAATTGGGTGCGTTTTAGAAACCTTTCAAAATCACACGGTGTACCATCTTCTGGGTTTCTCATGCATGTTTTCGATGTAGGAAGATGCCCTTGAACCTGGAGATTTGGGACCCATGGGATGGGTACCACACAGTATTACTTTAAAGGGTCTGCGTTTGCTCACCCAACCTCACCCAAACTCTAAGCCCCAAGAGTGTCCACCCTTATGTCTCATCCAGCTGTGGGTCTAGATATGGTCAATCCAGGTTGCATCACAGCCTCTGAACGAATTTTGTAAGAATTTCTCTCTCTTTCACTGTCTTTGTTTTACGGGTTTTAAAGTAATTTATTTTTATAATGGGGTTTAGCTGCTTTTCACGGCTGTGTTTATGCGGCTTTACACCACTTGACTCACTTCCAGACAGATATCAATACATAGGTTTTAAGATTCTTACTAGTCACATATATTCTTGTGCGGTGAATAGGGGGTGTTGTGTCCAGTTCACTGAGCAAGGGGTAGGTCTTGTCTATTACATATTGGGTGTATGGAACGGTATCTGAGCGAATTTGAACCCTTGTTTTATGCATCACCCACCTCACCTTTCCCGTTAAGCAGCCATAGTGTGTTTTCTAAACGTGTGACTCTGTTCTGTTTTGTAATTCAGTTCAGGTGTAGCGGTTTTTACATTCCCTCTATAAGTGATAGCTTATGATAAGTGTCTTTTTCTGTGTCAGTTATTTCACTTAGAATCGTCATACCTAAATCCACTCATCTTGCTTCTACTAGCCTTATGATATTGATTTCATGTCTGAGTGATATTCCTTTGTACCTAATGACCACAACTTCTTTATCCATTTTTCTCTTTCCTGGGATATTTAAGGTGTCATGAAGTGGAGGTTCTTGTCAACATAGCAGCCCTAAACATTGGGGTGCCTGTGTCTTGCTGATTTTTAGTTTTCCCAATTTATACGCCCATGAGTGGACGTGCCCTATGCTCCTAAGCTGTGTTTTTTCGATGTTTCAGGACACACCGTACACTTCTCCAGAGTGGCTGTTGGCAATTTACATCCCGCCCATCAGCGTAGCAAGGCTGCCATTTCTCCATGGCCTGTCCTGCATTTCTGGTTTTGACACATTTTGCAGCATGGCCCTTTTGACCGATGGGAAGCGAGACCTCTTTGTAGCGCTGATTTGCCTTTCCAGGTTGCTTGGTTGGCCAAAAAGGGCGTATGCGTTATTTCCTGAATATATTCAGGAAAAAACGCATACGCCCTTTTTGGCCAAGGGCATCATTGTCGACGTTTTGCCGCTTTTCATGTGCTTTAAAGGCGATTCGAATCTACCTCCTGAAATCTGTTTCCTGCAATTCTGCCTTGCTTTCAAATCCTCTTCGTTGCCTTCCCTCAATATATCTGTGGATGAGAGTTATCACTTATAACTCTGCGGGTTTGTGAATTGCAGTGTCCCTGAGCTCCATTTTTCAACTCGCTTTTTTGGGAGCTGGCCGCAAAAGCGCGGGATTGCCTCAGGCCCTATTCTGGTTCCTGGCGGCAGGCTGAGCCTGTGGTTAATTCTTCTTCCTGATGGGAAAATAGAGTGACCTGGGCCTGTCCCAACACCTAGATCTAGTCTCTCATTGGTTGCCCCTCTTCCCGTTCATCCTCAGGACAAATTGCAACCTGTAGGGAACAGGAGCTTAAAGGTGCTGATTCTCCAAGTAGGGAGATTGCTAGTATAGTAGCTGGAAAGGCGAACCCGAGCACAAGGAGATGAGAAATTGGGTGCGTTTTAGAAACCTTTCAAAATCACACGGTGCACCATCTTCTGGGTTTCTCATGCATGTTTTCGATGTAGGAAGATGCCCTTGAACCTGGAGATTTGGGACCCATGGGATGGGTACCACACAGTATTACTTTAAAGGGTCTGCGTTTGCTCACCCAACCTAACCCAACCTCTAAGCCCCAAGAGTGTCCACCCTTATGTCTCATCCAGCTGTGGGTCTAGATATGGTCAATCCAGGTTGCATCACAGCCTCTGAACGAATTTTGTAAGAATTTCTCTCTCTTTCACTGTCTTTGTTTTACAGGTTTTTAAAAGTAATTTATTTTTATAATGGGGTTTAGCTGCTTTTCACGGCTGTGTTTTTGCGGCTTTACACCCACTTGACACACTTCCAGAGAGATATCAATACATAGGTTTTAAGATTCTTACTAGTCACATATATTCTTGTGCGGTGAATAGGGGGTGTTGAGTCCAGTTCACTGAGCAAGGAGTAGGTCTTGTCTATTACATATTGGGTGTATGGAACGGTATCTGAGCGAATTTGAAACCCTTGTTTTATGCATCACCCCACCTCACCTTTCCCGTTAAGCAGCCATAGTGTGTTTTCTAAACGTGTGACTCTGTTCTGTTTTGTAATTCAGTTCAGGTGTAGCGGTTTTTACATTCCCTCTATAAGTGATAGCTTATGATAAGTGTCTTTTTCTGTGTCAGTTATTTCACTTAGAATCGTCATACCTAAATCCACTCATCTTGCTTCTACTAGCCTTATGATATTGATTTCATGTCTGAGTGATATTCCTTTGTACATAAGGACCACAACTTCTTTATCCATTTTTCTCTTTCCTGGGATATTTAAGGTGTCATGAAGTGGAGGTTCTTGTCAACATAGCAGCCCTAAACATTGGGGTGCCTGTGTCTTGCTGATTTTTAGTTTTCCCAATTTATACGCCCATGAGTGGACGTGCCCTATGCTCCCTAAGCTGTGTTTTTTCGATGTTTCAGGACACACCGTACACTTCTCCAGAGTGGCTTTTGGCAATGTACATCCCGCCCATCAGCGTAGCAAGGCTGCCATTTCTCCATGGCCTGTACTGCATTTCTGGTTTTGACACATTTTGCAGCATGACCCTTTTGACCGATGGGAAGCGAGACTTCTTTGTAGCGCTGATTTGCCTTTCCAGGTTGCTTGGTTGGCCAAAAAGGGCGTATGCGTTATTTCCTGAATATATTCAGGAAAAAACGCATACGCCCTTTTTGGCCAAGGGCATCATTGTCGACGTTTTGCCGCTTTTCATGTGCTTTAAAGGCGATTCGAATCTACCTCCTGAAATCTGTTTCCTGCAATTCTGCCTTGCTTTCAAATCCTCTTCGTTGCCTTCCCTCAATATATCTGTGGATGAGAGTTATCACTTATAACTCTGCGGGTTTGTGAATTGCAGTGTCCCTGAGCTCCATTTTTCAACTCGCTTTTTTGGGAGCTGGCCGCAAAAGCGCGGGATTGCCTCAGGCCCTATTCTGGTTCCTGGCGGCAGGCTGAGCCTGTGGTTAATTCTTCTTCCTGATGGGAAAATAGAGTGACCTGGGCCTGTCCCAACACCTAGATCTAGTCTCTCATTGGTTGCCCCTCTTCCCGTTCATCCTCAGGACAAATTGCAACCTGTAGGGAACAGGAGCTTAAAGGTGCTGATTCTCCAAGTATGGAGATTGCTAGTAAAGTAGCTGGAAAGGCGAACCCGAGCACAAGGAGATGAGAAATTGGGTGCGTTTTAGAAACCTTTCAAAATCACACGGTGTACCATCTTCTGGGTTTCTCATGCATGTTTTCGATATAGGAAGATGCCCTTGAACCTGGAGATTTGGGACCCATGGGATGGGTACCACACAGTATTACTTTAAAGGGTCTGCGTTTGCTCACCCAACCTCACCCAAACTCTAAGCCCCAAGAGTGTCCACCCTTATGTCTCATCCAGCTGTGGGTCTAGATATGGTCAATCCAGGTTGCATCACAGCCTCTGAACGAATTTTGTAAGAATTTCTCTCTCTTTCACTGTCTTTGTTTTACGGGTTTTTAAAAGTAATTTATTTTTATAATGGGGTTTAGCTGCTTTTCACGGCTGTGTTTATGCGGCTTTACACCCACTTGACTCACTTCCAGACAGATATCAATACATAGGTTTTAAGATTCTTACTAGTCACATATATTCTTGTGCGGTGAATAGGGGGTGTTGAGTCCAGTTCACTGAGCAAGGGGTAGGTCTTGTCTATTACATATTGGGTGTATGGAACGGTATCTGAGGGAATTTGAAACCCTTGTTTTATGCATCACCCCACCTCACCTTTCCCGTTAAGCAGCCATAGTGTGTTTTCTAAACGTGTGACTCTGTTCTGTTTTGTAATTCAGTTCAGGTGTAGCGGTTTTTACATTCCCTCTATAAGTGATAGCTTATGATAAGTGTCTTTTTCTGTGTCACTTATTTCACTTAGAATCGTCATACCTAAATCCACTCATCTTGCTTCTACTAGCCTTATGACATTGATTTCATGTCTGAGTGATATTCCTTTGTACATAAGGACCACAAATTCTTTATCCATTTTTCTCTTTCCTGGGATATTTAAGGTGTCATGAAGTGGAGGTTCTTGTCAACATAGCAGCCCTAAACATTGGGGTGCCTGTGTCTTGCTGATTTTTAGTTTTCCCAATTTATACGCCCGTGAGTGGACTTGCCCTATGCTCCCTAAGCTGTGTTTTTTCGATGTTTCAGGACACACCGTACACTTCTCCAGAGTGGCTTTTGGCAATTTACATCCCGCCCATCAGCGTAGCAAGGCTGCCATTTCTCCATGGCCTGTACTGCATTTCTGGTTTTGACACTTTTTGCAGCATGGCCCTTTTGACCGATGGGAAGCGAGACCTCTTTGTAGCGCTGATTTGCCTTTCCAGGTTGCTTGGTTGGCCAAAAAGGGCGTATGCGTTTTTTCCTGAATATATTCAGGAAAAAACGCATACGCCCTTTTTGGCCAAGGGCATCATTGTCGACGTTTTGCCGCTTTTCATGTGCTTTAAAGGCGATTCGAATCTACCTCCTGAAATCTGTTTCCTGCAATTCTGCCTTGCTTTTAAATCCTCTTCGTTGCCTTCCCTCAATATATCTGTGGATGAGAGTTATCACTTATAACTCTGCGGGTTTGTGAATTGCAGTGTCCCTGAGCTCCATTTTTCAACTCGCTTTTTTGGGAGCTGGCCGCAAAAGCGCGGGATTGCCTCAGGCCCTATTCTGGTTCCTGGCGGCAGGCTGAGCCTGTGGTTAATTCTTCTTCCTGATGGGAAAATAGAGTGACCTGGGCCTGTCCCAACACCTAGATCTAGTCTCTCATTGGTTGCCCCTCTTCCCGTTCATCCTCAGGACAAATTGCAACCTGTAGGGAACAGGAGCTTAAAGGTGCTGATTCTCCAAGTAGGGAGATTGCTAGTAAAGTAGCTGGAAAGGCGAACCCGAGCACAAGGAGATGAGAAATTGGGTGCGTTTTAGAAACCTTTCAAAATCACACGGTGTACCATCTTCTGGGTTTCTCATGCATGTTTTCGATGTAGGAAGATGCCCTTGAACCTGGAGATTTGGGACCCATGGGATGGGTACCACACAGTATTACTTTAAAGGGTCTGCGTTTGCTCACCCAACCTCACCCAAACTCTAAGCCCCAAGAGTGTCCACCCTTATGTCTCATCCAGCTGTGGGTCTAGATATGGTCAATCCAGGTTGCATCACAGCCTCTGAACGAATTTTGTAAGAATTTCTCTCTCTTTCACTGTCTTTGTTTTACGGGTTTTTAAAAGTAATTTATTTTTATAATGGGGTTTAGCTGCTTTTCACGGCTGTGTTTATGCGGCTTTACACCCACTTGACTCACTTCCAGACAGATATCAATACATAGGTTTTAAGATTCTTACTAGTCACATATATTCTTGTGCGGTGAATAGGGGGTGTTGAGTCCAGTTCACTGAGCAAGGGGTAGGTCTTGTCTATTACATATTGGGTGTATGGAACGGTATCTGAGGGAATTTGAAACCCTTGTTTTATGCATCACCCCACCTCACCTTTCCCGTTAAGCAGCCATAGTGTGTTTTCTAAACGTGTGACTCTGTTCTGTTTTGTAATTCAGTTCAGGTGTAGCGGTTTTTACATTCCCTCTATAAGTTATAGCTTATGATAAGTGTCTTTTTCTGTGTCACTTATTTCACTTAGAATCGTCATACCTAAATCCACTCATCTTGCTTCTACTAGCCTTATGACATTGATTTCATGTCTGAGTGATATTCCTTTGTACATAAGGACCACAACTTCTTTATCCATTTTTCTCTTTCCTGGGATATTTAAGGTGTCATGAAGTGGAGGTTCTTGTCAACATAGCAGCCCTAAACATTGGGGTGCCTGTGTCTTGCTGATTTTTAGTTTTCCCAATTTATACGCCCATGAGTGGACTTGCCCTATGCTCCCTAAGCTGTGTTTTTTCGATGTTTCAGGACACACCGTACACTTCTCCAGAGTGGCTTTTGGCAATTTACATCCCGCCCATCAGCGTAGCAAGGCTGCCATTTCTCCATGGCCTGTACTGCATTTCTGGTTTTGACACTTTTTGCAGCATGGCCCTTTTGACCGATGGGAAGCGAGACCTCTTTGTAGCGCTGATTTGCCTTTCCAGGTTGCTTGGTTGGCCAAAAAGGGCGTATGCGTTTTTTCCTGAATATATTCAGGAAAAAACGCATACGCCCTTTTTGGCCAAGGGCATAATTGTCGACGTTTTGCCGCTTTTCATGTGCTTTAAAGGCGATTCGAATCTACCTCCTGAAATCTCTTTCCTGCAATTCTGCCTTGCTTTCAAATCCTCTTCGTTGCCTTCCCTCAATATATCTGTGGATGAGAGTTATCATTTATAACTCTGCGGGTTTGTGAATTGCAGTGTCCCTGAGCTCCATTTTCAAACTCGCTTTTTTGGGAGCTGGCCACAAAAGCGCGAGATTGCCTCAGGCCCTATTCTGGTTCCTGGAGGCAGGCTGAGCCTGTGGTTAATTCTTCTTCCTGATGGGAAAATAGAGTGACCTGTGCCTGTCCCAACACCTAGATCTAGTCTCTCATTGGTTGCCCCTCTTCCCGTTCATCTTCAGGACAAATTGCAACCTGTAGGGAACAGGAGCTTAAAGGTGCTGATTCTCCAAGTAGGGAGATTGCTAGTAAAGTAGCTGGAAAGGCGAACCCTAGCACAAGGAGATGAGAAATGGGGTGCGTTTTAGAAACCTTTCAAAATCACACGGTGTACCATCTTCTGGGTTTCTCATGCATGTTTTCGATGTAGGAAGATGCCCTTGAACCTGGAGATTTGGGACCCATGGGATGGGTACCACGCAGTATTACTTTAAAGGGTCTGAGTTTGCTCACCCAACCTCACCCAACCTCTCAGCCCCAAGAGTGTCCACCCTTATGTCTCATCCAGGTGTGGGTCTAGATATGGTCAATGCAGGTTGCATCACAGCCCCTGAACGAATTTTGTAAGAATTTCTCTCTCTTTCACTGTCTTTGTTTTACGGGTTTTTAAAAGTAATTTATTTTTATAATGGGGTTTAGCTGCTTTTCACGGCTGTGTTTATGCGGCTTTACACCCACTTGACTCACTTCCAGAGAGATATCAATACATAGGTTTTAAGATTCTTACTAGTCACATATATTCTTGTGCGGTGAATAGGGGGTGTTGAGTCCAGTTCACTGAGCAAGGAGTAGGTCTTGTCTATTACATATTGGGTGTATGGAACGGTATCTGAGCGAATTTGAAACCCTTGTTTTATGCATCACCCCACCTCACCTTTCCCGTTAAGCAGCCATAGTGTGTTTTCTAAACGTGTGACTCTGTTCTGTTTTGTAATTCAGTTCAGGTGTAGCGGTTTTTACATTCCCTCTATAAGTGATAGCTTATGATAAGTGTCTTTTTCTGTGTCAGTTATTTCACTTAGAATCGTCATACCTAAATCCACTCATCTTGCTTCTACTAGCCTTATGATATTGATTTCATGTCTGAGTGATATTCCTTTGTACCTAATGACCACAACTTCTTTATCCATTTTTCTCTTTCCTGGGATATTTAAGGTGTCATGAAGTGGAGGTTCTTGTCAACATAGCAGCCCTAAACATTGGGGTGCCTGTGTCTTGCTGATTTTTAGTTTTCCCAATTTATACGCCCATGAGTGGACGTGCCCTATGCTCCCTAAGCTGTGTTTTTTCGATGTTTCAGGACACACCGTACACTTCTCCAGAGTGGCTTTTGGCAATGTACATCCCGCCCATCAGCGTAGCAAGGCTGCCATTTCTCCATGGCCTGTACTGCATTTCTGGTTTTGACACTTTTTGCAGCATGGCCCTTTTGACCGATGGGAAGCGAGACTTCTTTGTAGCGCTGATTTGCCTTTCCAGGTTGCTTGGTTGGCCAAAAAGGGCGTATGCGTTATTTCCTGAATATATTCAGGAAAAAACGCATACGCCCTTTTTGGCCAAGGGCATCATTGTCGACGTTTTGCCGCTTTTCATGTGCTTTAAAGGCGATTCGAATCTACCTCCTGAAATCTGTTTCCTGCAATTCTGCCTTGCTTTCAAATCCTCTTCGTTGCCTTCCCTCAATATATCTGTGGATGAGTGTTATCACTTATAACTCTGCGGGTTTGTGAATTGCAGTGTCCCTGAGCTCCATTTTTCAACTCGCTTTTCTGGGAGCTGGCCGCAAAAGCGCGGGATTGCCTCAGGCCCTATTCTGGTTCCTGGCGGCAGGCTGAGCCTGTGGTTAATTCTTCTTCCTGATGGGAAAATAGAGTGACCTGGGCCTGTCCCAACACCTAGATCTAGTCTCTCATTGGTTGCCCCTCTTCCCGTTCATCCTCAGGACAAATTGCAACCTGTAGGGAACAGGAGCTTAAAGGTGCTGATTCTCCAAGTAGGGAGATTGCTAGTAAAGTAGCTGGAAAGGCGAACCCGAGCACAAGGAGATGAGAAATTGGGTGCGTTTTAGAAACCTTTCAAAATCACACGGTGTACCATCTTCTGGGTTTCTCATGCATGTTTTCGATGTAGGAAGATGCCCTTGAACCTGGAGATTTGGGACCCATGGGATGGGTACCACACAGTATTACTTTAAAGGGTCTGCGTTTGCTCACCCAACCTCACCCAAACTCTAAGCCCCAAGAGTGTCCACCCTTATGTCTCATCCAGCTGTGGGTCTAGATATGGTCAATCCAGGTTGCATCACAGCCTCTGAACGAATTTTGTAAGAATTTCTCTCTCTTTCACTGTCTTTGTTTTACGGGTTTTTAAAAGTAATTTATTTTTATAATGGGGTTTAGCTGCTTTTCACGGCTGTGTTTATGCGGCTTTACACCCACTTGACTCACTTCCAGACAGATATCAATACATAGGTTTTAAGATTCTTACTAGTCACATATATTCTTGTGCGGTGAATAGGGGGTGTTGAGTCCAGTTCACTGAGCAAGCGGTAGGTCTTGTCTATTACATATTGGGTGTATGGAACGGTATCTGAGCGAATTTGAAACCCTTGTTTTATGCATCAACCCACCTCACCTTTCCCGTTAAGCAGCCATAGTGTGTTTTCTAAACGTGTGACTCTGTTCTGTTTTGTAATTCAGTTCAGGTGTAGCGGATTTTACATTCCCTCTATAAGTGATAGCTTATGATAAGTGTCTTTTTCTGTGTCAGTTATTTCACTTAGAATCGTCATACCTAAATCCACTCATCTTGCTTCTACTAGCCTTATGATATTGATTTCATGTCTGAGTGATATTCCTTTGTACCTAATGACCACAACTTCTTTATCCATTTTTCTCTTTCCTGGGATATTTAAGGTGTCGTGAAGTGGAGGTTCTTGTCAACATAGCAGCCCTAAACATTGGGGTGCCTGTGTCTTGCTGATTTTTAGTTTTCCCAATTTATACGCCCATGAGTGGACGTGCCCTCTGCTCCCTAAGCTGTGTTTTTTCGATGTTTCAGGACACACCGTACACTTCTCCAGAGTGGCTTTTGGCAAAGTACATCCCGCCCATCAGCGTAGCAAGGCTGCCATTTCTCCATGGCCTGTACTGCATTTCTGGTTTTGACACTTTTTGCAGCATGGCCCTTTTGACCGATGGGAAGCGAGACTTCTTTGTAGCGCTGATTTGCCTTTCCAGGTTGCTTGGTTGGCCAAAAAGGGCGTATGCGTTATTTCCTGAATATATTCAGGAAAAAACGCATACGCCCTTTTTGGCCAAGGGCATCATTGTCGACGTTTTGCCGCTTTTCATGTGCTTTAAAGGCGATTCGAATCTACCTCCTGAAATCTGTTTCCTGCAATTCTGCCTTGCTTTCAAATCCTCTTCGTTGCCTTCCCTCAATATATCTGTGGATGAGAGTTATCACTTATAACTCTGCGGGTTTGTGAATTGCAGTGTCCCTGAGCTCCATTTTTCAACTCGCTTTTTTGGGAGCTGGCCGCAAAAGCGCGGGATTGCCTCAGGCCGTATTCTGGTTCCTGGCGGCAGGCTGAGCCTGTGGTTAATTCTTCTTCCTGATGGGAAAATAGAGTGACCTGGGCCTGTCCCAACACCTAGATCTAGTCTCTCATTGGTTGCCCCTCTTCCCGTTCATCCTCAGGACAAATTGCAACCTGTAGGGAACAGGAGCTTAAAGGTGCTGATTCTCCAAGTAGGGAGATTGCTAGTAAAGTAGCTGGAAAGGCGAACCCGAGCACAAGGAGATGAGAAATTGGGTGCGTTTTAGAAACCTTTCAAAATCACACGGTGTACCATCTTCTGGGTTTCTCATGCATGTTTTCGATGTAGGAAGATGCCCTTGAACCTGGAGATTTGGGACCCATGGGATGGGTACCACACAGTATTACTTTAAAGGGTCTGCGTTTGCTCACCCAACCTCACCCAAACTATAAGCCCCAAGAGTGTCCACCCTTATGTCTCATCCAGCTGTGGGTCTAGATATGGTCAATCCAGGTTGCATCACAGCCTCTGAACGAATTTTGTAAGAATTTCTCTCTCTTTCACTGTCTTTGTTTTACGGGTTTTTAAAAGTAATTTATTTTTATAATGGGGTTTAGCTGCTTTTCACGGCTGTGTTTATGCGGCTTTACACCCACTTGACTCACTTCCAGACAGATATCAATACATAGGTTTTAAGATTCTTACTAGTCACATATATTCTTGTGCGGTGAATAGGGGGTGTTGAGTCCAGTTCACTGAGCAAGGGGTAGGTCTTGTCTATTACATATTGGGTGTATGGAACGGTATCTGAGGGAATTTGAAACCATTGTTTTATGCATCACCCCACCTCACCTTTCCCGTTAAGCAGCCATAGTGTGTTTTCTAAACGTGTGACTCTGTTCTGTTTTGTAATTCAGTTCAGGTGTAGCGGTTTTTACATTCCCTCTATAAGTGATAGCTTATGATAAGTGTCTTTTTCTGTGTCACTTATTTCACTTAGAATCGTCATACCTAAATCCACTCATCTTGCTTCTACTAGCCTTATGACATTGATTTCATGTCTGAGTGATATTCCTTTGTACATAAGGACCACAAATTCTTTATCCATTTTTCTCTTTCCTGGGATATTTAAGGTGTCATGAAGTGGAGGTTCTTGTCAACATAGCAGCCCTAAACATTGGGGTGCCTGTGTCTTGCTGATTTTTAGTTTTCCCAATTTATACGCCCATGAGTGGACTTGCCCTATGCTCCCTAAGCTGTGTTTTTTCGATGTTTCAGGACACACCGTACACTTCTCCAGAGTGGCTTTTGGCAATTTACATCCCGCCCATCAGCGTAGCAAGGCTGCCATTTCTCCATGGCCTGTACTGCATTTCTGGTTTTGACACTTTTTGCAGCATGGCCCTTTTGACCGATGGGAAGCGAGACCTCTTTGTAGCGCTGATTTGCCTTTCCAGGTTGCTTGGTTGGCCAAAAAGGGCGTATGCGTTTTTTCCTGAATATATTCAGGAAAAAACGCATACGCCCTTTTTGGCCAAGGGCATAATTGTCGACGTTTTGCCGCTTTTCATGTGCTTTAAAGGCGATTCGAATCTACCTCCTGAAATCTCTTTCCTGCAATTCTGCCTTGCTTTCAAATCCTCTTCGTTGCCTTCCCTCAATATATCTGTGGATGAGAGTTATCATTTATAACTCTGTGGGTTTGTGAATTGCAGTGTCCCTGAGCTCCATTTTCAAACTCGCTTTTTTGGGAGCTGGCCACAAAAGCGCGAGATTGCCTCAGGCCCTATTCTGGTTCCTGGAGGCAGGCTGAGCCTGTGGTTAATTCTTCTTCCTGATGGGAAAATAGAGTGACCTGTGCCTGTCCCAACACCTAGATCTAGTCTCTCATTGGTTGCCCCTCTTCCCGTTCATCTTCAGGACAAATTGCAACCTGTAGGGAACAGGAGCTTAAAGGTGCTGATTCTCCAAGTAGGGAGATTGCTAGTAAAGTAGCTGGAAAGGCGAACCCTAGCACAAGGAGATGAGAAATGGGGTGCGTTTTAGAAACCTTTCAAAATCACACGGTGTACCATCTTCTGGGTTTCTCATGCATGTTTTCGATGTAGGAAGATGCCCTTGAACCTGGAGATTTGGGACCCATGGGATGGGTACCACGCAGTATTACTTTAAAGGGTCTGAGTTTGCTCACCCAACCTCACCCAACCTCTCAGCCCCAAGAGTGTCCACCCTTATGTCTCATCCAGGTGTGGGTCTAGATATGGTCAATGCAGGTTGCATCACAGCCCCTGAACGAATTTTGTAAGAATTTCTCTCTCTTTCACTGTCTTTGTTTTACGGGTTTTTAAAAGTAATTTATTTTTATAATGGGGTTTAGCTGCTTTTCACGGCTGTGTTTATGCGGCTTTACACCCACTTGGCTCACTTCCAGAGAGATATCAATACATAGGTTTTACGATTCTTACTAGTCAGATATATTCTTGTGCGGTGAATAGGGGGTGTTGAGTCCAGTTCACTGAGCAAGGAGTAGGTCTTGTCTATTACATATTGGGTGTATGGAAAAGTATCTGAGCGAATTTGAAACCCTTGTTTTATGCATCACCCCACCTCACCTTTCCCGTTAAGCAGCCATAGTGTGTTTTCTAAACGTGTGACTCTGTTCTGTTTTTTAATTCAGTTCAATTGTAGCGGTTTTTACATTCTCTCTATAAGAGATAGCTTATGATAAGTGTCTTTTTCTGTGTGACTGATTTCACTTAGAATCGTCATACCTAAATCCACTCATCTTGCTTCTACTAGCCTTATGACATTGATTTCATGTCTGAGTGATATTCCTTTGTACATAAGGACCACAACTTCTTTATCCATTTTTCTCTTTCCTCTGAGATTTAAGGTGTCATGAAGTGGAGGTTCTTGTCAACATAGCAGCCCTAAACATTAGGGTGCCTGTGTCTTGCTGATTTTTAGTTTTCCCAATTTATACGCCCATGAGTGGACGTGCCCTATGCTCCCTAAGCTGTGTTTTTTCGATGTTTCAGGACACACCGTACACTTCTCCAGAGTGGCTGTTGGCAATTTACATCCCGCCCATCAGCGTAGCAAGGCTGCCATTTCTCCATGGCCTGTACTGCATTTCTGGTTTTGACACTTTTTGCAGCATGGCCCTTTTGACCGATGGGAAGCGAGACTTCTTTGTAGCGCTGATTTGCCTTTCCAGGTTGCTTGGTTGGCCAAAAAGGGCGTATGCGTTATTTCCTGAATATATTCAGGAAAAAACGCATACGCCCTTTTTGGCCAAGGGCATCATTGTCGACGTTTTGCCGCTTTTCATGTGCTTTAGAGGCGATTCGAATCTACCTCCTGAAATCTGTTTCCTGCAATTCTGCCTTGCTTTCAAATCCTCTTCGTTGCCTTCCCTCAATATATCTGTGGATGAGAGTTATCACTTATAACTCTGCGGGTTTGTGAATTGCAGTGTCCCTGAGCTCCATTTTTCAACTCGCTTTTTTGGGAGCTGGCCGCAAAAGCGCGGGATTGCCTCAGGCCCTATTCTGGTTCCTGGCGGCAGGCTGAGCCTGTGGTTAATTCTTCTTCCTGATGGGAAAATAGAGTGACCTGGGCCTGTCCCAACACCTAGATCTAGTCTCTCATTGGTTGCCCCTCTTCCCGTTCATCCTCAGGACAAATTGCAACCTGTAGGGAACAGGAGCTTAAAGGTGCTGATTCTCCAAGTAGGGAGATTGCTAGTAAAGTAGCTGGAAAGGCGAACCCGAGCACAAGGAGATGAGAAATTGGGTGCGTTTTAGAAACCTTTCAAAATAACACGGTGTACCATCTTCTGGGTTTCTCATGCATGTTTTCGATGTAGGAAGATGCCCTTGAACCTGGAGATTTGGGACCCATGGGATGGGTACCACACAGTATTACTTTAAAGGGTCTGCGTTTGCTCACCCAACCTCACCCAAACTCTAAGCCCCAAGAGTGTCCACCCTTATGTCTCATCCAGCTGTGGGTCTAGATATGGTCAATCCAGGTTGCATCACAGCCTCTGAACGAATTTTGTAAGAATTTCTCTCTCTTTCACTGTCTTTGTTTTACGGGTTTTTAAAAGTAATTTATTTTTATAATGGGGTTTAGCTGCTTTTCACGGCTGTGTTTATGCGGCTTTACACCCACTTGACTCACTTCCAGACAGATATCAATACATAGGTTTTAAGATTCTTACTAGTCACATATATTCTTGTGCGGTGAATAGGGGGTGTTGAGTCCAGTTCACTGAGCAAGGGGTAGGTCTTGTCTATTACATATTGGGTGTATGGAACGGTATCTGAGCGAATTTGAAACCCTTGTTTTATGCATCAACCCACCTCACCTTTCCCGTTAAGCAGCCATAGTGTGTTTTCTAAACGTGTGACTCTGTTCTGTTTTGTAATTCAGTTCAGGTGTAGCGGATTTTACATTCCCTCTATAAGTGATAGCTTATGATAAGTGTCTTTTTCTGTGTCAGTTATTTCACTTAGAATCGTCATACCTAAATCCACTCATCTTGCTTCTACTAGCCTTATGATATTGATTTCATGTCTGAGTGATATTCCTTTGTACCTAATGACCACAACTTCTTTATCCATTTTTCTCTTTCCTGGGATATTTAAGGTGTCGTGAAGTGGAGGTTCTTGTCAACATAGCAGACCTAAACATTGGGGTGCCTGTGTCTTGCTGATTTTTAGTTTTCCCAATTTATACGCCCATGAGTGGACGTGCCCTATGCTCCCTAAGCTGTGTTTTTTCGATGTTTCAGGACACACCGTACACTTCTCCAGAGTGGCTTTTGGCAAAGTACAT
Source organism: Eschrichtius robustus (assembly GCF_028021215.1). Lineage (NCBI taxonomy): Eukaryota > Metazoa > Chordata > Mammalia > Artiodactyla > Eschrichtiidae > Eschrichtius > Eschrichtius robustus. The sequence continues at coordinate 18,162 of NW_027175238.1, forward strand.
CCCGCCCATCAGCGTAGCAAGGCTGCCATTTCTCCATGGCCTGTACTGCATTTCTGGTTTTGACACTTTTTGCAGCATGGCCCTTTTGACCGATGGGAAGCGAGACTTCTTTGTAGCGCTGATTTGCCTTTCCAGGTTGCTTGGTTGGCCAAAAAGGGCGTATGCGTTATTTCCTGAATATATTCAGGAAAAAACGCATACGCCCTTTTTGGCCAAGGGCATCATTGTCGACGTTTTGCCGCTTTTCATGTGCTTTAAAGGCGATTCGAATCTACCTCCTGAAATCTGTTTCCTGCAATTCTGCCTTGCTTTCAAATCCTCTTCGTTGCCTTCCCTCAATATATCTGTGGATGAGAGTTATCACTTATAACTCTGCGGGTTTGTGAATTGCAGTGTCCCTGAGCTCCATTTTTCAACTCGCTTTTTTGGGAGCTGGCCGCAAAAGCGCGGGATTGCCTCAGGCCGTATTCTGGTTCCTGGCGGCAGGCTGAGCCTGTGGTTAATTCTTCTTCCTGATGGGAAAATAGAGTGACCTGGGCCTGTCCCAACACCTAGATCTAGTCTCTCATTGGTTGCCCCTCTTCCCGTTCATCCTCAGGACAAATTGCAACCTGTAGGGAACAGGAGGTTAAAGGTGCTGATTCTCCAAGTAGGGAGATTGCTAGTAAAGTAGCTGGAAAGGCGAACCCGAGCACAAGGAGATGAGAAATTGGGTGCGTTTTAGAAACCTTTCAAAATCACACGGTGTACCATCTTCTGGGTTTCTCATGCATGTTTTCGATGTAGGAAGATGCCCTTGAACCTGGAGATTTGGGACCCATGGGATGGGTACCACACAGTATTACTTTAAAGGGTCTGCGTTTGCTCACCCAACCTCACCCAAACTCTAAGCCCCAAGAGTGTCCACCCTTATGTCTCATCCAGCTGTGGGTCTAGATATGGTCAATCCAGGTTGCATCACAGCCTCTGAACGAATTTTGTAAGAATTTCTCTCTCTTTCACTGTCTTTGTTTTACGGGTTTTTAAAAGTAATTTATTTTTATAATGGGGTTTAGCTGCTTTTCACGGCTGTGTTTATGCGGCTTTACACCCACTTGACTCACTTCCAGACAGATATCAATACATAGGTTTTAAGATTCTTACTAGTCACATATATTCTTGTGCGGTGAATAGGGGGTGTTGAGTCCAGTTCACTGAGCAAGGGGTAGGTCTTGTCTATTACATATTGGGTGTATGGAACGGTATCTGAGGGAATTTGAAACCCTTGTTTTATGCATCACCCCACCTCACCTTTCCCGTTAAGCAGCCATAGTGTGTTTTCTAAACGTGTGACTCTGTTCTGTTTTGTAATTCAGTTCAGGTGTAGCGGTTTTTACATTCCCTCTATAAGTGATAGCTTATGATAAGTGTCTTTTTCTGTGTCACTTATTTCACTTAGAATCGTCATACCTAAATCCACTCATCTTGCTTCTACTAGCCTTATGACATTGATTTCATGTCTGAGTGATATTCCATTGTATATAAGGACCACAACTTCTTTATCCATTTTTCTCTTTCCTCTGAGATTTAAGGTGTCATGAAGTGGAGGTTCTTGTCAACATAGCAGCCCTAAACATTAGGGTGCCTGTGTCTTGCTGATTTTTAGTTTTCCCAATTTATACGCCCATGAGTGGACGTGCCCTATGCTCCCTAAGCTGTGTTTTTTCGATGTTTCAGGACACACCGTACACTTCTCCAGAGTGGCTGTTGGCAATTTACATCCCGCCCATCAGCGTAGCAAGGCTGCCATTTCTCCATGGCCTGTCCTGCATTTCTGGTTTTGACACTTTTTGCAGCATGGCCCTTTTGACCGATGGGAAGCGAGACCTCTTTGTAGCGCCGATTTGCCTTTCCAGGTTGCTTGGTTGGCCAAAAAGGGCGTATGCGTTTTTTCCTGAATATATTCAGGAAAAAACGCATACGCCCTTTTTGGCCAAGGGCATCATTGTCGACGTTTTGCCGCTTTTCATGTGCTTTAAAGGCGATTCGAATCTACCTCCTGAAATCTGTTTCCTGCAATTCTGCCTTGCTTTCAAATCCTCTTCGTTGCCTTCCCTCAATATATCTGTGGATGAGAGTTATCATTTATAACTCTGCGGGTTTGTGAATTGCAGTGTCCCTGAGCTCCATTTTTCAACTCGCTTTTTTGGGAGCTGGCCACAAAAGCGCGAGATTGCCTCAGGCCGTATTCTGGTTCCTGGAGGCAGGCTGAGCCTGTGGTTAATTCTTCTTCCTGATGGGAAAATAGAGTGACCTGTGCCTGTCCCAACACCTAGATCTAGTCTCTCATTGGTTGCCCCTCTTCCCGTTCATCTTCAGGACAAATTGCAACCTGTAGGGAACAGGAGCTTAAAGGTGCTGATTCTCCAAGTAGGGAGATTGCAATAAAGTAGCTGGAAAGGCGAACCCTAGCACAAGGAGATGAGAAATGGGGTGCGTTTTAGAAACCTTTCAAAATCACACGGTGTACCATCTTCTGGGTTTCTCATGCATGTTTTCGATGTAGGAAGATGCCCTTGAACCTGGAGATTTGGGACCCATGGGATGGGTACCACGCAGTATTACTTTAAAGGGTCTGAGTTTGCTCACCCAACCTCACCCAACCTCTCAGCCCCAAGAGTGTCCACCCTTATGTCTCATCCAGGTGTGGGTCTAGATATGGTCAATCCAGGTTGCATCACAGCCCCTGAACGAATTTTGTAAGAATTTCTCTCTCTTTCACTGTCTTTGTTTTACGGGTTTTTAAAAGTAATTTATTTTTATAATGGGGTTTAGCTGCTTTTCACGGCTGTGTTTATGCGGCTTTACACACACTTGGCTCACTTCCAGAGAGATATCAATACATAGGTTTTACGATTCTTACTAGTCACCTATATTCTTGTTCGGTGAATAGGGGGTGTTGAGGCCAGTTCACTGAGCAAAGAGTAGGTCTTGTCTATTACATATTGGGTGTATGGAACGGTATCTGAGCGAATTTGAAACCCTTGTTTTATGCATCACCCCACCTCACCTTTCCCGTTAAGCAGCCATAGTGTGTTTTCTAAATGTGTTACTCTGTTCTGTTTTGTAATTCAGTTCAATTGTAGCGGTTTTTACATTCTCTCTATAAGTGATAGCTTATGATAAGTGTCTTTTTCTGTGTGACTTATTTCACTTAGAATCGTCATACCTAAATCCACTCATCTTGCTTCTACTAGCCTTATGACATTGATTTCATGTCTGAGAGATATTCCTTTGTACATAAGGACCACAACTTCTTTATCCATTTATCTCTTTCCTGGGATATTTAAGGTGTCATGAAGTGGAGGTTCTTGTCAACATAGCAGCCCTAAACATTGGGGTGCCTGTGTCTTGCTGATTTTTAGTTTTTCCAATTTATACGCTCATGAGTGGACGTGCCCTATGCTCCCTATGCTGTGTTTTTTCGATGTTTCAGGACACACCGTACACTTCTCCAGAGTGGCTGTTGGCAATTTACATCCCACCCATCAGCGTAGCAAGGCTGCCATTTCTCCATGGCCTGTCCTGCATTTCTGGTTTTGAAACTTTTTGCAGCATGGCCCTTTTGACCGATGGGAAGCGAGACCTCTTTGTAGCGCTGATTTGCCTTTCCAGGTTGCTTGGTTGGCCAAAAAGGGCGTATGCGTTTTTTCCTGAATATATTCAGGAAAAAACGCATACGCCCTTTTTGGCCAAGGGCATCATTGTCGACGTTTTGCCGCTTTTCATGTGCTTTAAAGGCGATTCGAATCTACCTCCTGAAATCTGTTTCCTGCAATTCTGCCTTGCTTTCAAATCCTCTTCGTTGCCTTCCCTCAATATATCTGTGGATGAGAGTTATCACTTATAACTCTGCGGGTTTGTGAATTGCAGTGTCCCTGAGCTCCATTTTTCAACTCGCTTTTTTGGGAGCTGGCCGCAAAAGCGCGGGATTGCCTCAGGCCGTATTCTGGTTCCTGGCGGCAGGCTGAGCCTGTGGTTAATTCTTCTTCCTGATGGGAAAATAGAGTGACCTGGGCCTGTCCCAACACCTAGATCTAGTCTCTCATTGGTTGCCCCTCTTCCCGTTCATCCTCAGGACAAATTGCAACCTGTAGGGAACAGGAGGTTAAAGGTGCTGATTCTCCAAGTAGGGAGATTGCTAGTAAAGTAGCTGGAAAGGCGAACCCGAGCACAAGGAGATGAGAAATTGGGTGCGTTTTAGAAACCTTTCAAAATCACACGGTGTACCATCTTCTGGGTTTCTCATGCATGTTTTCGATGTAGGAAGATGCCCTTGAACCTGGAGATTTGGGACCCATGGGATGGGTACCACACAGTATTACTTTAAAGGGTCTGCGTTTGCTCACCCAACCTCACCCAAACTCTAAGCCCCAAGAGTGTCCACCCTTATGTCTCATCCAGCTGTGGGTCTAGATATGGTCAATCCAGGTTGCATCACAGCCTCTGAACGAATTTTGTAAGAATTTCTCTCTCTTTCACTGTCTTTGTTTTACGGGTTTTTAAAAGTAATTTATTTTTATAATGGGGTTTAGCTGCTTTTCACGGCTGTGTTTATGCGGCTTTACACCCACTTGACTCACTTCCAGACAGATATCAATACATAGGTTTTAAGATTCTTACTAGTCACATATATTCTTGTGCGGTGAATAGGGGGTGTTGAGTCCAGTTCACTGAGCAAGGGGTAGGTCTTGTCTATTACATATTGGGTGTATGGAACGGTATCTGAGGGAATTTGAAACCCTTGTTTTATGCATCACCCCACCTCACCTTTCCCGTTAAGCAGCCATAGTGTGTTTTCTAAACGTGTGACTCTGTTCTGTTTTGTAATTCAGTTCAGGTGTAGCGGTTTTTACATTCCCTCTATAAGTGATAGCTTATGATAAGTGTCTTTTTCTGTGTCACTTATTTCACTTAGAATCGTCATACCTAAATCCACTCATCTTGCTTCTACTAGCCTTATGACATTGATTTCATGTCTGAGTGATATTCCATTGTATATAAGGACCACAACTTCTTTATCCATTTTTCTCTTTCCTCTGAGATTTAAGGTGTCATGAAGTGGAGGTTCTTGTCAACATAGCAGCCCTAAACATTAGGGTGCCTGTGTCTTGCTGATTTTTAGTTTTCCCAATTTATACGCCCATGAGTGGACGTGCCCTATGCTCCCTAAGCTGTGTTTTTTCGATGTTTCAGGACACACCGTACACTTCTCCAGAGTGGCTGTTGGCAATTTACATCCCGCCCATCAGCGTAGCAAGGCTGCCATTTCTCCATGGCCTGTCCTGCATTTCTGGTTTTGACACTTTTTGCAGCATGGCCCTTTTGACCGATGGGAAGCGAGACCTCTTTGTAGCGCCGATTTGCCTTTCCAGGTTGCTTGGTTGGCCAAAAAGGGCGTATGCGTTTTTTCCTGAATATATTCAGGAAAAAACGCATACGCCCTTTTTGGCCAAGGGCATCATTGTCGACGTTTTGCCGCTTTTCATGTGCTTTAAAGGCGATTCGAATCTACCTCCTGAAATCTGTTTCCTGCAATTCTGCCTTGCTTTCAAATCCTCTTCGTTGCCTTCCCTCAATATATCTGTGGATGAGAGTTATCATTTATAACTCTGCGGGTTTGTGAATTGCAGTGTCCCTGAGCTCCATTTTTCAACTCGCTTTTTTGGGAGCTGGCCACAAAAGCGCGAGATTGCCTCAGGCCGTATTCTGGTTCCTGGAGGCAGGCTGAGCCTGTGGTTAATTCTTCTTCCTGATGGGAAAATAGAGTGACCTGTGCCTGTCCCAACACCTAGATCTAGTCTCTCATTGGTTGCCCCTCTTCCCGTTCATCTTCAGGACAAATTGCAACCTGTAGGGAACAGGAGCTTAAAGGTGCTGATTCTCCAAGTAGGGAGATTGCAATAAAGTAGCTGGAAAGGCGAACCCTAGCACAAGGAGATGAGAAATGGGGTGCGTTTTAGAAACCTTTCAAAATCACACGGTGTACCATCTTCTGGGTTTCTCATGCATGTTTTCGATGTAGGAAGATGCCCTTGAACCTGGAGATTTGGGACCCATGGGATGGGTACCACGCAGTATTACTTTAAAGGGTCTGAGTTTGCTCACCCAACCTCACCCAACCTCTCAGCCCCAAGAGTGTCCACCCTTATGTCTCATCCAGGTGTGGGTCTAGATATGGTCAATCCAGGTTGCATCACAGCCCCTGAACGAATTTTGTAAGAATTTCTCTCTCTTTCACTGTCTTTGTTTTACGGGTTTTTAAAAGTAATTTATTTTTATAATGGGGTTTAGCTGCTTTTCACGGCTGTGTTTATGCGGCTTTACACACACTTGGCTCACTTCCAGAGAGATATCAATACATAGGTTTTACGATTCTTACTAGTCACCTATATTCTTGTTCGGTGAATAGGGGGTGTTGAGGCCAGTTCACTGAGCAAAGAGTAGGTCTTGTCTATTACATATTGGGTGTATGGAACGGTATCTGAGCGAATTTGAAACCCTTGTTTTATGCATCACCCCACCTCACCTTTCCCGTTAAGCAGCCATAGTGTGTTTTCTAAATGTGTTACTCTGTTCTGTTTTGTAATTCAGTTCAATTGTAGCGGTTTTTACATTCTCTCTATAAGTGATAGCTTATGATAAGTGTCTTTTTCTGTGTGACTTATTTCACTTAGAATCGTCATACCTAAATCCACTCATCTTGCTTCTACTAGCCTTATGACATTGATTTCATGTCTGAGAGATATTCCTTTGTACATAAGGACCACAACTTCTTTATCCATTTATCTCTTTCCTGGGATATTTAAGGTGTCATGAAGTGGAGGTTCTTGTCAACATAGCAGCCCTAAACATTGGGGTGCCTGTGTCTTGCTGATTTTTAGTTTTTCCAATTTATACGCTCATGAGTGGACGTGCCCTATGCTCCCTATGCTGTGTTTTTTCGATGTTTCAGGACACACCGTACACTTCTCCAGAGTGGCTGTTGGCAATTTACATCCCACCCATCAGCGTAGCAAGGCTGCCATTTCTCCATGGCCTGTCCTGCATTTCTGGTTTTGAAACTTTTTGCAGCATGGCCCTTTTGACCGATGGGAAGCGAGACCTCTTTGTAGCGCTGATTTGCCTTTCCAGGTTGCTTGGTTGGCCAAAAAGGGCGTATGCGTTTTTTCCTGAATATATTCAGGAAAAAACGCATACGCCCTTTTTGGCCAAGGGCATCATTGTCGACGTTTTGCCGCTTTTCATGTGCTTTAAAGGCGATTCGAATCTACCTCCTGAAATCTGTTTCCTGCAATTCTGCCTTGCTTTCAAATCCTCTTCGTTGCCTTCCCTCAATATATCTGTGGATGAGAGTTATCATTTATAACTCTGCGGGTTTGTGAATTGCAGTGTCCCTGAGCTCCATTTTTCAACTCGCTTTTTTGGGAGCTGGCCGCAAAAGCGCGGGATTGCCTCAGGCCCTATTCTGGTTCCTGGCGGCAGGCTGAGCCTGTGGTTAATTCTTCTTCCTGATGGGAAAATAGAGTGACCTGGGCCTGTCCCAAAACCTAGATCTAATCTCTCATTGGTTGCCCCTCTTCCCGTTCATCCTCAGGACAAATTGCAACCTGTAGGGAACAGGAGCTTAAAGGTGCTGATTCTCCAAGTAGGGAGATTGCTAGTAAAGTAGCTGGAAAGGCGAACCCGAGCACAAGGAGATGAGAAATTGGGTGCGTTTTAGAAACCTTTCAAAATCACACGGTGTACCATCTTCTGGGTTTCTCATGCATGTTTTCGATGTAGGAAGATGCCTTTGAACCTGGAGATTTAGGAACCATGGGATGGGTAACACACAGTATTACTTTAAAGGGTCTGCGTTTGCTCACCCAACCTCACCCAACCTCTAAGCCCCAAGAGTGTCCACCCTTATGTCTCATCCAGCTGTGGGTCTAGATATGGTCAATCCAGGTTGCATCACAGCCTCTGAACGAATTTTGTAAGAATTTCTCTCTCTTTCACTGTCTTTGTTTTACGGGTTTTTAAAAGTAATTTATTTTATAATGGGGTTTAGCTGCTTTTCAGGGCTGTGTTTATGCGGCTTTACACCCACTTGACTCACTTCCAGACAGATATCAATACATAGGTTTTAAGATTCTTACTAGTCACATATATTCTTGTGCGGTGAATAGGGGGTGTTGAGTCCAGTTCACTGAGCAAGGAGTAGGTCTTGTCTATTACATATTGGGTGTATGGAACGGTATCTGAGCGAATTTGAAGCCCTTGTTTTATGCATCACCCCACCTCACCTTTCCCGTTAAGCAGCCATAGTGTGTTTTCTAAACGTGTGACTCTGTTCTGTTTTGTAATTCAGTTCAGGTGTAGCGGTTTTTACATTCCCTCTATAAGTGATAGCTTATGATAAGTGTCTTTTTCTGTGTCACTTATTTCACTTAGAATCGTCATACCTAAATCCACTCATCTTGCTTCTACTAGCCTTATGATATTGATTTCATGTCTGAGTGATATTCCTTTGTACATAAGGACCACAACTTCTTTATCCATTTTTCTCTTTCCTGGGATATTTAAGGTGTCATGAAGTGGAGGTTCTTGTCAACATAGCAGCCCTAAACATTGGGGTGCCTGTGTCTTGCTGATTTTTAGTTTTCCCAATTTATACGCCCGTGAGTGGACGTGCCCTATGCTCCCTAAGCTGTGTTTTTTCGATGTTTCAGGACACACCGTACACTTCTCCAGAGTGGCTTTTGGCAATGTACATCCCGCCCATCAGCGTAGCAAGGCTGCCATTTCTCCATGGCCTGTCCTGCATTTCTGGTTTTGACACTTTTTGCAGCATGGCCCTTTTGACCGATGGGAAGCGAGACCTCTTTGTAGCGCTGATTTGCCTTTCCAGGTTGCTTGGTTGGCCAAAAAGGGCGTATTCGTTTTTTCCTGAATATATTCAAGAAAAAACGCATACGCCCTTTTTGGCCAAGGGCATAATTGTCGACGATTTGCCGCTTTTCATGTGCTTTAAAGGCGATTCGAATCTACCTCCTGAAATCTCTTTCCTGCAATTCTGCCTTGCTTTCAAATCCTCTTCATTGCCTTCCCTCAATATATCTGTGGATGAGAGTTATCATTTATAACTCTGCGGGTTTGTGAATTGCAGTGTCCTTGAGTTCCATTTTTCAACTCGCTTTTTTGGGAGCTGGCCACAAAAGCGCGAGATTGCCTCAGGCCCTATTCTGGTTCCTGGAGGCAGGCTGAGCCTGTGGTTAATTCTTCTTCCTGATGGGAAAATAGAGTGACCTGTGCCTGTCCCAACACCTAGATCTAGTCTCTCATTGGTTGCCCCTCTTCCCGTTCATCTTCAGGACAAATTGCAACCTGTAGGGAACAGGAGCTTAAAGGTGCTGATTCTCCAAGTAGAGAGATTGCTAGTAAAGTAGCTAGAAAGGCGAACCCTAGCACAAGGAGATGAGAAATGGGGTGCGTTTTAGAAACCTTTCAAAATCACACGGTGTACCATCTTCTGGGTTTCTCATGCATGTTTTCGATGTAGGAAGATGCCCTTGAACCTGGAGATTTGGGACCCATGGGATGGGTACCACGCAGTATTACTTTAAAGGGTCTGAGTTTGCTCACCCAACCTCACCCAACCTCTCAGCCCCAAGAGTGTCCACCCTTATGTCTCATCCAGGTGTGGGTCTAGATATGGTCAATGCAGGTTGCATCACAGCCCCTGAACGAATTTTGTAAGAATTTCTCTCTCTTTCACTGTCTTTGTTTTACGGGTTTTTAAAAGTAATTTATTTTTATAATGGGGTTTAGCTGCTTTTCACGGCTGTGTTTATGCGGCTTTACACCCACTTGGCTCACTTTCAGAGAGATATCAATACATAGGTTTTACGATTCTTACTAGTCAGATATATTCTTGTGCGGTGAATAGGGGGTGTTGAGTCCAGTTCACTGAGCAAGGAGTAGGTCTTGTCTATTACATATTGGGTGTATGGAAAAGTATCTGAGCGAATTTGAAACCCTTGTTTTATGCATCACCCCACCTCACCTTTCCCGTTAAGCAGCCATAGTGTGTTTTCTAAACGTGTGACTCTGTTCTGTTTTTTAATTCAGTTCAATTGTAGCGGTTTTTACATTCTCTCTATAAGAGATAGCTTATGATAAGTGTCTTTTTCTGTGTGACTGATTTCACTTAGAATCGTCATACCTAAATCCACTCATCTTGCTTCTACTAGCCTTATGACATTGATTTCATGTCTGAGTGATATTCCTTTGTACATAAGGACCACAACTTCTTTATCCATTTTTCTCTTTCCTCTGAGATTTAAGGTGTCATGAAGTGGAGGTTCTTGTCAACATAGCAGCCCTAAACATTAGGGTGCCTGTGTCTTGCTGATTTTTAGTTTTCCCAATTTATACGCCCATGAGTGGACGTGCCCTATGCTCCCTAAGCTGTGTTTTTTCGATGTTTCAGGACACACCGTACACTTCTCCAGAGTGGCTTTTGGCAAAGTACATCCCGCCCATCAGCGTAGCAAGGCTGCCATTTCTCCATGGCCTGTCCTGCATTTCTGGTTTTGACACTTTTTGCAGCATGGCCCTTTTGACCGATGGGAAGCGAGACCTCTTTGTAGCGCTGATTTGCCTTTCCCGGTTGCTTGGTTGGCCAAAAAGGGCGTATGCGTTTTTTCCTGAATATATTCAGGAAAAAACGCATACGCCCTTTTTGGCCAAGGGCATCATTGTCGACGTTTTGCCGCTTTTCATGTGCTTTACAGGCGATTCGAATCTACCTCTTGAAATCTCTTTCCTGCAATTCTGCCTTGCTTTCAAATCCTCTACGTTGCCTTCCCTCAATATATCTGTGGATGAGAGTTATCATTTATAACTCTGCGGGTTTGTGAATTACAGTGTCCTTGAGTTCCATTTTTCAACTCGCTTTTTTGGGAGCTGGCCACAAAAGCGCGAGATTGCCTCAGGCCGTATTCTGGTTCCTGGAGGCAGGCTGAGCCTGTGGTTAATTCTTCTTCCTGATGGGAAAATAGAGTGACCTGTGCCTGTCCCAACACCTAGATCTAGTCTCTCATTGGTTGCCCCTCTTCCCGTTCATCTTCAGGACAAATTGCAACCTGTAGGGAACAGGAGCTTAAAGGTGCTGATTCTCCAAGTAGGGAGATTGCAATAAAGTAGCTGGAAAGGCGAACCCTAGCACAAGGAGATGAGAAATGGGGTGCGTTTTAGAAACCTTTCAAAATCACACGGTGTACCATCTTCTGGGTTTCTCATGCATGTTTTCGATGTAGGAAGATGCCCTTGAACCTGGAGATTTGGGACCCATGGGATGGGTACCACGCAGTATTACTTTAAAGGGTCTGAGTTTGCTCACCCAACCTCACCCAACCTCTCAGCCCCAAGAGTGTCCACCCTTATGTCTCATCCAGGTGTGGGTCTAGATATGGTCAATCCAGGTTGCATCACAGCCCCTGAACGAATTTTGTAAGAATTTCTCTCTCTTTCACTGTCTTTGTTTTACGGGTTTTTAAAAGTAATTTATTTTTATAATGGGGTTTAGCTGCTTTTCACGGCTGTGTTTATGCGGCTTTACACACACTTGGCTCACTTCCAGAGAGATATCAATACATAGGTTTTACGATTCTTACTAGTCAGATATATTCTTGTGCGGTGAATAGGGGGTGTTGAGTCCAGTTCACTGAGCAAGGAGTAGGTCTTGTCTATTACATATTGGGTGTATGGAACAGTATCTGAGCGAATTTGAAACCCTTGTTTTATGCATCACCCCACCTCACCTTTCCCGTTAAGCAGCCATAGTGTGTTTTCTAAACGTGTTACTCTGTTCTGTTTTGTAATTCAGTTCAATTGTAGCGGTTTTTACATTCTCTCTATAAGTGATAGCTTATGATAAGTGTCTTTTTCTGTGTGACTTATTTCACTTAGAATCGTCATACCTAAATCCACTCATCTTGCTTCTACTAGCCTTATGACATTGATTTCATGTCTGAGAGATATTCCTTTGTACATAAGGACCACAACTTCTTTATCCATTTATCTCTTTCCTGGGATATTTAAGGTGTCATGAAGTGGAGGTTCTTGTCAACATAGCAGCCCTAAACATTGGGGTGCCTGTGTCTTGCTGATTTTTAGTTTTTCCAATTTATACGCTCATGAGTGGACGTGCCCTATGCTCCCTATGCTGTGTTTTTTCGATGTTTCAGGACACACCGTACACTTCTCCAGAGTGGCTGTTGGCAATTTACATCCCACCCATCAGCGTAGCAAGGCTGCCATTTCTCCATGGCCTGTCCTGCATTTCTGGTTTTGAAACTTTTTGCAGCATGGCCCTTTTGACCGATGGGAAGCGAGACCTCTTTGTAGCGCTGATTTGCCTTTCCAGGTTGCTTGGTTGGCCAAAAAGGGCGTATGCGTTTTTTCCTGAATATATTCAGGAAAAAACGCATACGCCCTTTTTGGCCAAGGGCATCATTGTCGACGTTTTGCCGCTTTTCATGTGCTTTAAAGGCGATTCGAATCTACCTCCTGAAATCTGTTTCCTGCAATTCTGCCTTGCTTTCAAATCCTCTTCGTTGCCTTCCCTCAATATATCTGTGGATGAGAGTTATCATTTATAACTCTGCGGGTTTGTGAATTGCAGTGTCCCTGAGCTCCATTTTTCAACTCGCTTTTTTGGGAGCTGGCCGCAAAAGCGCGGGATTGCCTCAGGCCCTATTCTGGTTCCTGGCGGCAGGCTGAGCCTGTGGTTAATTCTTCTTCCTGATGGGAAAATAGAGTGACCTGGGCCTGTCCCAACACCTAGATCTAATCTCTCATTGGTTGCCCCTCTTCCCGTTCATCCTCAGGACAAATTGCAACCTGTAGGGAACAGGAGCTTAAAGGTGCTGATTCTCCAAGTAGGGAGATTGCTAGTAAAGTAGCTGGAAAGGCGAACCCGAGCACAAGGAGATGAGAAATTGGGTGCGTTTTAGAAACCTTTCAAAATCACACGGTGTACCATCTTCTGGGTTTCTCATGCATGTTTTCGATGTAGGAAGATGCCTTTGAACCTGGAGATTTAGGAACCATGGGATGGGTAACACACAGTATTACTTTAAAGGGTCTGCGTTTGCTCACCCAACCTCACCCAACCTCTAAGCCCGAAGAGTGTCCACCCTTATGTCTCATCCAGCTGTGGGTCTAGATATGGTCAATCCAGGTTGCATCACAGCCTCTGAACGAATTTTGTAAGAATTTCTCTCTCTTTCACTGTCTTTGTTTTACGGGTTTTTAAAAGTAATTTATTTTATAATGGGGTTTAGCTGCTTTTCAGGGCTGTGTTTATGCGGCTTTACACCCACTTGACTCACTTCCAGACAGATATCAATACATAGGTTTTAAGATTCTTACTAGTCACATATATTCTTGTGCGGTGAATAGGGGGTGTTGAGTCCAGTTCACTGAGCAAGGAGTAGGTCTTGTCTATTACATATTGGGTGTATGGAACGGTATCTGAGCGAATTTGAAGCCCTTGATTTATGCATCACCCCACCTCACCTTTCCCGTTAAGCAGCCATAGTGTGTTTTCTAAACGTGTGACTCTGTTCTGTTTTGTAATTCAGTTCAGGTGTAGCGGTTTTTACATTCCCTCTATAAGTGATAGCTTATGATAAGTGTCTTTTTCTGTGTCACTTATTTCACTTAGAATCGTCATACCTAAATCCACTCATCTTGCTTCTACTAGCCTTATGATATTGATTTCATGTCTGAGTGATATTCCTTTGTACATAAGGACCACAAATTCTTTATCCATTTTTCTCTTTCCTGGGATATTTAAGGTGTCATGAAGTGGAGGTTCTTGTCAACATAGCAGCCCTAAACATTGGGGTGCCTGTGTCTTGCTGATTTTTAGTTTTCCCAATTTATACGCCCGTGAGTGGACGTGCCCTATGCTCCCTAAGCTGTGTTTTTTCGATGTTTCAGGACACACCGTACACTTCTCCAGAGTGGCTTTTGGCAATGTACATCCCGCCCATCAGCGTAGCAAGGCTGCCATTTCTCCATGGCCTGTCCTGCATTTCTGGTTTTGACACTTTTTGCAGCATGGCCCTTTTGACCGATGGGAAGCGAGACCTCTTTGTGGCGCTGATTTGCCTTTCCAGGTTGCTTGGTTGGCCAAAAAGGGCGTATGCGTTTTTTCCTGAATATATTCAAGAAAAAACGCATACGCCCTTTTTGGCCAAGGGCATAATTGTCGACGATTTGCCGCTTTTCATGTGCTTTAAAGGCGATTCGAATCTACCTCCTGAAATCTCTTTCCTGCAATTCTGCCTTGCTTTCAAATCCTCTTCGTTGCCTTCCCTCAATATATCTGTGGATGAGAGTTATCATTTATAACTCTGCGGGTTTGTGAATTGCAGTGTCCCTGAGTTCCATTTTTCAACTCGCTTTTTTGGGAGCTGGCCACAAAAGCGCGAGATTGCCTCAGGCCCTATTCTGGTTCCTGGAGGCAGGCTGAGCCTGTGGTTAATTCTTCTTCCTGATGGGAAAATAAAGTGACCTGTGCCTGTCCCAACACCTAGATCTAGTCTCTCATTGGTTGCCCCTCTTCCCGTTCATCTTCAGGACAAATTGCAACCTGTAGGGAACAGGAGCTTAAAGGTGCTGATTCTCCAAGTAGAGAGATTGCTAGTAAAGTAGCTAGAAAGGCGAACCCTAGCACAAGGAGATGAGAAATGGGGTGCGTTTTAGAAACCTTTCAAAATCACACGGTGTACCATCTTCTGGGTTTCTCATGCATGTTTTCGATGTAGGAAGATGCCCTTGAACCTGGAGATTTGGGACCCATGGGATGGGTACCACGCAGTATTACTTTAAAGGGTCTGAGTTTGCTCACACAACCTCACCCAACCTCTCAGCCCCAAGAGTGTCCACCCTTATGTCTCATCCAGGTGTGGGTCTAGATAAGGTCAATCCAGGTTGCATCACAGCCCCTGAACGAATTTTGTAAGAATTTCTCTCTCTTTCACTGTCTTTGTTTTACGGGTTTTTAAAAGTAATTTATTTTTATAATGGGGTTTAGCTGCTTTTCACGGCTGTGTTTATGCGGCTTTACACCCACTTGGCTCACTTTCAGAGAGATATCAATACATAGGTTTTACGATTCTTACTAGTCAGATATATTCTTGTGCGGTGAATAGGGGGTGTTGAGTCCAGTTCACTGAGCAAGGAGTAGGTCTTGTCTATTACATATTGGGTGTATGGAAAAGTATCTGAGCGAATTTGAACCCCTTGTTTTATGCATCACCCCACCTCACCTTTCCCGTTAAGCAGCCATAGTGTGTTTTCTAAACGTGTGACTCTGTTCTGTTTTTTAATTCAGTTCAATTGTAGCGGTTTTTACATTCTCTCTATAAGAGATAGCTTATGATAAGTGTCTTTTTCTGTGTGACTGATTTCACTTAGAATCGTCATACCTAAATCCACTCATCTTGCTTCTACTAGCCTTATGACATTGATTTCATGTCTGAGTGATATTCCTTTGTACATAAGGACCACAACTTCTTTATCCATTTTTCTCTTTCCTGGGATATTTAAGGTGTCATGAAGTGGAGGTTCTTGTCAACATAGCAGCCCTAAACATTGGGGTGCCTGTGTCTTGCTGATTTTTAGTTTTCCCAATTTATACGCCCATGAGTGGACGTGCCCTATGCTCCCTAAGCTGTGTTTTTTCGATGTTTCAGGACACACCGTACACTTCTCTAGAGTGGCTGTTGGCAATTTACATCCCGCCCATCAGCGTAGCAAGGCTGCCATTTCTCCATGGCCTGTCCTGCATTTCTGGTTTTGACACTTTTTGCAGCATGGCCCTTTTGACCGATGGGAAGCGAGACCTCTTTGTAGCGCTGATTTGCCTTTCCCGGTTGCTTGGTTGGCCAAAAAGGGCGTATGCGTTTTTTCCTGAATATATTCAGGAAAAAACGCATACGCCCTTTTTGGCCAAGGGCATCATTGTCGACGTTTTGCCGCTTTTCATGTGCTTTAAAGGCGATTCGAATCTACCTCCTGAAATCTGTTTCCTGCAATTCTGCCTTGCTTTCAAATCCTCTTCGTTGCCTTCCCTCAATATATCTGTGGATGAGAGTTATCATTTATAACTCTGCGGGTTTGTGAATTGCAGTGTCCCTGAGCTCCATTTTTCAACTCGCTTTTTTGGGAGCTGGCCGCAAAAGCGCGGGATTGCCTCAGGCCCTATTCTGGTTCCTGGCGGCAGGCTGAGCCTGTGGTTAATTCTTCTTCCTGATGGGAAAATAGAGTGACCTGGGCCTGTCCCAACACCTAGATCTAGTCTCTCATTGGTTGCCCCTCTTCCCGTTCATCCTCAGGACAAATTGCAACCTGTAGGGAACAGGAGCTTAAAGGTGCTGATTCTCCAAGTAGGGAGATTGCTAGTAAAGTAGCTCGAAAGGCGAACCCGAGCACAAGGAGATGAGAAATGAGGTGCGTTTTAGAAACCATTCAAAATCACACAGTGTACCATCTTCTGGGTTTCTCATGCATGTTTTCGATGTAGGAAGATGCCCTTGAACCTGGAGATTTAGGAACCATGGGATGGGTAGTACACAGTATTACTTTAAAGGGTCTGTGTTTGCTCACCCAACCTCACCCAACCTCTAAGCCCCAAGAGTGTCCACCCTTATGTCTCATCCAGCTGTGGGTCTAGATATGGTCAATCCAGGTTGCATCACAGCCTCTGAACGAATTTTGTAAGAATTTCTCTCTCTTTCACTGTCTTTGTTTTACGGGTTTTTAAAAGTAATTTATTTTATGATGGGGTTTAGCTGCTTTTCACGGCTGTGTTTATGCGGCTTTACACCCACTTGACTCACTTCCAGACAGATATCAATACATAGGTTTTAAGATTCTTACTAGTCACATATATTCTTGTGCGGTGAATAGGGGGTGTTGAGTCCAGTTCACTGAGCAAGGAGTAGGTCTTGTCTATTACATATTGGGTGTATGGAACGGTATCTGAGCGAATTTGAAGCCCTTGTTTTATGCATCACCCCACCTCACCTTTCCCGTTAAGCAGCCATAGTGTGTTTTCTAAACGTGTGACTCTGTTCTGTTTTGTAATTCAGTTCAGGTGTAGCGGTTTTTACATTCCCTCTATAAGTGATAGCTTATGATAAGTGTCTTTTTCTGTGTCACTTATTTCACTTAGAATCGTCATACCTAAATCCACTCATCTTGCTTCTACTAGCCTTATGACATTGATTTCATGTCTGAGTGATATTCCTTTGTACATAAGGACCACAACTTCTTTATCCATTTTTCTCTTTCCTGGGATATTTAAGGTGTCATGAAGTGGAGGTTCTTGTCAACATAGCAGCCCTAAACATTGGGGTGCCTGTGTCTTGCTGATTTTTAGTTTTCCCAATTTATACGCCCATGAGTGGACGTGCCCTATGCTCCCTAAGCTGTGTTTTTTCGATGTTTCAGGACACACCGTACACTTCTCCAGAGTGGCTTTTGGCAATGTACATCCCGCCCATCAGCGTAGCAAGGCTGCCATTTCTCCATGGCCTGTACTGCATTTCTGGTTTTGACACTTTTTGCAGCATGGCCCTTTTGACCGATGGGAAGCGAGACTTCTTTGTAGCGCTGATTTGCCTTTCCAGGTTGCTTGGTTGGCCAAAAAGGGCGTATGCGTTATTTCCTGAATATATTCAGGAAAAAACGCATACGCCCTTTTTGGCCAAGGGCATCATTGTCGACGTTTTGCCGCTTTTCATGTGCTTTAAAGGCGATTCGAATCTACCTCCTGAAATCTGCTTCCTGCAATTCTGCCTTGCTTTCAAATCCTCTTCGTTGCCTTCCCTCAATATATCTGTGGATGAGAGTTATCATTTATAACTCTGCGGGTTTGTGAATTGCAGTGTCCCTGAGCTCCATTTTTCAACTCGCTTTTTTGGGAGCTGGCCGCAAAAGCGCGGGATTGCCTCAGGCCCTATTCTGGTTCCTGGCGGCAGGCTGAGCCTGTGGTTAATTCTTCTTCCTGATGGGAAAATAGAGTGACCTGTGCCTGTCCCAACACCTAGATCTAGTCTCTCATTGGTTGCCCCTCTTCCCGTTCAACCTCAGGACAAATTGCAACCTGTAGGGAACAGGAGCTTAAAGGTGCTGATTCTCCAAGTAGGGAGATTGCTAGTAAAGTAGCTGGAAAGGCGAACCCTAGCACAAGGAGATGAGAAATGGGGTGCGTTTTAGAAACCTTTCAAAATCACACGGTGTACCATCTTCTGGGTTTCTCATGCATGTTTTCGATGTAGGAAGATGCCCTTGAACCTGGAGATTTGGCACCCATGGGATGGGTACCACGCAGTATTACTTTAAAGGGTCTGAGTTTGCTCACCCAACCTCACCCAACCTCTAAGCCCCAAGAGTGTCCACCCTTATGTCTCATCCAGGTGTGGGTCTAGATATGGTCCATCCAGGTTGCATCACAAGCCCTGAACGAATTTTGTAGGAATTTCTCTCTCTTTCACTGTCTTTGTTTTACGGGTTTTTAAAAGTAATTTATTTTTATAATGGGGTTTAGCTGCTTTTCACGGCTGTGTTTATGCGGCTTTACACCCACTTGGCTCACTTCCAGAGAGATATCAATACATAGGTTTTACGATTCTTTCTAGTCAGAAATATTCTTGTGCGGTGAATAGGGGGTGTTGAGTCCACTTCACTGAGCAAGGAGTAGGTCTTGTCTATTACATATTGTGTGTATGGAACGGTATCTGAGCGAATTTGAAACCCTTGTTTTATGCATCACCCCACCTCACCTTTCCCGTTAAGCAGCTATAGTGTGTTTTCTAAACGTGTGACTCTGTTCTCTTTTGTAATTCAGTTCAAGTGTAGCGGTTTTTACATTCCCTCTATAAGTGATAGCTTTTAATTAGTGTGTTTTTCTGTGTGACTTATTTCACTTAGAATCGTCATACCTAAATCCACTCATCTTGCTTCTACAAGCCTTATGACATTGATTTCATGTCTGAGTGATATTCCATTGTACATAAGGACCACAACTTCTTTATCCATTTTTCTCTTTCCTGGGATATTTAAGGTGTCATGAAGTGGAGGTTCTTGTCAACAGAGCAGCCCTAAACTTTGGGGTGCCTGTGTCTTGCTGATTTTTAGTTTTCCCAATTTCTAAGCCCATGAGTGAACGTGCGCTACGCTCCCTAAGCTGTGTTTTTTCGATGTTTCAGGACACACCGTACACTTCTCCAGTGTGGCTGTTGGCAATTTACATCCCGCCCATCAGCGTAGCAAGGCTGCCATTTCTCCATGGCCTGTCCTGCATTTCTGGTTTTGACACTTTTTGCAGCATGACCCTTTTGACCGATGGGAAGCGAGACTTCTTTGTAGCGCTGATTTGCCTTTCCAGGTTCCTTGGTTGGACAAAAAGGGCGTATGCGTTTTTTCCTGAATATATTCAGGAAAAAACGCATACGCCCTTTTTGGCCAAGGGCATCATTGTCGACCTTTTGCCGCTTTTCATGTGCTTTAAAGGCGATTCGAATCTACCTCCTGAAATCTGTTTTCTGCAATTCTGCCTTGCTTTCAAATCCTCTTCGTTGCCTTCCCTCAATATATCTGTGGATGAGAGTTATCATTTATAACTCTGCGGGTTTGTGAATTGCAGTGTCCCTGAGCTCCATTTTTCAACTCGCTTTTTTGGGAGCTGGCCGCAAAAGCGCGGGATTGCCTCAGGCCCTATTGTGCTTCTGGGCGGCAGGCTGAGCCTGTGATTAATTCTTCTTCCTGATGGGAAATTAGAGTGACCTGTGCCTGTCCCAACACCTAGATCTAGTCTCTCATTGGTTGCCCCTCTTCCCGTTCATCCTCAGGACAAATTGCAACCTGTACAGAACAGGAGGTTAAAGGTGCTGATTCTCCAAGTAGGGAGATTGCTAGTAAAGTAGCTGGAATGGCGAACCCGAGCACAAGGAGATGAGAAATGAGGTGCGTTTTAGAAACCTTTCAAAATCACACGGTGTACCATCTTCTGAGTTTCTCATGCATGTTTTTGATGTAGGAAGATGCCCTTGAACCTGGAGACTTGGGACCCATGGGATGGGTACCACTCAGTATTACTTTAAAGGGTCTGCGTTTGCTCACCCAACCTAACCCAACCTTTCAGCCCCAAGAGTGTCCACCCTTATGTCTCATCCAGGTGTGGGTCTAGATATGGTCAATCCAGGTTGCATCACAGCCCCTGAACGAATTTTGTAAGAATTTCTCTCTCTTTCACTGTCTTTGTTTTACGGGTTTTTAAAAGTAATTTATTTTTATAATGGGGTTTAGCTGCTTTTCACGGCTGTGTTTATGCGGCTTTACACCCACTTGGCTCACTTCCAGAGAGATATCAATACATAGGTTTTACGATTCTTACTAGTCAGATATATTCTTGTGTGGTGAATAGGGGGTGTTGAGTCCAGTTCACTGAGCAAGGAGTAGGTCTTGTCTATTACATATTGGGTGTATGGAAAAGTATCTGAGCGAATTTGAAACCCTTGTTTTATGAATCACCCCACCTCACCTTTCCCGTTAAGCAGCCATAGTGTGTTTTCTAAACGTGTGACTCTGTTATGTTTTTTAATTCAGTTCAATTGTAGCGGTTTTTACATTCTCTCTATAAGTGATAGCTTATGATAAGTGTCTTTTTCTGTGTGACTTATTTCACTTAGAATCGTCATACCTAAATCCACTCATCTTGCTTCTACTAGCCTTATGACATTGATTTCATGTCTGAGTGATATTCCTTTGTACATAAGGACCACAACTTCTTTATCCATTTTTCTCTTTCCTGGGATATTTAAGGTGTCATGAAGTGGAGGTTCTTGTCAACATAGCAGCCCTAAACATTGGGGTGCCTGTGTCTTGCTGATTTTTAGTTTTCCCAATTTATACGCCCATGAGTGGACGTGCCCTATGCTCCCTAAGCTGTGTTTTTTCGATGTTTCAGGACACACCGTATACTTCTCCAGAGTGGCTGTTGGCAATTTACATCCCGCCCATCAGCGTAGCAAGGCTGCCATTTCTCCATGGCCTGTCCTGCATTTCTGGTTTTGACACTTTTTGCAGCATGGCCCTTTTGACCGATGGGAAGCGAGACCTCTTTGTAGCGCTGATTTGCCTTTCCCGGTTGCTTGGTTGGCCAAAAAGGGCGTATGCGTTTTTTCCTGAATATATTCAGGAAAAAACGCATACGCCCTTTTTGGCCAAGGGCATCATTGTCGACGTTTTGCCGCTTTTCATGTGCTTTAAAGGCGATTCGAATCTACCTCCTGAAATCTGCTTCCTGCAATTCTGCCTTGCTTTCAAATCCTCTTCGTTGCCTTCCCTCAATATATCTGTGGATGAGAGTTATCATTTATAACTCTGCGGGTTTGTGAATTGCAGTGTCCCTGAGCTCCATTTTTCAACTCGCTTTTTTGGGAGCTGGCCGCAAAAGCGCGGGATTGCCTCAGGCCCTATTCTGGTTCCTGGCGGCTGGCTGAGCCTGTGGTTAATTCTTCTTCCTGATGGGAAAATAGAGTGACCTGGGCCTGTCCCAACACCTAGATCTAGTCTCTCATTGGTTGCCCCTCTTCCCGTTCAACCTCAGGACAAATTGCAACCTGTAGGGAACAGGAGCTTAAAGGTGCTGATTCTCCAAGTAGGGAGATTGCTAGTAAAGTAGCTCGAAAGGTGAACCCGAGCACAAGGAGATGAGAAATTGGGTGCGTTTTAGAAACCTTTCAAAATCACACGGTGTACCATCTTCTGGGTTTCTCATGCATGTTTTCGATGTAGGAAGATGCCCTTGAACCTGGAGATTTGGCACTCATGGGATGGGTACCACGCAGTATTACTTTAAAGGGTCTGAGTTTGCTCACCCAACCTCACCCAACCTCTAAGCCCCAAGAGTGTCCACCCTTATGTCTCATCCAGGTGTGGGTCTAGATATGGTCCATCCAGGTTGCATCACAGCCCCTGAACGAATTTTGTAGGAATTTCTCTCTCTTTCACTGTCTTTGTTTTACGGGTTTTTAAAAGTAATTTATTTTATAATGGGGTTTAGCTGCTTTTCACGGCTGTGTTTATGCGGCTTTACACCCACTTGGCTCACTTCCAGAGAGATATCAATACATAGGTTTTACGATTCTTACTAGTCAGAAATATTCTTGTGCGGTGAATAGGGGGTGTTGAGTCCACTTCACTGAGCAAGGAGTAGGTCTTGTCTATTACATATTGGGTGTATGGAACGGTATCTGAGCGAATTTGAAACCCTTGTTTTATGCATCACCCCACCTCACCTTTCCCGTTAAGCAGCCATAGTGTGTTTTCTAAACGTGTGACTCTGTTCTGTTTTGTAATTCAGTTCAAGTGTAGCGGTTTTTACATTCCCTCTATAAGTGATAGCTTATGATTAGTGTCTTTTTCTGTGTCACTTATTTCACTTAGAATCGTCATACCTAAATCCACTCATCTTGCTTCTACAAGCCTTATGACATTGATTTCATGTCTGAGTGATATTCCATTGTACATAAGGACCACAACTTCTTTATCCATTTTTCTCTTTCCTGGGATATTTAAGGTGTCATGAAGTGGAGGTTCTTGTAAACAGAGCAGCCCTAAACTTTGGGGTGCCTGTGTCTTGCTGATTTTTAGTTTTCCCAATTTCTACGCCCATGAGTGAATGTGCCCTATGCTCCCTAAGCTGTGTTTTTTCGATGTTTCAGGACACACCGTACACTTCTCCAGTGTGGCTGTTGGCAATTTACATCCCGCCCATCAGCGTAGCAAGGCTGCCATTTCTCCATGGCCTGTCCTGCATTTCTGGTTTTGACACTTTTTGCAGCATGACCCTTTTGACCGATGGGAAGCGAGACTTCTTTGTAGCGCTGATTTGCCTTTCCAGGTTGCTTGGTTGGCCAAAAAGGGCGTATGCGTTTTTTCCTGAATATATTCAGGAAAAAACGCATACGCCCTTTTTGGCCAAGGGCATCATTGTCGACGTTTTGCCGCTTTTCATGTGCTTTAAAGGCGATTCGGATCTACCTCCGGAAATCTGTTTCCTGCAATTCTGCCTTGCTTTGAATTCCTCTTCGTTGCCTTCCCTCAATATATCTGTGGATGACAGTTATCATTTATAACTCTGTGGGTTTGTGAATTGCAGTGTCCCTGAGCTCCATTTTTCAACTCGCTTTTTTGGGAGCTGGCCGCAAAAGCGCGGGATTGCCTCAGGCCCTATTCTGGTTCCTGGCGGCAGGCTGAGCCTGTGGTTAATTCTTCTTCCTGATGGGAAAATAGAGTGACCTGGGCCTGTCCCAACACCTAGATCTAGTCTCTCATTGGTTTCCCCTCTTCCCGTTCATCCTCAGGACAAATTGCAACCTGTAGGGAACAGGAGCTTAAAAGTGCTGATTCTCCAAGTAGGGAGATTGCTAGTAAAGTAGCTGGAAAGGCGAACCCGAGCACAAGGAGATGAGAAATGGGGTGCGTTTTAGAAACCTTTCAAAATCACACGGTGTACCATCTTCTGGGTTTCTCATGCATGTTTTCGATGTAGGAAGATGCCCTTGAACCTGGAGATTAGGGACCCATGGGATGGGTACCACGCAGTATTACTTCAAAGGGTCTGCGTTTGCTCACCCAACCTCTCAGCCCCAAGAGTGTCCACCCTTATGTCTCATCCAGCTGTGGGTCTAGATATGGTCAATCCAGGTTGCATCACAGCCCCTGAACGAATTTTGTAAGAATTTCTCTCTGTTTCACTGTCTTTGTTTTATGGGTTATTAAAAGTAATTTATTTTTATAATGGGGTTTAGCTGCTTTTCACGGCTGTGTTTATGCGGATTTACACCCACTTGACTCACTTCCAGACAGATATCAGTACATAGGTTTTAAGATTGTTACTAGTCACATATATTCTTGTGCGGTGAATAGGGGGTGTTGTGTCCAGTTCACTGAGCAAGGAGTAGGTCTTGTCTATTACATATTGGGTGTATGGAACGGTATCTGAGCGAATTTGAACCCCTTGTTTTATGCATCACCCCACTTCACCTTTCCCGTTAAGCAGCCATAGTGTGTTTTCTAAACGTGTGACACTGTTCTGTTTTGTAATTCAGTTCAAGTGTAGCGGTTTTTACATTCCCTCTATAAGTGATAGCTTATGATAAGTGTCTTTTTCTGTGTGACTTATTTCACTTAGAATCGTCGTACCTAAGTCCACTCATCTTGCTTCTACTAGCCTTATGACATTGATTTCATGTCTGAGTGATATTCCATTGTACATAAGGACCACAACTTTTTTATCCATTTTTCTCTTTCCTGGGATATTTAAGGTTTCATGAAGTGGAGGTTCTTGTCAACAGAGTAGCCCCAAACTTTGGGGTGCCTGTGTCTTGCTGATTTTTAGTTTTCCCAATTTATACGCCCATGAGTGGACGTGCCCTATGCTCACTAAGCTGTGTTTTTTCGATGTTTCAGGACACACCGTATACTTCTCCAGAGTGGCTGTTGGCAATTTACATCCCGCCCATCAGCGTAGTAAGGCTGCCATTTCTCCATGGCCTGTCCTGCATTTCTGGTTTTGACACTTTTTGGAGCATGGCCCTTTTGGCCGATGGGAAGCGAGACTTCTTTGTAGCGCTGATTTGCCTTTCCAGGTTGCTTGGTTGGCCAAAAAGGGCGTATGCGTTTTTTCCTGAATATATTCAGGAAAAAACGCATACGCCCTTTTTGGCCAAGGGCATCATTGTCGACGTTTTGCAGCTTTTCATGTGCCTTAAAGGCGATTCGAATCTACCTCCTGAAATCTGTTTCCTGCAATTCTGCCTTGCTTTCAAATCCTCTTCGTTGCCTTCCCTCAATATATCTGTGGATGAGAGTTATCATTTATAACTCTGCGGGTTTGTGAATTGCAGTGTCCCTGAGCTCCATTTTTCAACTCGCTTTTTTGGGAGCTGGCCGCAAAAGCACGGGATTGCCTCAGGCCCTATTGTGCTTCTGGGCGGCAGGCTGAGCCTGTGATTAATTCTTCTTCCTGATGGGAAATTAGAGTGACCTGTGCCTGTCCCAACACCTAGATCTAGTCTCTCATCGGTTGCCCCTCTTCCCGTTCATCCTCAGGACAAATTGCAACCTGTACGGAACAGGAGGTTAAAGGTGCTGATTCTCCAAGTAGGGAGATTGCAAGTAAAGGAGCTGGAATGGCGAACCCGAGCACAAGGAGATGAGAAATGAGGTGCGTTTTAGAAACCTTTCAAAATCACACGGTGTACCATCTTCTGAGTTTCTCATGCATGTTTTCGATGTAGGAAGATGCCCTTGAACCTGGAGACTTGGGACCCATGGGATGGGTACCACGCAGTATTACTTTAAAGGGTCTGCGTTTGCTCACCCAACCTCACCCAACCTTTCAGCCCCAAGAGTGTCCACCCTTATGTCTCATCCAGCTGTGCGTGTAGATATGGTCAATCCAGGTTGCATCACAGCCTCTGAACGAATTTTGTAAGAATTTCTCTCTCTTTCACTGTCTTTGTTTTACGGGTTTTTAAAAGTAATTTATTTTTATAATGGGGTTTAGCTGCTTTTCACGGCTGTGTTTATGCGGCTTTACACCCACTTGACTCACTTCCAGACATATATCAATACATAGGTTTTAAGATTGTTACTAGTCACCTATATTCTTGTGCGGTGAATAGGGGGTGTTGAGTCCAGTTCACTGAGCAAGGAGTAGGTCTTGTCTATTACATATTGGGTGTATGGAACGGTATCTGAGGGAATTTGAACCCCTTGTTTTATGCATCACCCCACCTCACCTTTCCCGTTAAGCAGCCATAGTGTGTTTTCTAAACGTGTGACTCTGTTCTGTTTTGTAATTCAGTTCAAGTGTAGCGGTTTTTACATTCCCTCTATAAGTGATAGCTTATGATAAGTGTCTTTTTCTGTGTGACTTATTTCACTTAGAATCGTCGTACCTAACTCCACTCATCTTGCTTCTACTAGCCTTATGACATTGATTTCATGTCTGAGTGATATTCCATTGTACATAAGGACCACGACTTCTTTATCCATTTTTCTGTTTCCTGGGATATTTAAGTTGTCATGAAGTGGAGGTTCTTGTCAACAGAGCAGCCCTAAACTTTGGGGTGCCTGTGTCTTGCTGATTTTTCTTTCTCCCAATTTATACGCCCATGAGTGGACGTGCCCTACGCTCCCTAAGCTGTGTTTTTTCGATGTTTCAGGACACACCATACACTTCTCCAGAGTGGCTGCTGGCAATTAACATCCCGCCCATCAGCGTAGCAAGGCTGCCATTTCTCCATGGCCTGTCCTGCATTTCTGGTTTTGACACTTTTTGCAGCATGACCCTTTTGACCGATGGGAAGCGAGACTTCTTTGTAGCGCTGATTTGCCTTTCCAGGTTGCTTGGTTGGCCAAAAAGGGCGTATGCGTTTTTTCCTGAATATATTCAGGAAAAAACGCATACGCCCTTTTTGGCCAAGGGCATCATTGTCGACGTTTTGCCGCTTTTCATGTGCTTTAAAGGCGATTCGAATCTACCTCCTGAAACCTGTTTCCTGCAATTCTGCCTTGCTTTCAAATCCTCTTCGTTGCCTTCCCTCAATATATTTGTGGACGAGAGTTATCGTTTATAACTCAGCAGGTTTGTGAATGGCAGTGCCCCTGAGCTCCATTTTTCAACTGTCTTGTTTGGAAGCTGGCCGCAAAAGCACGGGATTGCCTCAGGCCCTATTCTGGTTCCCGGCGGCAGGCTGAGCCTGTGGTTAATTCTTCTTCCTGATGGGAAAATAGAGTGACCTGTGCCTGTCCCAACACCTAGATCTAGTCTCTCATTGGTTGCCCCTCTTCCCGTTCATCCTCAGGACAAATTGCAACCTGTACAGAACAGGAGGTTAAAGGTGCTGATTCTCCAAGTAGGGAGATTGCTAGTGAAGTAGCTGGAATGGCGAACCCGAGCACAAGGAGATGAGAAATGAGGTGCGTTTTAGAAACCTTTCAAAATCACACGGTGTACCTTCTTCTGGGTTCCTCATGCAAGATTTCGATGTAGGAAGATGCCCTTGAACCTGGAGATTTGGGACCCATGGGATGGGTACCATGCAGTATTACTTTAAAGGGTCTGCGTTTTCTCACCCAAGCTCACCCAACCTCTCAGCCCCAAGACTGTCCACCTTTATGTCTCATCCAGCTGTGGGTCTAGATATGGTCAATCCAGGTTGCATCACAGCCCCTGAACGAATTTTGTAAGAATTTCTCTCTCTTTCACTGTCTTTGTTTTACGGGTTTTTAAAAGTAATTTATTTTTATAATGGGGTTTAGCTGCTTTTCACGGCTGTGTTTATGCGGATTTACACCCACTTGACTCACTTTCAGACAGATATCAATACATAGGTTTTAAGATTGTTACTAGTCACATATATTCTTGTGCGGTGAATAGGGGGTGTTGAGTCCAGTTCACTGAGCAAAGAGTAGGTCTTGTCTATTACATATTGGGTGTATGGAACGGTATCTGAGCGAATTTGAAACCCTTGTTTTATGCATCACCCCACCTCACCTTTCCCGTTAAGCAGCCATAGTGTGTTTTCTAAACGTGTGATTCTGTTCTGTTCTGTAATTCAGTTCAAGTGTAGCGGTTTTTACATTCCCTCTATAAGTGATAGCTTATGATAAGTGTCTTTTTCTGTGTGACTTATTTCCCTTAGAATCGTCGTACCTAAGTCCACTCATCTTGCTTCTACTAGCCTTATGACATTGATTTCATGTCTGAGTGATATTGCATTGTACATAAGGACCACAACTTCTTTATCCATTTTTCTCTTTCCTGGGATATTTAAGGTGTCATGAAGTGGAGGTTCTTGTCAACAGAGCAGCCCTAAACTTTGGGGTGCCTGTGTCTTGCTGATTTTTAGTTTTCCCAATTTATACGCCCATTAGTGGACGTGCCCTATGCTCCCTAAGCTGTGTTTTTTCGATGTTTCAGGACACACTGTACACTTCTCCAGAGTGGCTGTTGGCAATTTACATCCCGCTCATCAGCGTAGCAAGGCTGCCATTTCTCCATGGCCTGTCCTGCATTTCTGGTTTTGACACTTTTTGCAGCATGGCCCTTTGGACCGATGGGAAGCGAGACTTCTTTGTAGCGCTGATTTGCCTTTCCAGGTTGCTTGGTTGGCCAAAAAGGGCGTATGCGTTTTTTCCTGAATATATTCAGGAAAAAACGCATACGCCCTTTTTGGCCAAGGGCATCATTGTCGACCTTTTGCCGCTTTTCATGTGCTTTAAAGGCGATTCGAATCTACCTCCTGAAATCTGTTTTCTGCAATTCTGCCTTGCTTTCAAATCCTCTTCGTTGCCTTCCCTCAATATATCTGTGGATGAGAGTTATCATTTATAACTCTGCGGGTTTGTGAATTGCAGTGTCCCTGAGCTCCATTTTTCAACTCGCTTTTTTGGGAGCTGGCCGCAAAAGCGCGGGATTGCCTCAGGCCCTATTGTGCTTCTGGGCGGCAGGCTGAGCCTGTGATTAATTCTTCTTCCTGATGGGAAATTAGAGTGACCTGTGCCTGTCCCAACACCTAGATCTAGTCTCTCATTGGTTGCCCCTCTTCCCGTTCATCCTCAGGACAAATTGCAACCTGTACAGAACAGGAGGTTAAAGGTGCTGATTCTCCAAGTAGGGAGATTGCTAGTAAAGTAGCTGGAATGGCGAACCCGAGCACAAGGAGATGAGAAATGAGGTGCGTTTTAGAAACCTTTCAAAATCACACGGTGTACCATCTTCTGAGTTTCTCATGCATGTTTTCGATGTAGGAAGATGCCCTTGAACCTGGAGACTTGGGACCCATGGGATGGGTACCACGCAGTATTACTTTAAAGGGTCTGCGTTTGCTCACCCAACCTAACCCAACCTTTCAGCCCCAAGAGTGTCCACCCTTATGTCTCATCCACCTGTGCGTGTAGATATGGTCAATCCAGGTTGCATCACAGCCTCTGAACGAATTTTGTAAGAATTTCTCTCTCTTTCACTGTCTTTGTTTTACGGGTTTTTAAAAGTAATTTATTTTTATAATGGGGTTTAGTTGCTTTTCACGGCTGTGTTTATGCGGCTTTACACCCACTTGACTCACTTCCAGACATATATCAATACATAGGTTTTAAGATTCTTACTAGTCACCTATATTCTTGTGCGGTGAATAGGGGGTGTTGAGTCCAGTTCACTGAGCAAGGAGTAGGTCTTGTCTATTACATATTGGGTGTATGGAACGGTATCTGAGCGAATTTGAACCCCTTGTTTTATGCATCACCCCACCTCACCTTTCCCGTTAAGCAGCCATAGTGTGTTTTCTAAACGTGTGACTCTGTTCTGTTTTGTAATTCAGTTCAAGTGTAGCGGTTTTTACATTCCCTCTATAAGTGATAGCTTATGATAAGTGTCTTTTTCTGTGTGACTTATTTCACTTAGAATCGTCGTACCTAACTCCACTCATCTTGCTTCTACTAGCCTTATGACATTGATTTCATGTCTGAGTGATATTCCATTGTACATAAGGACCACGACTTCTTTATCCATTTTTCTCTTTCCTGGGATATTTAAGTTGTCATGAAGTGGAGGTTCTTGTCAACAGAGCAGCCCTAAACTTTGGGGTGCCTGTGTCTTGCTGATTTTTCTTTTTCCCAATTTATACGCCCATGAGTGGACGTGCCCTATGCTCCCTAAGCTGTGTTTTTTCGATGTTTCAGGACACACTGTACACTTCTCCAGAGTGGCTGTTGGCAATTTACATCCCGCTCATCAGCGTAGCAAGGCTGCCATTTCTCCATGGCCTGTCCTGCATTTCTGGTTTTGACACTTTTTGCAGCATGGCCCTTTTGACCGATGGGAAGCGAGACTTCTGTGTAGCGCTGATTTGCCTTTCCAGGTTGCTTGGTTGGCCAAAAAGGGCGTATGCGTTTTTTCCTGAATATATTCAGGAAAAAACGCATACGCCCTTTTTGGCCAAGGGCATCATTGTCGACGTTTTGCCGCTTTTCATGTGCTTTACAGGCGATTCGAATCTACCTCCTGAAATCTCTTTCCTGCAATTCTGCCTTGCTTTCAAATCCTCTTCGTTGCCTTCCCTCAATATATCTGTGGATGAGAGTTATCATTTATAACTCTGCGGGTTTGTGAATTGCAGTGTCCCTGAGCTCAATTTTTCAACTCGCTTTTTTGGGAGCTGGCCGCAAAAGCACGGGATTGCCTCAGGCCCTATTGTGCTTCTGGGCGGCAGGCTGAGCCTGTGATTAATTCTTCTTCCTGATGGGAAATTAGAGTGACCTGTGCCTGTCCCAACACCTAGATCTAGTCTCTCATTGGTTGCCCCTCTTCCCGTTCATCCTCAGGACAAATTGCAACCTGTAGGGAACAGGAGGTTAAAGGTGCTGATTCTCCAAGTAGGGAGATTG
Source organism: Eschrichtius robustus (assembly GCF_028021215.1). Classification (NCBI taxonomy): domain Eukaryota; kingdom Metazoa; phylum Chordata; class Mammalia; order Artiodactyla; family Eschrichtiidae; genus Eschrichtius; species Eschrichtius robustus. The sequence continues at coordinate 48,726 of NW_027175238.1, forward strand.
CTAGTAAAGTAGCTGGAATGGCGAACCCGAGCACAAGGAGATGAGAAATGAGGTGCGTTTTAGAAATCTTTCAAAATCACACGGTGTACCATCTTCTGAGTTTCTCATGCATGTTTTCGATGTAGGAAGATGCCCTCAACCCTGGAGGCTTGGGACCCATGGGATGGGTACCACGCAGTATTACTTTAAAGGGTCTGCGTTTGCTCACCCAACCTAACCCAACCTTTCAGCCCCAAGACTGTCCACCCTTATGTCTCATCCAGCTGTGCGTGTAGATATGGTCAATCCAGGTTGCATCACAGCCTCTGAACGAATTTTGTAAGAATTTCTCTCTCTTTCACTGTCTTTGTTTTACGGGTTTTTAAAAGTAATTTATTTTTATAATGGGGTTTAGCTGCTTTTCACGGCTGTGTTTATGCGGATTTACACCCACTTGACTCACTTTCAGACAGATATCAATACATAGGTTTTAAGATTGTTACTAGTCACATATATTCTTGTGCGGTGAATAGGGGGTGTTGAGTCCAGTTCACTGAGCAAGGAGTAGGTCTTGTCTATTACATATTGGGTGTATGGAACGGTATCTGAGCGAATTTGAACCCCTTGTTTTATGCATCACCCCACCTCACCTTTCCCGTTAAGCAGCCATAGTGTGTTTTCTAAACGTGTGATTCTGTTCTGTTCTGTAATTCAGTTCAAGTGTAGCGGTTTTTACATTCCCTCTATAAGTGATAGCTTATGATAAGTGTCTTTTTCTGTGTGACTTATTTCACTTAGAATCGTCGTACCTAAGTCCACTCATCTTGCTTCTACTAGCCTTATGACATTGATTTCATGTCTGAGTGATATTGCATTGTACATAAGGACCACAACTTCTTTATCCATTTTTCTCTTTCCTGGGATATTTAAGGTGTCATGAAGTGGAGGTTCTTGTCAACAGAGCAGCCCTAAACTTTGGGGTGCCTGTGTCTTGCTGATTTTTCTTTTTCCCAATTTATACGCCCATGAGTGGACGTGCCCTATGCTCCCTAAGCTGTGTTTTTTCGATGTTTCAGAACACACTGTACACTTCTCCAGAGTGGCTGCTGGCAATTAACATCCCGCCCATCAGCGTAGCAAGGCTGCCATTTCTCCATGGCCTGTCCTGCATTTCTGGTTTTGACACTTTTTGCAGCATGACCCTTTTGACCGATGGGAAGCGAAACTTCTTTGTAGCGCTGATTTGCCTTTCCAGGTTGCTTGGTTGGCCAAAAAGGGCGTATGCGTTTTTTCCTGAATATATTCAGGAAAAAACGCATACGCCCTTTTTGGCCAAGGGCATCATTGTCGACGTTTTGCCGCTTTTCATGTGCTTTAAAGGCGATTCGAATCTACCTCCTGAAACCTGTTTCCTGCAATTCTGCCTTGCTTTCAAATCCTCTTCGTTGCTTTCCCTCAATATATTTGTGGACGAGAGTTATCATTTATAACTCAGCAGGTTTGTGAATGGCAGTGCCCCTGAGCTCCATTTTTCAACTGTCTTGTTTGGGAGCTGGCCGCAAAAGCACGGGATTGCCTCAGGCCCTATTCTGGTTCCCAGCGGCAGGCTGAGCCTGTGGTTAATTCTTCTTCCTGATGGGAAAATAGAGTGACCTGTGCCTGTCCCAACACCTAGATCTAGTCTCTCATTGGTTGCCCCTCTGCCCGTTCATCCTCAGGACAAATTGCAACCTGTACAGAACAGGAGGTTAAAGGTTCTGATTCTCCAAGTAGGGAGATTGCTAGTGAAGTAGCTGGAATGGCGAACCCGAGCACAAGGAGATGAGAAATGAGGTGCGTTTTAGAAACCTTTCAAAATCACATGGTGTACCTTCTTCTGGGTTCCTCATGCAAGATTTCGATGTAGGAAGATGCCCTTGAACCTGGAGATATGGGACCCATGGAATGGTACCATGCAGTATTACTTTAAAGGGTCTGCGTTTTCTCACCCAACCTCACCCAACCTCTCAGCCCCAAGAGTGTCCACCCTTATGTCTCATCCAGCTGTGGGTCTAGATATGGTCAATCCAGGTTGCATCACAGCCCCTGAACGAATTTTGTAAGAATTTCTCTCTCTTTCACTGTCTTTGTTTTACGGGTTTTTAAAAGTAATTTATTTTTATAATGGGGTTTAGCTGCTTTTCACGGCTGTGTTTATGCGGATTTACACCCACTTGACTCACTTTCAGACAGATATCAATACATAGGTTTTAAGATTGTTACTAGTCACATATATTCTTGTTCGGTGAATAGGGGGTGTTGAGGCCAGTTCACTGAGCAAAGAGTAGGTCTTGTCTATTACATATTGGGTGTATGGAACGGTATCTGAGCGAATTTGAAACCCTTGTTTTATGCATCACCCCACCTCACCTTTCCCGTTAAGCAGCCATAGTGTGTTTTCTAAACGTGTGACTCTGTTCTGTTTTGTAATTCAGTTCAAGTGTAGCGGTTTTTACATTCCCTCTATAAGTGATAGCTTATGATAAGTGTCTTTTTCTGTGTGACTTATTTCACTTAGAATCGTCGTACCTAACTCCACTCATCTTGCTTCTACTAGCCTTATGACATTGATTTCATGTCTGAGTGATATTCCATTGTACATAAGGACCACGACTTCTTTATCCATTTTTCTCTTTCCTGGGATATTTAAGTTGTCATGAAGTGGAGGTTCTTGTCAACAGAGCAGCCCTAAACTTTGGGGTGCCTGTGTCTTGCTGATTTTTCTTTTTCCCAATTTATACGCCCATGAGTGGACGTGCCGTACGCTCCCTAAGCTGTGTTTTTTCGATGTTTCAGGACACACCATACACTTCTCCAGAGTGGCTGCTGGCAATTAACATCCCGCCCATCAGCGTAGCAAGGCTGCCATTTCTCCATGGCCTGTCCTGCATTTCTGGTTTTGACACTTTTTGCAGCATGACCCTTTTGACCGATGGGAAGCGAGACCTCTTTGTAGCGCTGATTTGCCTTTCCAGGTTGCTTGGTTGGCCAAAAAGGGCGTATGCGTTTTTTCCTGAATATATTCAGGAAAAAACGCATACGCCCTTTTTGGCCAAGGGCATCATTGTCGACCTTTTGCCGCTTTTCATGTGCTTTAAAGGCGATTCGAATCTACCTCCTGAAATCTGTTTTCTGCAATTCTGCCTTGCTTTCAAATCCTCTTCGTTGCCTTCCCTCAATATATCTGTGGATGAGAGTTATCATTTATAACTCTGCGGGTTTGTGAATTGCAGTGTCCCTGAGCTCCATTTTTCAACTCGCTTTTTTGGGAGCTGGCCGCAAAAGCGCGGGATTGCCTCAGGCCCTATTGTGCTTCTGGGCGGCAGGCTGAGCCTGTGATTAATTCTTCTTCCTGATGGGAAATTAGAGTGACCTGTGCCTGTCCCAACACCTAGATCTAGTCTCTCATTGGTTGCCCCTCTTCCCGTTCATCCTCAGGACAAATTGCAACCTGTACAGAACAGGAGGTTAAAGGTGCTGATTCTCCAAGTAGGGAGATTGCTAGTAAAGTAGCTGGAATGGCGAACCCGAGCACAAGGAGATGAGAAATGAGGTGCGTTTTAGAAACCTTTCAAAATCACACGGTGTACCATCTTCTGAGTTTCTCATGCATGTTTTCGATGTAGGAAGATGCCCTTGAACCTGGAGACTTGGGACCCATGGGATGGGTACCACGCAGTATTACTTTAAAGGGTCTGCGTTTGCTCACCCAACCTAACCCAACCTCTCAGCCCCAAGAGTGTCCACCCTTATGTCTCATCCACCTGTGCGTGTAGATATGGTCAATCCAGGTTGCATCACAGCCTCTGAACGAATTTTGTAAGAATTTCTCTCTCTTTCACTGTCTTTGTTTTACGGGTTTTTAAAAGTAATTTATTTTTATAATGGGGTTTAGTTGCTTTTCACGGCTGTGTTTATGCGGCTTTACACCCACTTGACTCACTTCCAGACAGATATCAATACATAGGTTTTAAGATTCTTACTAGTCACCTATATTCTTGTGCGGTGAATAGGGGGTGTTGAGTCCAGTTCACTGAGCAAGGAGTAGGTCTTGTCTATTACATATTGGGTGTATGGAACGGTATCTGAGCGAATTTGAAACCCTTGTTTTATGCATCACCCCACCTCACTTTTCCCGTTAAGCAGCCATAGTGTGTTTTCTAAACGTGTGACTCTGTTCTGTTTTGTAATTCAGTTCAAGTGTAGCGGTTTTTACATTCCCTCTATAAGTGATAGCTTATGATAAGTGTCTTTTTCTGTGTGACTTATTTCACTTAGAATCGTCGTACCTAACTCCACTCATCTTGCTTCTACTAGCCTTATGACATTGATTTCATGTCTGAGTGATATTGCATTGTACATAAGGACCACAACTTCTTTATCCATTTTTCTCTTTCCTGGGATATTTAAGGTGTCATGAAGTGGAGGTTCTTGTCAACAGAGCAGCCCTAAACTTTGGGGTGCCTGTGTCTTGCTGATATTTAGTTTTCCCAATTTATACGCCCATGAGTGGACGTGCCCTATGCTCCCTAAGCTGTGTTTTTTCGATGTTTCAGGACACACTGTACACTTCTCCAGAGTGGCTGTTGGCAATTTACATCCCGCTCATCAGCGTAGCAAGGCTGCCATTTCTCCATGGCCTGTCCTGCATTTCTGGTTTTGACACTTTTTGCAGCATGACCCTTTTGACCGATGGGAAGCGAGACTTCTTTGTAGCGCTGATTTGCCTTTCCAGGTTGCTTGGTTGGCCAAAAAGGGCGTATGCGTTTTTTCCTGAATATATTCAGGAAAAAACGCATACGCCCTTTTTGGCCAAGGGCATCATTGTCGACCTTTTGCCGCTTTTCATGTGCTTTAAAGGCGATTCGAATCTACCTCCTGAAATCTGTTTTCCGCAATTCTGCCTTGCTTTCAAATCCTCTTCGTTGCCTTCCCTCAATATATCTGTGGATGAGAGTTATCATTTATAACTCTGCGGGTTTGTGAATTGCAGTGTCCCTGAGCTCCATTTTTCAACTCGCTTTTTTGGGAGCTGGCCGCAAAAGCGCGGGATTGCCTCAGGCCCTATTGTGCTTCTGGGCGGCAGGCTGAGCCTGTGATTAATTCTTCTTCCTGATGGGAAATTAGAGTGACCTGTGCCTGTCCCAACACCTAGATCTAGTCTCTCATTGGTTGCCCCTCTTCCCGTTCATCCTCAGGACAAATTGCAACCTGTACAGAACAGGAGGTTAAAGGTGCTGATTCTCCAAGTAGGGAGATTGCTAGTAAAGTAGCTGGAATGGCGAACCCGAGCACAAGGAGATGAGAAATGAGGTGCGTTTTAGAAACCTTTCAAAATCACACGGTGTACCATCTTCTGAGTTTCTCATGCATGTTTTCGATGTAGGAAGATGCCCTTGAACCTGGAGACTTGGGACCCATGGGATGGGTACCACGCAGTATTACTTTAAAGGGTCTGCGTTTGCTCACCCAACCTAACCCAACCTTTCAGCCCCAAGAGTGTCCACCCTTATGTCTCATCCACCTGTGCGTGTAGATATGGTCAATCCAGGTTGCATCACAGCCTCTGAACGAATTTTGTAAGAATTTCTCTCTCTTTCACTGTCTTTGTTTTACGGGTTTTTAAAAGTAATTTATTTTTATAATGGGGTTTAGTTGCTTTTCACGGCTGTGTTTATGCGGCTTTACACCCACTTGACTCACTTCCAGACATATATCAATACATAGGTTTTAAGATTCTTACTAGTCACCTATATTCTTGTGCGGTGAATAGGGGGTGTTGAGTCCAGTTCACTGAGCAAGGAGTAGGTCTTGTCTATTACATATTGGGTGTATGGAACGGTATCTGAGCGAATTTGAACCCCTTGTTTTATGCATCACCCCACCTCACCTTTCCCGTTAAGCAGCCATAGTGTGTTTTCTAAACGTGTGACTCTGTTCTGTTTTGTAATTCAGTTCAAGTGTAGCGGTTTTTACATTCCCTCTATAAGTGATAGCTTATGATAAGTGTCTTTTTCTGTGTGACTTATTTCACTTAGAATCGTCGTACCTAACTCCACTCATCTTGCTTCTACTAGCCTTATGACATTGATTTCATGTCTGAGTGATATTCCATTGTACATAAGGACCACGACTTCTTTATCCATTTTTCTCTTTCCTGGGATATTTAAGTTGTCATGAAGTGGAGGTTCTTGTCAACAGAGCAGCCCTAAACTTTGGGGTGCCTGTGTCTTGCTGATTTTTCTTTTTCCCAATTTATACGCCCATGAGTGGACGTGCCCTATGCTCCCTAAGCTGTGTTTTTTCGATGTTTCAGGACACACTGTACACTTCTCCAGAGTGGCTGTTGGCAATTTACATCCCGCTCATCAGCGTAGCAAGGCTGCCATTTCTCCATGGCCTGTCCTGCATTTCTGGTTTTGACACTTTTTGCAGCATGGCCCTTTTGACCGATGGGAAGCGAGACTTCTGTGTAGCGCTGATTTGCCTTTCCAGGTTGCTTGGTTGGCCAAAAAGGGCGTATGCGTTTTTTCCTGAATATATTCAGGAAAAAACGCATACGCCCTTTTTGGCCAAGGGCATCATTGTCGACGTTTTGCCGCTTTTCATGTGCTTTACAGGCGATTCGAATCTACCTCCTGAAATCTCTTTCCTGCAATTCTGCCTTGCTTTCAAATCCTCTTCGTTGCCTTCCCTCAATATATCTGTGGATGAGAGTTATCATTTATAACTCTGCGGGTTTGTGAATTGCAGTGTCCCTGAGCTCCATTTTTCAACTCGCTTTTTTGGGAGCTGGCCGCAAAAGCACGGGATTGCCTCAGGCCCTATTGTGCTTCTGGGCGGCAGGCTGAGCCTGTGATTAATTCTTCTTCCTGATGGGAAATTAGAGTGACCTGTGCCTGTCCCAACACCTAGATCTAGTCTCTCATTGGTTGCCCCTCTTCCCGTTCATCCTCAGGACAAATTGCAACCTGTAGGGAACAGGAGGTTAAAGGTGCTGATTCTCCAAGTAGGGAGATTGCTAGTAAAGTAGCTGGAATGGCGAACCCGAGCACAAGGAGATGAGAAATGAGGTGCGTTTTAGAAATCTTTCAAAATCACACGGTGTACCATCTTCTGAGTTTCTCATGCATGTTTTCGATGTAGGAAGATGCCCTCAACCCTGGAGGCTTGGGACCCATGGGATGGGTACCACGCAGTATTACTTTAAAGGGTCTGCGTTTGCTCACCCAACCTAACCCAACCTTTCAGCCCCAAGACTGTCCACCCTTATGTCTCATCCAGCTGTGCGTGTAGATATGGTCAATCCAGGTTGCATCACAGCCTCTGAACGAATTTTGTAAGAATTTCTCTCTCTTTCACTGTCTTTGTTTTACGGGTTTTTAAAAGTAATTTATTTTTATAATGGGGTTTAGCTGCTTTTCACGGCTGTGTTTATGCGGATTTACACCCACTTGACTCACTTTCAGACAGATATCAATACATAGGTTTTAAGATTGTTACTAGTCACATATATTCTTGTGCGGTGAATAGGGGGTGTTGAGTCCAGTTCACTGAGCAAGGAGTAGGTCTTGTCTATTACATATTGGGTGTATGGAACGGTATCTGAGCGAATTTGAACCCCTTGTTTTATGCATCACCCCACCTCACCTTTCCCGTTAAGCAGCCATAGTGTGTTTTCTAAACGTGTGATTCTGTTCTGTTCTGTAATTCAGTTCAAGTGTAGCGGTTTTTACATTCCCTCTATAAGTGATAGCTTATGATAAGTGTCTTTTTCTGTGTGACTTATTTCACTTAGAATCGTCGTACCTAAGTCCACTCATCTTGCTTCTACTAGCCTTATGACATTGATTTCATGTCTGAGTGATATTGCATTGTACATAAGGACCACAACTTCTTTATCCATTTTTCTCTTTCCTGGGATATTTAAGGTGTCATGAAGTGGAGGTTCTTGTCAACAGAGCAGCCCTAAACTTTGGGGTGCCTGTGTCTTGCTGATTTTTCTTTTTCCCAATTTATACGCCCATGAGTGGACGTGCCCTATGCTCCCTAAGCTGTGTTTTTTCGATGTTTCAGAACACACTGTACACTTCTCCAGAGTGGCTGCTGGCAATTAACATCCCGCCCATCAGCGTAGCAAGGCTGCCATTTCTCCATGGCCTGTCCTGCATTTCTGGTTTTGACACTTTTTGCAGCATGACCCTTTTGACCGATGGGAAGCGAAACTTCTTTGTAGCGCTGATTTGCCTTTCCAGGTTGCTTGGTTGGCCAAAAAGGGCGTATGCGTTTTTTCCTGAATATATTCAGGAAAAAACGCATACGCCCTTTTTGGCCAAGGGCATCATTGTCGACGTTTTGCCGCTTTTCATGTGCTTTAAAGGCGATTCGAATCTACCTCCTGAAACCTGTTTCCTGCAATTCTGCCTTGCTTTCAAATCCTCTTCGTTGCTTTCCCTCAATATATTTGTGGACGAGAGTTATCATTTATAACTCAGCAGGTTTGTGAATGGCAGTGCCCCTGAGCTCCATTTTTCAACTGTCTTGTTTGGGAGCTGGCCGCAAAAGCACGGGATTGCCTCAGGCCCTATTCTGGTTCCCAGCGGCAGGCTGAGCCTGTGGTTAATTCTTCTTCCTGATGGGAAAATAGAGTGACCTGTGCCTGTCCCAACACCTAGATCTAGTCTCTCATTGGTTGCCCCTCTGCCCGTTCATCCTCAGGACAAATTGCAACCTGTACAGAACAGGAGGTTAAAGGTTCTGATTCTCCAAGTAGGGAGATTGCTAGTGAAGTAGCTGGAATGGCGAACCCGAGCACAAGGAGATGAGAAATGAGGTGCGTTTTAGAAACCTTTCAAAATCACATGGTGTACCTTCTTCTGGGTTCCTCATGCAAGATTTCGATGTAGGAAGATGCCCTTGAACCTGGAGATATGGGACCCATGGAATGGTACCATGCAGTATTACTTTAAAGGGTCTGCGTTTTCTCACCCAACCTCACCCAACCTCTCAGCCCCAAGAGTGTCCACCCTTATGTCTCATCCAGCTGTGGGTCTAGATATGGTCAATCCAGGTTGCATCACAGCCCCTGAACGAATTTTGTAAGAATTTCTCTCTCTTTCACTGTCTTTGTTTTACGGGTTTTTAAAAGTAATTTATTTTTATAATGGGGTTTAGCTGCTTTTCACGGCTGTGTTTATGCGGATTTACACCCACTTGACTCACTTTCAGACAGATATCAATACATAGGTTTTAAGATTGTTACTAGTCACATATATTCTTGTTCGGTGAATAGGGGGTGTTGAGGCCAGTTCACTGAGCAAAGAGTAGGTCTTGTCTATTACATATTGGGTGTATGGAACGGTATCTGAGCGAATTTGAAACCCTTGTTTTATGCATCACCCCACCTCACCTTTCCCGTTAAGCAGCCATAGTGTGTTTTCTAAACGTGTGACTCTGTTCTGTTTTGTAATTCAGTTCAAGTGTAGCGGTTTTTACATTCCCTCTATAAGTGATAGCTTATGATAAGTGTCTTTTTCTGTGTGACTTATTTCACTTAGAATCGTCGTACCTAACTCCACTCATCTTGCTTCTACTAGCCTTATGACATTGATTTCATGTCTGAGTGATATTCCATTGTACATAAGGACCACGACTTCTTTATCCATTTTTCTCTTTCCTGGGATATTTAAGTTGTCATGAAGTGGAGGTTCTTGTCAACAGAGCAGCCCTAAACTTTGGGGTGCCTGTGTCTTGCTGATTTTTCTTTTTCCCAATTTATACGCCCATGAGTGGACGTGCCGTACGCTCCCTAAGCTGTGTTTTTTCGATGTTTCAGGACACACCATACACTTCTCCAGAGTGGCTGCTGGCAATTAACATCCCGCCCATCAGCGTAGCAAGGCTGCCATTTCTCCATGGCCTGTCCTGCATTTCTGGTTTTGACACTTTTTGCAGCATGACCCTTTTGACCGATGGGAAGCGAGACCTCTTTGTAGCGCTGATTTGCCTTTCCAGGTTGCTTGGTTGGCCAAAAAGGGCGTATGCGTTTTTTCCTGAATATATTCAGGAAAAAACGCATACGCCCTTTTTGGCCAAGGGCATCATTGTCGACCTTTTGCCGCTTTTCATGTGCTTTAAAGGCGATTCGAATCTACCTCCTGAAATCTGTTTTCTGCAATTCTGCCTTGCTTTCAAATCCTCTTCGTTGCCTTCCCTCAATATATCTGTGGATGAGAGTTATCATTTATAACTCTGCGGGTTTGTGAATTGCAGTGTCCCTGAGCTCCATTTTTCAACTCGCTTTTTTGGGAGCTGGCCGCAAAAGCGCGGGATTGCCTCAGGCCCTATTGTGCTTCTGGGCGGCAGGCTGAGCCTGTGATTAATTCTTCTTCCTGATGGGAAATTAGAGTGACCTGTGCCTGTCCCAACACCTAGATCTAGTCTCTCATTGGTTGCCCCTCTTCCCGTTCATCCTCAGGACAAATTGCAACCTGTACAGAACAGGAGGTTAAAGGTGCTGATTCTCCAAGTAGGGAGATTGCTAGTAAAGTAGCTGGAATGGCGAACCCGAGCACAAGGAGATGAGAAATGAGGTGCGTTTTAGAAACCTTTCAAAATCACACGGTGTACCATCTTCTGAGTTTCTCATGCATGTTTTCGATGTAGGAAGATGCCCTTGAACCTGGAGACTTGGGACCCATGGGATGGGTACCACGCAGTATTACTTTAAAGGGTCTGCGTTTGCTCACCCAACCTAACCCAACCTCTCAGCCCCAAGAGTGTCCACCCTTATGTCTCATCCACCTGTGCGTGTAGATATGGTCAATCCAGGTTGCATCACAGCCTCTGAACGAATTTTGTAAGAATTTCTCTCTCTTTCACTGTCTTTGTTTTACGGGTTTTTAAAAGTAATTTATTTTTATAATGGGGTTTAGTTGCTTTTCACGGCTGTGTTTATGCGGCTTTACACCCACTTGACTCACTTCCAGACAGATATCAATACATAGGTTTTAAGATTCTTACTAGTCACCTATATTCTTGTGCGGTGAATAGGGGGTGTTGAGTCCAGTTCACTGAGCAAGGAGTAGGTCTTGTCTATTACATATTGGGTGTATGGAACGGTATCTGAGCGAATTTGAAACCCTTGTTTTATGCATCACCCCACCTCACTTTTCCCGTTAAGCAGCCATAGTGTGTTTTCTAAACGTGTGACTCTGTTCTGTTTTGTAATTCAGTTCAAGTGTAGCGGTTTTTACATTCCCTCTATAAGTGATAGCTTATGATAAGTGTCTTTTTCTGTGTGACTTATTTCACTTAGAATCGTCGTACCTAACTCCACTCATCTTGCTTCTACTAGCCTTATGACATTGATTTCATGTCTGAGTGATATTGCATTGTACATAAGGACCACAACTTCTTTATCCATTTTTCTCTTTCCTGGGATATTTAAGGTGTCATGAAGTGGAGGTTCTTGTCAACAGAGCAGCCCTAAACTTTGGGGTGCCTGTGTCTTGCTGATATTTAGTTTTCCCAATTTATACGCCCATGAGTGGACGTGCCCTATGCTCCCTAAGCTGTGTTTTTTCGATGTTTCAGGACACACTGTACACTTCTCCAGAGTGGCTGTTGGCAATTTACATCCCGCTCATCAGCGTAGCAAGGCTGCCATTTCTCCATGGCCTGTCCTGCATTTCTGGTTTTGACACTTTTTGCAGCATGACCCTTTTGACCGATGGGAAGCGAGACTTCTTTGTAGCGCTGATTTGCCTTTCCAGGTTGCTTGGTTGGCCAAAAAGGGCGTATGCGTTTTTTCCTGAATATATTCAGGAAAAAACGCATACGCCCTTTTTGGCCAAGGGCATCATTGTCGACGTTTTGCTGCTTTTCATGTGCTTTAAAGGCGATTCGAATCTACCTCCTGAAATCTGTTTTCTGCAATTCTGCCTTGCTTTCAAATCCTCTTCGTTGCCTTCCCTCAATATATCTGTGGATGAGAGTTATCATTTATAACTCTGCGGGTTTGTGAATTGCAGTGTCCCTGAGCTCCATTTTTCAACTCGCTTTTTTGGGAGCTGGCCGCAAAAGCGCGGGATTGCCTCAGGCCCTATTGTGCTTCTGGGCGGCAGGCTGAGCCTGTGATTAATTCTTCTTCCTGATGGGAAATTAGAGTGACCTGTGCCTGTCCCAACACCTAGATCTAGTCTCTCATTGGTTGCCCCTCTTCCCGTTCATCCTCAGGACAAATTGCAACCTGTACAGAACAGGAGGTTAAAGGTGCTGATTCTCCAAGTAGGGAGATTGCTAGTAAAGTAGCTGGAATGGCGAACCCGAGCACAAGGAGATGAGAAATGAGGTGCGTTTTAGAAACCTTTCAAAATCACACGGTGTACCATCTTCTGAGTTTCTCATGCATGTTTTCGATGTAGGAAGATGCCCTTGAACCTGGAGACTTGGGACCCATGGGATGGGTACCACGCAGTATTACTTTAAAGGGTCTGCGTTTGCTCACCCAACCTAACCCAACCTTTCAGCCCCAAGAGTGTCCACCCTTATGTCTCATCCACCTGTGCGTGTAGATATGGTCAATCCAGGTTGCATCACAGCCTCTGAACGAATTTTGTAAGAATTTCTCTCTCTTTCACTGTCTTTGTTTTACGGGTTTTTAAAAGTAATTTATTTTTATAATGGGGTTTAGTTGCTTTTCACGGCTGTGTTTATGCGGCTTTACACCCACTTGACTCACTTCCAGACATATATCAATACATAGGTTTTAAGATTCTTACTAGTCACCTATATTCTTGTGCGGTGAATAGGGGGTGTTGAGTCCAGTTCACTGAGCAAGGAGTAGGTCTTGTCTATTACATATTGGGTGTATGGAACGGTATCTGAGCGAATTTGAACCCCTTGTTTTATGCATCACCCCACCTCACCTTTCCCGTTAAGCAGCCATAGTGTGTTTTCTAAACGTGTGACTCTGTTCTGTTTTGTAATTCAGTTCAAGTGTAGCGGTTTTTACATTCCCTCTATAAGTGATAGCTTATGATAAGTGTCTTTTTCTGTGTGATTTATTTCACTTAGAATCGTCGTACCTAACTCCACTCATCTTGCTTCTACTAGCCTTATGACATTGATTTCATGTCTGAGTGATATTCCATTGTACATAAGGACCACGACTTCTTTATCCATTTTTCTCTTTCCTGGGATATTTAAGTTGTCATGAAGTGGAGGTTCTTGTCAACAGAGCAGCCCTAAACTTTGTGGTGCCTGTGTCTTGCTGATTTTTCTTTTTCCCAATTTATACGCCCATGAGTGGACGTGCCCTATGCTCCCTAAGCTGTGTTTTTTCGATGTTTCAGGACACACTGTACACTTCTCCAGAGTGGCTGTTGGCAATTTACATCCCGCTCATCAGCGTAGCAAGGCTGCCATTTCTCCATGGCCTGTCCTGCATTTCTGGTTTTGACACTTTTTGCAGCATGGCCCTTTTGACCGATGGGAAGCGAGACTTCTGTGTAGCGCTGATTTGCCTTTCCAGGTTGCTTGGTTGGCCAAAAAGGGCGTATGCGTTTTTTCCTGAATATATTCAGGAAAAAACGCATACGCCCTTTTTGGCCAAGGGCATCATTGTCGACGTTTTGCCGCTTTTCATGTGCTTTACAGGCGATTCGAATCTACCTCCTGAAATCTCTTTCCTGCAATTCTGCCTTGCTTTCAAATCCTCTTCGTTGCCTTCCCTCAATATATCTGTGGATGAGAGTTATCATTTATAACTCTGCGGGTTTGTGAATTGCAGTGTCCCTGAGCTCCATTTTTCAACTCGCTTTTTTGGGAGCTGGCCGCAAAAGCACGGGATTGCCTCAGGCCCTATTGTGCTTCTGGGCGGCAGGCTGAGCCTGTGATTAATTCTTCTTCCTGATGGGAAATTAGAGTGACCTGTGCCTGTCCCAACACCTAGATCTAGTCTCTCATTGGTTGCCCCTCTTCCCGTTCATCCTCAGGACAAATTGCAACCTGTAGGGAACAGGAGGTTAAAGGTGCTGATTCTCCAAGTAGGGAGATTGCTAGTAAAGTAGCTGGAATGGCGAACCCGAGCACAAGGAGATGAGAAATGAGGTGCGTTTTAGAAATCTTTCAAAATCACACGGTGTACCATCTTCTGGGTTTCTCATGCATGTTTTCGATGTAGGAAGATGCCCTTGAACCTGGAGACTTGGGACCCATGGGATGGGTACCACGCAGTATTACTTTAAAGGGTCTGCGTTTGCTCACCCAACCTAACCCAACCTTTCAGCCCCAAGAGTGTCCACCCTTATGTCTCATCCACCTGTGCGTGTAGATATGGTCAATCCAGGTTGCATCACAGCCTCTGAACGAATTTTGTAAGAATTTCTCTCTCTTTCACTGTCTTTGTTTTACGGGTTTTTAAAAGTAATTTATTTTTATAATGGGGTTTAGTTGCTTTTCACGGCTGTGTTTATGCGGCTTTACACCCACTTGACTCACTTCCAGACATATATCAATACATAGGTTTTAAGATTCTTACTAGTCACCTATATTCTTGTGCGGTGAATAGGGGGTGTTGAGTCCAGTTCACTGAGCAAGGAGTAGGTCTTGTCTATTACATATTGGGTGTATGGAACGGTATCTGAGCGAATTTGAACCCCTTGTTTTATGCATCACCCCACCTCACCTTTCCCGTTAAGCAGCCATAGTGTGTTTTCTAAACGTGTGACTCTGTTCTGTTTTGTAATTCAGTTCAAGTGTAGCGGTTTTTACATTCCCTCTATAAGTGATAGCTTATGATAAGTGTCTTTTTCTGTGTGATTTATTTCACTTAGAATCGTCGTACCTAACTCCACTCATCTTGCTTCTACTAGCCTTATGACATTGATTTCATGTCTGAGTGATATTCCATTGTACATAAGGACCACGACTTCTTTATCCATTTTTCTCTTTCCTGGGATATTTAAGTTGTCATGAAGTGGAGGTTCTTGTCAACAGAGCAGCCCTAAACTTTGTGGTGCCTGTGTCTTGCTGATTTTTCTTTTTCCCAATTTATACGCCCATGAGTGGACGTGCCCTATGCTCCCTAAGCTGTGTTTTTTCGATGTTTCAGGACACACTGTACACTTCTCCAGAGTGGCTGTTGGCAATTTACATCCCGCTCATCAGCGTAGCAAGGCTGCCATTTCTCCATGGCCTGTCCTGCATTTCTGGTTTTGACACTTTTTGCAGCATGGCCCTTTTGACCGATGGGAAGCGAGACTTCTGTGTAGCGCTGATTTGCCTTTCCAGGTTGCTTGGTTGGCCAAAAAGGGCGTATGCGTTTTTTCCTGAATATATTCAGGAAAAAACGCATACGCCCTTTTTGGCCAAGGGCATCATTGTCGACGTTTTGCCGCTTTTCATGTGCTTTACAGGCGATTCGAATCTACCTCCTGAAATCTCTTTCCTGCAATTCTGCCTTGCTTTCAAATCCTCTTCGTTGCCTTCCCTCAATATATCTGTGGATGAGAGTTATCATTTATAACTCTGCGGGTTTGTGAATTGCAGTGTCCCTGAGCTCCATTTTTCAACTCGCTTTTTTGGGAGCTGGCCGCAAAAGCACGGGATTGCCTCAGGCCCTATTGTGCTTCTGGGCGGCAGGCTGAGCCTGTGATTAATTCTTCTTCCTGATGGGAAATTAGAGTGACCTGTGCCTGTCCCAACACCTAGATCTAGTCTCTCATTGGTTGCCCCTCTTCCCGTTCATCCTCAGGACAAATTGCAACCTGTAGGGAACAGGAGGTTAAAGGTGCTGATTCTCCAAGTAGGGAGATTGCTAGTAAAGTAGCTGGAATGGCGAACCCGAGCACAAGGAGATGAGAAATGAGGTGCGTTTTAGAAATCTTTCAAAATCACACGGTGTACCATCTTCTGAGTTTCTCATGCATGTTTTCGATGTAGGAAGATGCCCTCAACCCTGGAGGCTTGGGACCCATGGGATGGGTACCACGCAGTATTACTTTAAAGGGTCTGCGTTTGCTCACCCAACCTAACCCAACCTTTCAGCCCCAAGACTGTCCACCCTTATGTCTCATCCAGCTGTGCGTGTAGATATGGTCAATCCAGGTTGCATCACAGCCTCTGAACGAATTTTGTAAGAATTTCTCTCTCTTTCACTGTCTTTGTTTTACGGGTTTTTAAAAGTAATTTATTTTTATAATGGGGTTTAGCTGCTTTTCACGGCTGTGTTTATGCGGATTTACACCCACTTGACTCACTTTCAGACAGATATCAATACATAGGTTTTAAGATTGTTACTAGTCACATATATTCTTGTGCGGTGAATAGGGGGTGTTGAGTCCAGTTCACTGAGCAAGGAGTAGGTCTTGTCTATTACATATTGGGTGTATGGAACGGTATCTGAGCGAATTTGAACCCCTTGTTTTATGCATCACCCCACCTCACCTTTCCCGTTAAGCAGCCATAGTGTGTTTTCTAAACGTGTGATTCTGTTCTGTTCTGTAATTCAGTTCAAGTGTAGCGGTTTTTACATTCCCTCTATAAGTGATAGCTTATGATAAGTGTCTTTTTCTGTGTGACTTATTTCACTTAGAATCGTCGTACCTAAGTCCACTCATCTTGCTTCTACTAGCCTTATGACATTGATTTCATGTCTGAGTGATATTGCATTGTACATAAGGACCACAACTTCTTTATCCATTTTTCTCTTTCCTGGGATATTTAAGGTGTCATGAAGTGGAGGTTCTTGTCAACAGAGCAGCCCTAAACTTTGGGGTGCCTGTGTCTTGCTGATTTTTCTTTTTCCCAATTTATACGCCCATGAGTGGACGTGCCCTATGCTCCCTAAGCTGTGTTTTTTCGATGTTTCAGAACACACTGTACACTTCTCCAGAGTGGCTGCTGGCAATTAACATCCCGCCCATCAGCGTAGCAAGGCTGCCATTTCTCCATGGCCTGTCCTGCATTTCTGGTTTTGACACTTTTTGCAGCATGACCCTTTTGACCGATGGGAAGCGAAACTTCTTTGTAGCGCTGATTTGCCTTTCCAGGTTGCTTGGTTGGCCAAAAAGGGCGTATGCGTTTTTTCCTGAATATATTCAGGAAAAAACGCATACGCCCTTTTTGGCCAAGGGCATCATTGTCGACGTTTTGCCGCTTTTCATGTGCTTTAAAGGCGATTCGAATCTACCTCCTGAAACCTGTTTCCTGCAATTCTGCCTTGCTTTCAAATCCTCTTCGTTGCTTTCCCTCAATATATTTGTGGACGAGAGTTATCATTTATAACTCAGCAGGTTTGTGAATGGCAGTGCCCCTGAGCTCCATTTTTCAACTGTCTTGTTTGGGAGCTGGCCGCAAAAGCACGGGATTGCCTCAGGCCCTATTCTGGTTCCCAGCGGCAGGCTGAGCCTGTGGTTAATTCTTCTTCCTGATGGGAAAATAGAGTGACCTGTGCCTGTCCCAACACCTAGATCTAGTCTCTCATTGGTTGCCCCTCTGCCCGTTCATCCTCAGGACAAATTGCAACCTGTACAGAACAGGAGGTTAAAGGTTCTGATTCTCCAAGTAGGGAGATTGCTAGTGAAGTAGCTGGAATGGCGAACCCGAGCACAAGGAGATGAGAAATGAGGTGCGTTTTAGAAACCTTTCAAAATCACATGGTGTACCTTCTTCTGGGTTCCTCATGCAAGATTTCGATGTAGGAAGATGCCCTTGAACCTGGAGATATGGGACCCATGGGATGGGTACCATGCAGTATTACTTTAAAGGGTCTGCGTTTTCTCACCCAACCTCACCCAACCTCTCAGCCCCAAGAGTGTCCACCCTTATGTCTCATCCAGCTGTGGGTCTAGATATGGTCAATCCAGGTTGCATCACAGCCCCTGAACGAATTTTGTAAGAATTTCTCTCTCTTTCACTGTCTTTGTTTTACGGGTTTTTAAAAGTAATTTATTTTTATAATGGGGTTTAGCTGCTTTTCACGGCTGTGTTTATGCGGATTTACACCCACTTGACTCACTTTCAGACAGATATCAATACATAGGT
Source organism: Eschrichtius robustus (assembly GCF_028021215.1). Taxonomy (NCBI): domain Eukaryota; kingdom Metazoa; phylum Chordata; class Mammalia; order Artiodactyla; family Eschrichtiidae; genus Eschrichtius; species Eschrichtius robustus. Next base: position 66,792 of record NW_027175238.1, read on the forward strand.
TTTAAGATTGTTACTAGTCACATATATTCTTGTTCGGTGAATAGGGGGTGTTGAGGCCAGTTCACTGAGCAAAGAGTAGGTCTTGTCTATTACATATTGGGTGTATGGAACGGTATCTGAGCGAATTTGAAACCCTTGTTTTATGCATCACCCCACCTCACCTTTCCCGTTAAGCAGCCATAGTGTGTTTTCTAAACGTGTGACTCTGTTCTGTTTTGTAATTCAGTTCAAGTGTAGCGGTTTTTACATTCGCTCTATAAGTGATAGCTTATGATAAGTGTCTTTTTCTGTGTGACTTATTTCACTTAGAATCGTCGTACCTAACTCCACTCATCTTGCTTCTACTAGCCTTATGACATTGATTTCATGTCTGAGTGATATTCCATTGTACATAAGGACCACGAATTCTTTATCCATTTTTCTCTTTCCTGGGATATTTAAGTTGTCATGAAGTGGAGGTTCTTGTCAACAGAGCAGCCCTAAACTTTGGGGTGCCTGTGTCTTGCTGATTTTTCTTTTTCCCAATTTATACTCCCATGAGTGGACGTGCCGTACGCTCCCTAAGCTGTGTTTTTTCGATGTTTCAGGACACACCATACACTTCTACAGAGTGGCTGCTGGCAATTAACATCCCGCCCATCAGCGTAGCAAGGCTGCCATTTCTCCATGGCCTGTCCTGCATTTCTGGTTTTGACACTTTTTGCAGCATGACCCTTTTGACCGATGGGAAGCGAGACTTCTTTGTAGCGCTGATTTGCCTTTCCAGGTTGCTTGGTTGGCCAAAAAGGGCGTATGCGTTTTTTCCTGAATATATTCAGGAAAAAACGCATACGCCCTTTTTGGCCAAGGGCATCATTGTCGACCTTTTGCCGCTTTTCATGTGCTTTAAAGGCGATTCTAATCTACCTCCTGAAATCTGTTTTCTGCAATTCTGCCTTGCTTTCAAATCCTCTTCGTTGCCTTCCCTCAATATATCTGTGGATGAGAGTTATCATTTATAACTCTGCGGGTTTGTGAATTGCAGTGTCCCTGAGCTCCATTTTTCAACTCGCTTTTTTGGGAGCTGGCCGCAAAAGCGCGGGATTGCCTCAGGCCCTATTGTGCTTCTGGGCGGCAGGCTGAGCCTGTGATTAATTCTTCTTCCTGATGGGAAATTAGAGTGACCTGTGCCTGTCCCAACACCTAGATCTACTCTCTCATTGGTTGCCCCTCTTCCCGTTCATCCTCAGGACAAATTGCAACCTGTACAGAACAGGAGGTTAAAGGTGCTGATTCTCCAAGTAGGGAGATTGCTAGTAAAGTAGCTGGAATGGCAAACCCGAGCACAAGGAGATGAGAAATGAGGTGCGTTTTAGAAACCTTTCAAAATCACACGGTGTACCATCTTCTGAGTTTCTCATGCATGTTTTCGATGTAGGAAGATGCCCTTGAACCTGGAGACTTGGGACCCATGGGATGGGTACCACGCAGTATTACTTTAAAGGGTCTGCGTTTGCTCACCCAACCTAACCCAACCTTTCAGCCCCAAGAGTGTCCACCCTTATGTCTCATCCACCTGTGCGTGTAGATATGGTCAATCCAGGTTGCATCACAGCCTCTGAACGAATTTTGTAAGAATTTCTCTCTCTTTCACTGTCTTTGTTTTACGGGTTTTTAAAAGTAATTTATTTTTATAATGGGGTTTAGTTGCTTTTCACGGCTGTGTTTATGCGGCTTTACACCCACTTGACTCACTTCCAGACATATATCAATACATAGGTTTTAAGATTCTTACTAGTCACCTATATTCTTGTGCGGTGAATAGGGGGTGTTGAGTCCAGTTCACTGAGCAAGGAGTAGGTCTTGTCTATTACATATTGGGTGTATGGAACGGTATCTGAGCGAATTTGAACCCTTTGTTTTATGCATCACCCCACCTCACCTTTCCCGTTAAGCAGCCATAGTGTGTTTTCTAAACGTGTGACTCTGTTCTGTTTTGTAATTCAGTTCAAGTGTAGCGGTTTTTACATTCCCTCTATAAGTGTTAGCTTATGATAAGTGTCTTTTTCTGTGTGACTTATTTCACTTAGAATCGTCGTACCTAACTCCACTCATCTTGCTTCTTCTAGCCTTATGACATTGATTTCATGTCTGAGTGATATTCCATTGTACATAAGGACCACGACTTCTTTATCCATTTTTCTCTTTCCTGGGATATTTAAGTTGTCATGAAGTGGAGGTTCTTGTCAACAGAGCAGCCCTAAACTTTGGGGTGCCTGTGTCTTGCTGATTTTTCTTTTTCCCAATTTATACGCCCATGAGTGGACGTGCCCTACGCTCCCTAAGCTGTGTTTTTTCGATGTTTCAGGACACACCATACACTTCTCCAGAGTGGCTGCTGGCAATTAACATCCCGCCCATCAGCGGAGCAAGGTTGCCATTTCTCCATGGCCTGTCCTGCATTTCTGGTTTTGACACTTTTTGCAGCATGACCCTTTTGACCGATGGGAAGCGAGACTTCTTTGTAGCGCTGATTTGTCTTTCCAGGTTGCTTGGTTGGCCAAAAAGGGCGTATGCGTTTTTTCCTGAATATATTCAGGAAAAAACGCATACGCCCTTTTTGGCCAAGGGCATCATTGTCGACGTTTTGCCGCTTTTCATGTGCTTTAAAGGCGATTCGAATCTACCTCCTGAAACCTGTTTCCTGCAATTCTGCCTTGCTTTCAAATCCTCTTCGTTGCCTTCCCTCAATATATTTGTGGACGAGAGTTATCATTTATAACTCAGCAGGTTTGTGAATGGCAGTGCCCCTGAGCTCCATTTTTCACCTGTCTTGTTTGGGAGCTGGCCGCAAAAGCACGGGATTGCCTCAGGCCCTATTCTGGTTCCCGGCGGCAGGCTGAGCCTGTGGTTAATTCTTCTTCCTGATGGGAAAATAGAGTGACCTGTGCCTGTCCCAACACCTAGATCTAGTCTCTCATTGGTTGCCCCTCTTCCCGTTCATCCTCAGGACAAATTGCAACCTGTACAGAACAGGAGGTTAAAGGTGCTGATTCTCCAAGTAGGGAGATTGCTAGTGAAGTAGCTGGAATGGCGAACCCGAGCACAAGGAGATGAGAAATGAGGTGAGTTTTAGAAACCTTTCAAAATCACACGGTGTACCATCTTCTGAGTTTCTCATGCATGTTTTCGATGTAGGAAGATGCCCTTGAACCTGGAGACTTGGGACCCATGGGATGGGTACCACGCAGTATTACTTTAAAGGGTCTGCGTTTGCTCACCCAACCTAACCCAACCTTTCAGCCCCAAGAGTGTCCACCCTTATGTCTCATCCACCTGTGCGTGTAGATATGGTCAATCCAGGTTGCATCACAGCCTCTGAACGAATTTTGTAAGAATTTCTCTCTCTTTCACTGTCTTTGTTTTACGGGTTTTTAAAAGTAATTTATTTTTATAATGGGGTTTAGTTGCTTTTCACGGCTGTGTTTATGCGGCTTTACACCCACTTGACTCACTTCCAGACATATATCAATACATAGGTTTTAAGATTCTTACTAGTCACCTATATTCTTGTGCGGTGAATAGGGGGTGTTGAGTCCAGTTCACTGACCAAGGAGTAGGTCTTGTCTATTACATATTGGGTGTATGGAACGGTATCTGAGCGAATTTGAACCCTTTGTTTTATGCATCACCCCACCTCACCTTTCCCGTTAAGCAGCCATAGTGTGTTTTCTAAACGTGTGACTGTGTTCTGTTTTGTAATTCAGTTCAAGTGTAGCGGTTTTTACATTCCCTCTATAAGTGATAGCTAATGATAAGTGTCTTTTTCTGTGTGACTTATTTCACTTAGAATCGTCGTACCTAACTCCACTCATCTTGCTTCTACTAGCCTTATGACATTGATTTCATGTCTGAGTGATATTCCATTGTACATAAGGACCACAACTTCTTTATCCATTTTTCTCTTTCCTGGGATATTTAAGTTGTCATGAAGTGGAGGTTCTTGTCAACAGAGCAGCCCTAAACTTTGGGGTGCCTGTGTCTTGCTGATTTTTCTTTTTCCCAATTTATACGCCCATGAGTGGACGTGCCCTATGCTCCCTAAGCTGTGTTTTTTCGATGTTTCAGGACACACTGTACACTTCTCCAGAGTGGCTGTTGGCAATTTACATCCCGCTCATCAGCGTAGCAAGGCTGCCATTTCTCCATGGCCTGTCCTGCATTTCTGGTTTTGACACTTTTTGCAGCATGGCCCTTTTGACCGATGGGAAGCGAGACTTCTGTGTAGCGCTGATTTGCCTTTCCAGGTTGCTTGGTTGGCCAAAAAGGGCGTATGCGTTTTTTCCTGAATATATTCAGGAAAAAACGCATACGCCCTTTTTGGCCAAGGGCATCATTGTCGACGTTTTGCCGCTTTTCATGTGCTTTACAGGCGATTCGAATCTACCTCTTGAAATCTCTTTCCTGCAATTCTGCCTTGCTTTCAAATCCTCTACGTTGCCTTCCCTCAATATATCTGTGGATGAGAGTTATCATTTATAACTCTGCGGGTTTGTGAATTGCAGTGTCCCTGAGCTCAATTTTTCAACTCGCTTTTTTGGGAGCTGACCGCAAAAGCACGGGATAACTTCAGGCCCTATTGTGCTTCTGGGCGGCAGGCTGAGCCTGTGATTAATTCTTCTTCCTGATGGGAAATTAGAGTGACCTGTGCCTGTCCCAACACCTAGATCTAGTCTCTCATTGGTTGCCCCTCTTCCCGTTCATCCTCAGGACAAATTGCAACCTGTAGGGAACAGGAGGTTAAAGGTGCTGATTCTCCAAGTAGGGAGATTGCTAGTAAAGTAGCTGGAATGGCGAACCCGAGCACAAGGAGATGAGAAATGAGGTGCGTTTTAGAAACCTTTCAAAATCACACGGTGTACCATCTTCTGAGTTTCTCATGCATGTTTTCGATGTAGGAAGATGCCCTCAACCCTGGAGACTTGGGACCCATGGGATGGGTACCACGCAGTATTACTTTAAAGGGTCTGCGTTTGCTCACCCAACCTAACCCAACCTTTCAGCCCCAAGACTGTCCACCCTTATGTCTCATCCAGCTGTGCGTGTAGATATGGTCAATCCAGGTTGCATCACAGCCTCTGAACGAATTTTGTAAGAATTTCTCTCTCTTTCACTGTCTTTGTTTTACGGGTTTTTAAAAGTAATTTATTTTTATAATGGGGTTTAGCTGCTTTTCACGGCTGTGTTTATGCGGATTTACACCCACTTGACTCACTTCCAGACAGATATCAATACATAGGTTTTAAGATTGTTACTAGTCACATATATTCTTGTGCGGTGAATAGGGGGTGTTGAGTCCAGTTCACTGAGCAAAGAGTAGGTCTTGTCTATTACATATTGGGTGTATGGAACGGTATCTGAGCGAATTTGAAACCCTTGTTTTATGCATCACCCCACCTCACCTTTCCCGTTAAGCAGCCATAGTGTGTTTTCTAAACGTGTGACTCTGTTCTGTTTTGTAATTCAGTTCAAGTGTAGCGGTTTTTACATTCCCTCTATAAGTGATAGCTTATGATAAGTGTCTTTTTCTGTGTGACTTATTTCACTTAGAATCGTCGTACCTAACTCCACTCATCTTGCTTCTACTAGCCTTATGACATTGATTTCATGTCTGAGTGATATTGCATTGTACATAAGGACCACAACTTCTTTATCCATTTTTCTCTTTCCTGGGATATTTAAGGTGTCATGAAGTGGAGGTTCTTGTCAACAGAGCAGCCCTAAACTTTGGGGTGCCTGTGTCTTGCTGATTTTTCTTTTTCCCAATTTATACGCCCATGAGTGGACGTGCCCTATGCTCCCTAAGCTGTGTTTTTTCGATGTTTCAGTACACACTGTACACTTCTCCAGAGTGGCTGCTGGCAATTAACATCCCGCCCATCAGCGTAGCAAGGCTGCCATTTCTCCATGGCCTGTCCTGCATTTCTGGTTTTGACACTTTTTGCAGCATGACCCTTTTGAACGATGGGAAGCGAGACTTCTTTGTAGCGCTGATTTGCCTTTCCAGGTTGCTTGGTTGGCCAAAAAGGGCGTATGCGTTTTTTCCTGAATATATTCAGGAAAAAACGCATACGCCCTTTTTGGCCAAGGGCATCATTGTCGACGTTTTGCCGCTTTTCATGTGCTTTAAAGGCGATTCGAATCTACCTCCTGAAACCTGTTTCCTGCAATTCTGCCTTGCTTTCAAATCCTCTTCGTTGCTTTCCCTCAATATATTTGTGGACGAGAGTTATCATTTATAACTCAGCAGGTTTGTGAATGGCAGTGCCCCTGAGCTCCATTTTTCAACTGTCTTGTTTGGGAGCTGGCCGCAAAAGCACGGGATTGCCTCAGGCCCTATTCTGGTTCCCGGCGGCAGGCTGAGCCTGTGGTTAATTCTTCTTCCTGATGGGAAAATAGAGTGACCTGTTCCTGTCCCAACACCTAGATCTAGTCTCTCATTGGTTGCCCCTCTTCCCGTTCATCCTCAGGACAAATTGCAACCTGTACAGAACAGGAGGTTAAAGGTGCTGATTCTCCAAGTAGGGAGATTGCTAGTGAAGTAGCTGGAATGGTGAACCCAAGCACAAGGAGATGAGAAATGAGGTGCGTTTTAGAAACCTTTCAAAATCGCATGATGTACCTTCTTCTGGGTTCCTCATGCAAGATTTCGATGTAGGAAGATGCCCTTGAACCTGGAGATATGGGACCCATGGGATGGGTACCATGCAGTATTACTTTAAAGGGTCTGAGTTTTCTCACCCAACCTCACCCAACCTCTCAGCCCCAAGAGTGTCCACCCTTATGTCTCATCCAGCTGTGGGTCTAGATATGGTCAATCCAGGTTGCATCACAGCCCCTGAACGAATTTTGTAAGAATTTCTCTCTCTTTCACTGTCTTTGTTTTAAGGGTTTTTAAAAGTAATTTATTTTTATAATGGGGTTTAGCTGCTTTTCACGGCTGTGTTTATGCGGATTTACACCCACTTGACTCACTTTCAGACAGATATCAATACATAGGTTTTAAGATTGTTACTAGTCACATATATTCTTGTTCGGTGAATAGGGGGTGTTGAGGCCAGTTCACTGAGCAAAGAGTAGGTCTTGTCTATTACATATTGGGTGTATGGAACGGTATCTGAGCGAATTTGAAACCCTTGTTTTATGCATCACCCCACCTCACCTTTCCCGTTAAGCATCCATACTGTGTTTTCTAAACGTGTGACTCTGTTCTGTTTTGTAATTCAGTTCAAGTGTAGCGGTTTTTACATTCCCTCTATAAGTGATAGCTTATGATAAGTGTCTTTTTCTGTGTGACTTATTTCACTTAGAATCGTCGTACCTAACTCCACTCATCTTGCTTCTACTAGCCTTATGACATTGATTTCATGTCTGAGTGATATTCCATTGTACATAAGGACCACGACTTCTTTATCCGTTTTTCTCTTTCCTGGGATATTTAAGTTGTCATGAAGTGGAGGTTCTTGTCAACAGAGCAGCCCTAAACTTTGGGGTGCCTGTGTCTTGCTGATTTTTCTTTTTCCCAATTTATACGCCCATGAGTGGACGTGCCATACGCTCCCTAAGCTGTGTTTTTTCGATGTTTCAGGACACACCATACACTTCTCCAGAGTGGCTGCTGGCAATTAACATCCCGCCCATCAGCGTAGCAAGGCTGCCATTTCTCCATGGCCTGTCCTGCATTTCTGGTTTTGACACTTTTTGCAGCATGACCCTTTTGACCGATGGGAAGCGAGACTTCTTTGTAGCGCTGATTTGCCTTTCCACGTTGCTTGGTTGGCCAAAAAGGGCGTATGCGTTTTTTCCTGAATATATTCAGGAAAAAACGCATACGCCCTTTTTGGCCAAGGGCATCATTGTCGACGTTTTGCCGCTTTTCATGTGCTTTAAAGGCGATTCGAATCTACCTCCTGAAACCTGTTTCCTGCAATTCTGCCTTGCTTTCAAATCCTCTTCGTTGCCTTCCCTCAATATATTTGTGGACGAGAGTTATCATTTATAACTCAGCAGGTTTGTGAATGGCAGTGCCCCTGAGCTCCATTTTTCACCTGTCTTGTTTGGGAGCTGGCCGCAAAAGCACGGGATTGCCTCAGGCCCTATTCTGGTTCCCGGCGGCAGGCTGAGCCTTTGGTTAATTCTTCTTCCTGATGGGAAAATAGAGTGACCTGTGCCTGTCCCAACACCTAGGTCTAGTCTCTCATTGGTTGCCCCTCTTCCCGTTCATCCTCAGGACAAATTGCAACCTGTACAGAACAGGAGGTTAAAGGTGCTGATTCTCCAAGTAGGGAGATTGCTAGTGAAGTAGCTGGAATGGCGAACCCGATCACAAGGAGATGAGAAATGAGGTGCGTTTTAGAAACCTTTCAAAATTACACGGTGTACCTTCTTCTGGGTTCCTCATGCAAGATTTCGATGTAGGAAGATGCCCTTGAACCTGGAGATTTGGGACCCATGGGATGGGTACCATGCAGTATTACTTTAAAGGGTCTGCGTTTTCTCACCCAACCTCACCCAACCTCTCAGCCCCAAGACTGTCCACCCTTATGTCTCATCCAGCTGTGGGTCTAGATATGGTCAATCCAGGTTGCATCACAGCCCCTGAACGAATTTTGTAAGAATTTCTCTCTCTTTCACTGTCTTTGTTTTACGGGTTTTTAAAAGTAATTTATTTTTATAATGGGGTTTAGCTGCTTTTCACGGCTGTGTTTATGCGGATTTACACCCACTTGACTCACTTCCAGACAGATATCAATACATAGGTTTTAAGATTGTTACTAGTCACATATATTCTTGTGCGGTGAATAGGGGGTGTTGAGTCCAGTTCACTGAGCAAAGAGTAGGTCTTGTCTATTACATATTGGGTGTATGGAACGGTATCTGAGCGAATTTGAAACCCTTGTTTTATGCATCACCCCACCTCACCTTTCCCGTTAAGCAGCCATAGTGTGTTTTCTAAACGTGTGATTCTGTTCTGTTCTGTAATTCAGTTCAAGTGTAGCGGTTTTTACATTCCCTCTATAAGTGATAGCTTATGATAAGTGTCTTTTTCTGTGTCACTTATTTCAATTAGAATCGTCGTACCTAAGTCCACTCATCTTGCTTCTACTAGCCTTATGACATTGATTTCATGTCTGAGTGATATTGCATTGTACATAAGGACCACAACTTCTTTATCCATTTTTCTCTTTCCTGGGATATTTAAGTTGTCATGAAGTGGAGGTTCTTGTCAACAGAGCAGCCCTAAACTTTGGGGTGCCTGTGTCTTGCTGATTTTTCTTTTTCCCAATTTATACGCCCATGAGTGGACGTGCCGTACGCTCCCTAAGCTGTGTTTTTTTGATGTTTCAGGACACACCATACACTTCTCCAGAGTGGCTGCTGGCAATTAACATCCCGCCCATCAGCGTAGCAAGGCTGCCATTTCTCCATGGCCTGTCCTGCATTTCTGGTTTTGACACTTTTTGCAGCATGACCCTTTTGACCGATGGGAAGCGAGACTTCTTTGTAGCGCTGATTTGCCTTTCCAGGTTGCTTGGTTGGCCAAAAAGGGCGTATGCGTTTTTTCCTGAATATATTCAGGAAAAAACGCATACGCCCTTTTTGGCCAAGGGCATCATTGTCGACGTTTTGCCGCTTTTCATGTGCTTTAAAGGCGATTCGAATCTACCGCCTGAAACCTGTTTCCTGCAATTCTGCCTTGCTTTCAAATCCTCTTCGTTGCCTTCCCTCAATATATTTGTGGACGAGAGTTATCATTTATAACTCAGCAGGTTTGTGAATGGCAGTGCCCATGAGCTCCATTTTTCAACTGTCTTTTTTGGGAGCTGGCCGCAAAAGCACGGGATTGCCTCAGGCCCTATTCTTGTTCCCTGCGGCAGGCTGAGCCTGTAGTTAATTCTTCTTCCTGATGGGAAAATAGAGTGACCTGTGCCTGTCCCAACACCTAGATCTAGTCTCTCATTGGTTGCCCCTCTTCCCGTTCATCCTCAGGACAAATTGCAACCTGTACAGAACAGGAGGTTAAAGGTGCTGATTCTCCAAGTAGGGAGATTGCTAGTGAAGTAGCTGGAATGGCGAACCCGAGCACAAGGAGATGAGAAATGAGGTGCGTTTTAGAAACCTTTCAAAGTCACACGGTGTACCTTCTTCTGGGTTCCTCATGCAAGATTTCGATGTAGGAAGATGCCCTTGAACCTTGAGATTTGGGACCCATGGGATGGGTACCATGCAGTATTATTTTAAAGGGTCTGCGTTTTCTCACCCAACCTCACCCAACCTCTCAGCCCCAAGAGTGTCCACCCTTATGTCTCATCCAGCTGTGGGTCTAGATATGGTCAATCCAGGTTGCATCACAGCCCCTGAACGAATTTTGTAAGAATTTCTCTCTCTTTCACTGTCTTTGTTTTACGGGTTTTTAAAAGTAATTTATTTTTATAATGGGGTTTAGCTGCTTTTCACGGCTGTGTTTATGCGGATTTACACCCACTTGACTCACTTCCAGACAGATATCAATACATAGGTATTAAGATTGTTACTAGTCACATATATTCTTGTGCGGTGAATAGGGGGTGTTGAGTCCAGTTCACTGAGCAAAGAGTAGGTCTTGTCTATTACATATTGGGTGTATGGAACGGTATCTGAGCGAATTTGAAACCCTTGTTTTATGCATCACCCCACCTCACCTTTCCCGTTAAGCAGCCATAGTGTGTTTTCTAAACGTGTGATTCTGTTCTGTTCTGTAATTCAGTTCAAGTGTAGCGGTTTTTACATTCCCTCTATAAGTGATAGCTTATGATAAGTGTCTTTTTCTGTGTGACTTATTTCACTTAGAATTGCCGTACCTAAGTCCACTCATCTTGCTTCTACTAGCCTTATGACATTGATTTCATGTCTGAGTGATATTGCATTGTACATAAGGACCACAACTTCTTTATCCATTTTTCTCTTTCCTGGGATATTTAAGGTGTCATGAAGTGGAGGTTCTTGTCAACAGAGCAGCCCTAAACTTTGGGGTGCCTGTGTCTTGCTGATTTTTAGTTTCCCCAATTTATACGCCCATGAGTGGACGTGCCCTATGCTCCCTAAGCTGTGTTTTTCCGATGTTTCAGGACACACTGTACACTTCTCCAGAGTGGCTGTTGGCAATTTACATCCCGCTCATCAGCGTAGCAAGGCTGCCATTTCTCCATGGCCTGTCCTGCATTTCTGGTTTTGACACTTTTTGCAGCATGGCCCTTTTGACCGATGGGAAGCGAGACTTCTTTGTAGCGCTGATTTGCCTTTCCAGGTTGCTTGGTTGGCCAAAAAGGGCGTATGCGTTTTTTCCTGAATATATTCAGGAAAAAACGCATACGCCCTTTTTGGCCAAGGGCATCATTGTCGACCTTTTGCCGCTTTTCATGTGCTTTAAAGGCGATTCGAATCTACCTCCTGAAATCTGTTTTCTGCAATTCTGCCTTGCTTTCAAATCCTCTTCGTTGCCTTCCCTCAATATATCTGTGGATGAGAGTTATCATTTATAACTCTGCGGGTTTGTGAATTGCAGTGTCCCTGAGCTCCATTTTTCAACTCGCTTTTTTGGGAGCTGGCCGCAAAAGCACGGGATTGCCTCAGGCCCTATTGTGCTTCTGGGCGGCAGGCTGAGCCTGTGATTAATTCTTCTTCCTGATGGGAAATTAGAGTGACCTGTGCCTGTCCCAACACCTAGATCTAGTCTCTCATTGGTTGCCCCTCTTCCCGTTCATCCTCAGGACAAATTGCAACCTGTACAGAACAGGAGGTTAAAGGTGCTGATTCTCCAAGTAGGGAGATTGCTAGTAAAGTAGCTGGAATGGCGAACCCGAGCACAAGGAGATGAGAAATGAGGTGCGTTTTAGAAACCTTTCAAAATCACACGGTGTACCATCTTCTGAGTTTCTCATGCATGTTTTCGATGTAGGAAGATGCCCTTGAACCTGGAGACTTGGGACCCATGGGATGGGTACCACGCAGTATTACTTTAAAGGGTCTGTGTTTGCTCACCCAACCTAACCCAACCTTTCAGCCCCAAGAGTGTCCACCCTTATGTCTCATCCACCTGTGCGTGTAGATATGGTCAATCCAGGTTGCATCACAGCCTCTGAACGAATTTTGTAAGAATTTCTCTCTCTTTCACTGTCTTTGTTTTACGGGTTTTTAAAAGTAATTTATTTTTATAATGGGGTTTAGTTGCTTTTCACGGCTGTGTTTATGCGGCTTTACACCCACTTGACTCACTTCCAGACATATATCAATACATAGGTTTTCAGATTCTTACTAGTCACCTATATTCTTGTGCGGTGAATAGGGGGTGTTGAGTCCAGTTCACTGAGCAAGGAGTAGGTCTTGTCTATTACATATTGGGTGTATGGAACGGTATCTGAGCGAATTTGAACCCCTTGTTTTATGCATCACCCCACCTCACCTTTCCCGTTAAGCAGCCATAGTGTGTTTTCTAAACGTGTGACTCTGTTCTGTTTTGTAATTCAGTTCAAGTGTAGCGGTTTTTACATTCCCTCTATAAGTGATAGCTTATGATAAGTGTCTTTTTCTGTGTGACTTATTTCACTTAGAATCGTCGTACCTAACTCCACTCATCTTGCTTCTACTAGCCTTATGACATTGATTTCATGTCTGAGTGATATTCCATTGTACATAAGGACCACGACTTCTTTATCCATTTTTCTCTTTCCTGGGATATTTAAGTTGTCATGAAGTGGAGGTTCTTGTCAACAGAGCAGCCCTAAACTTTGGGGTGCCTGTGTCTTGCTGATTTTTCTTTTTCCCAATTTATACGCCCATGAGTGGACGTGCCGTACGCTCCCTAAGCTGTGTTTTTTCGATGTTTCAGGACACACCATACACTTCTCCAGAGTGGCTGCTGGCAATTAACATCCCGCCCATCAGCGTAGCAAGGCTGCCATTTCTCCATGGCCTGTCCTGCATTTCTGGTTTTGACACTTTTTGCAGCATGACCCTTTTGACCGATGGGAAGCGAGACTTCTTTGTAGCGCTGATTTGCCTTTCCAGGTTGCTTGGTTGGCCAAAAAGGGCGTATGCGTTTTTTCCTGAATATATTCAGGAAAAAACGCATACGCCCTTTTTGGCCAAGGGCATCATTGTCGACGTTTTGCCGCTTTTCATGTGCTTTAAAGGTGATTCGAATCTACCTCCTGAAACCTGTTTCCTGCAATTCTGCCTTGCTTTCAAATCCTCTTCGTTGCCTTCCCTCAATATATTTGTGGACGAGAGTTATCATTTATAACTCAGCAGGTTTGTGAATGGCAGTGCCCCTGAGCTCCATTTTTCAACTGTCTTGTTTGGGAGCTGGCCGCAAAAGCACGGGATTGCCTCAGGCCCTATTGTGCTTCTGGGCGGCAGGCTGAGCCTGTGATTAATTCTTCTTCCTGATGGGAAATTAGAGTGACCTGTGCCTGTCCCAACACCTAGATCTAGTCTCTCATTGGTTGTCCCTCTTCCCGTTCATCCTCAGGACAAATTGCAACCTGTACAGAACAGGAGGTTAAAGGTGCTGATTCTCCAAGTAGGGAGATTGCTAGTAAAGTAGCTGGAATGGCGAACCCGAGCACAAGGAGATGAGAAATGAGGTGCGTTTTAGAAACCTTTCAAAATCACACGGTGTACCATCTTCTGAGTTTCTCATGCATGTTTTCGATGTAGGAAGATGCCCTTGAACCTGGAGACTTGGGACCCATGGGATGGGTACCACGCAGTATTACTTTAAAGGGTCTGCATTTGCTCACCCAACCTAACCCAACCTTTCAGCCCCAAGACTGTCCACCCTTATGTCTCATCCACCTGTGCGTGTAGATATGGTCAATCCAGGTTGCATCACAGCCTCTGAACGAATTTTGTAAGAATTTCTCTCTCTTTCACTGTCTTTGTTTTACGGGTTTTTAACAGTAATTTATTTTTATAATGGGGTTTAGTTGCTTTTCACGGCTGTGTTTATGCGGCTTTACACCCACTTGACTCACTTCCAGACATATATCAATACATAGGTTTTAAGATTCTTACTAGTCACCTATATTCTTGTGCGGTGAATAGGGGGTGTTGAGTCCAGTTCACTGAGCAAGGAGTAGGTCTTGTCTATTACATATTGGGTGTATGGAACCGTATCTGAGCGAATTTGAACCCCTTGTTTTATGCATCACCCCACCTCACCTTTCGCGTTAAGCAGCCATAGTGTGTTTTCTAAACGTGTGACTCTGTTCTGTTTTGTAATTCAGTTCAAGTGTAGCGGTTTTTACATTCCCTCTATAAGTGATAGCTTATGATAAGTGTCTTTTTCTGTGTGACTTATTTCACTTAGAATCGTCGTACCTAACTCCACTCATCTTGCTTCTACTAGCCTTATGACATTGATTTCATGTCTGAGTGATATTCCATTGTACATAAGGACCACGACTTCTTTATCCATTTTTCTCTTTCCTGGGATATTTAAGTTGTCATGAAGTGGAGGTTCTTGTCAACAGAGCAGCCCTAAACTTTGGGGTGCCTGTGTCTTGCTGATTTTTCTTTTTCCCAATTTATACGCCCATGAGTGGACGTGCCCTACGCTCCCTAAGCTGTGTTTTTTCGATGTTTCAGGACACACCATACACTTCTCCAGAGTGGCTGCTGGCAATTAACATCCCGCCCATCAGCGTAGCAAGGCTGCCATTTCTCCATGGCCTGTCCTGCATTTCTGGTTTTGACACTTTTTGCAGCATGGCCCTTTTGGCCGATGGGAAGCGAGACTTCTTTGTAGCGCTGATTTGCCTTTCCAGGTTGCTTGGTTGGCCAAAAAGGGCGTATGCGTTTTTTCCTGAATATATTCAGGAAAAAACGCATACGCCCTTTTTGGCCAAGGGCATCATTGTCGACGTTTTGCCGCTTTTCATGTGCCTTAAAGGCGATTCGGATCTACCTCCTGAAATCTGTTTCCTGCAATTCTGCCTTGCTTTCAAATCCTCTTCGTTGCCTTCCCTCAATATATCTGTGGATGAGAGTTATCACTTATAACTCTGCGGGTTTGTGAATTGCAGTGTCCCTGAGCTCCATTTTTCAACTGTCTTTTTTGAGAGCTGGCCGCAAAAGCACGGGTTTGCCTCAGGCCCTATTCTGGTTCCTGGCAGCAGGCTGAGCCTGTGGTTAATTCTTCTTCCTGATGGGAAAATAGAGTGACCTGTGCCTGTCCCAACACCTAGATCTAGTCTCTCATTGGTTGCCCCTCTTCCCGTTCATCCTCAGGACAAATTGCAACCTGTACAGAACAGGAGGTTAAAGGTGCTGATCCTCCAAGTAGGGAGATTGCTAGTAAAGTAGCTGGAATGGCGAACCCGAGCACAAGGAGATGAGAAATGAGGTGCGTTTTAGAAACCTTTCAAAATCACATGGTGTACCTTCTTCTGGGTTCCTCATGCAAGATTTCGATGTAGGAAGATGCCCTTGAACCTGGAGATTTGGGACCCATGGGATGGGTACCATGCAGTATTACTTTAAAGGGTCTGCGTTTGCTCACCCAACCTCACCCAACCTCTCAGCCCCAAGAGTGTCCACCCTTATGTCTCATCCAGCTGTGGGTCTAGATATGGTCAATCCAGGTTGCATCACAGCCCCTGAACGAATTTTGTAAGAATTTGTCTCTCTTTCACTGTCTTTGTTTTACGGGTTTTTAAAAGTAATTTATTTTTATAATGGGGTTTAGCTGCTTTTCACGGCTGTGTTTATGCGGATTTACACCCACTTGACTCACTTCCAGACAGATATCAATACATAGGTTTTAAGATTGTTACTAGTCACATATATTCTTGTGCGGTGAATAGGGGGTGTTGAGTCCAGTTCACTGAGCAAAGAGTAGGTCTTGTCTATTACATATTGGGTGTATGGAACGGTATCTGAGCGAATTTGAAACCCTTGTTTTATGCATCACCCCACCTCACCTTTCCCGTTAAGCAGCCATAGTGTGTTTTCTAAACGTGTGATTCTGTTCTGTTCTGTAATTCAGTTCAAGTGTAGCGGTTTTTACATTCCCTCTATAAGTGATAGCTTATGATAAGTGTCTTTTTCTGTGTGACTTATTTCACTTAGAATTGTCGTACCTAAGTCCACTCATCTTGCTTCTACTAGCCTTATGACATTGATTTCATGTCTGAGTGATATTGCATTGTACATAAAGACCACAACTTCTTTATCCATTTTTCTCTTTCCTGGGATATTTAAGGTGTCATGAAGTGGAGGTTCTTGTCAACAGAGCAGCCCTAAACTTTGGGGTGCCTGTGTCTTGCTGATTTTTAGTTTTCCCAATTTATACGCCCATGAGTGGACGTGCCCTATGCTCCCTAAGCTGTGTTTTTTCGATGTTTCAGGACACACTGTACACTTCTCCAGAGTGGCTGTTGGCAATTTACATCCCGCTCATCAGCGTAGCAAGGCTGCCATTTCTCCATGGCCTGTCCTGCATTTCTGGTTTTGACACTTTTTGCAGCATGGCCCTTTTGACCGATGGGAAGCGAGACTTCTTTGTAGCGCTGATTTGCCTTTCCAGGTTGCTTGGTTGGCCAAAAAGGGCGTATGCGTTTTTTCCTGAATATATTCAGGAAAAAACGCATACGCCCTTTTTGGCCAAGGGCATCATTGTCGACCTTTTGCCGCTTTTCATGTGCTTTAAAGGCGATTCGAATCTACCTCCTGAAATCTGTTTTCTGCAATTCTGCCTTGCTTTCAAATCCTCTTCGTTGCCTTCCCTCAATATATCTGTGGATGAGAGTTATCATTTATAACTCTGCGGGTTTGTGAATTGCAGTGTCCCTGAGCTCCATTTTTCAACTCGCTTTTTTGGGAGCTGGCCGCAAAAGCGCGGGATAGCCTCAGGCCCTATTGTGCTTCTGGGCGGCAGGCTGAGCCTGTGATTAATTCTTCTTCCTGATGGGAAATTAGAGTGACCTGTGCCTGTCCCAACACCTAGATCTAGTCTCTCATTGGTTGCCCCTCTTCCCGTTCATCCTCAGGACAAATTGCAACCTGTACAGAACAGGAGGTTAAAGGTGCTGATTCTCCAAGTAGGGAGATTTCTAGTAAAGTAGCTGGAATGGCGAACCCGAGCACAAGGAGATGAGAAATGAGGTGCGTTTTAGAAACCTTTCAAAATCACACGGTGTACCATCTTCTGAGTTTCTCATGCATGTTTTCGATGTAGGAAGATGCCCTTGAACCTGGAGACTTGGGACCCATGGGATGGGTACCACGCAGTATTACTTTAAAGGGTCTGTGTTTGCTCACCCAACCTAACCCAACCTTTCAGCCCCAAGAGTGTCCACCCTTATGTCTCATCCACCTGTGCGTGTAGATATGGTCAATCCAGGTTGCATCACAGCCTCTGAACGAATTTTGTAAGAATTTCTCTCTCTTTCACTGTCTTTGTTTTACGGGTTTTTAAAAGTAATTTATTTTTATAATGGGGTTTAGTTGCTTTTCACGGCTGTGTTTATGCGGCTTTACACCCACTTGACTCACTTCCAGACATATATCAATACATAGGTTTTAAGATTCTTACTAGTCACCTATATTCTTGTGCGGTGAATAGTGGGTGTTGAGTCCAGTTCACTGAGCAAGGAGTAGGTCTTGTCTATTACATATTGGGTGTATGGAACGGTATCTGAGCGAATTTGAACCCCTTGTTTTATGCATCACCCCACCTCACCTTTCCCGTTAAGCAGCCATAGTGTGTTTTCTAAACGTGTGACTCTGTTCTGTTTTGTAATTCAGTTCAAGTGTAGCGGTTTTTACATTCCCTCTATAAGTGATAGCTTATGATAAGTGTCTTTTTCTGTGTGACTTATTTCACTTAGAATCGTCGTACCTAACTCCACTCATCTTGCTTCTACTAGCCTTATGACATTGATTTCATGTCTGAGTGATATTCCATTGTACATAAGGACCACGACTTCTTTATCCATTTTTCTCTTTCCTGGGATATTTAAGTTGTCATGAAGTGGAGGTTCTTGTCAACAGAGCAGCCCTAAACTTTGGGGTGCCTGTGTCTTGCTGATTTTTCTTTTTCCCAATTTATACGCCCATGAGTGGACGTGCCGTACGCTCCCTAAGCTGTGTTTTTTCGATGTTTCAGGACACACCATACACTTCTCCAGAGTGGCTGCTGGCAATTAACATCCCGCCCATCAGCGTAGCAAGGCTGCCATTTCTCCATGGCCTGTCCTGCATTTCTGGTTTTGACACTTTTTGCAGCATGACCCTTTTGACCGATGGGAAGCGAGACTTCTTTGTAGCGCTGATTTGCCTTTCCAGGTTGCTTGGTTGGCCAAAAAGGGCGTATGCGTTTTTTCCTGAATATATTCAGGAAAAAACGCATACGCCCTTTTTGGCCAAGGGCATCATTGTCGACGTTTTGCCGCTTTTCATGTGCTTTAAAGGCGATTCGAATCTACCTCCTGAAACCTGTTTCCTGCAATTCTGCCTTGCTTTCAAATCCTCTTCGTTGCCTTCCCTCAATATATTTGTGGACGAGAGTTATCATTTATAACTCAGCAGGTTTGTGAATGGCAGTGCCCCTGAGCTCCATTTTTCAACTGTCTTGTTTGGGAGCTGGCCGCAAAAGCACGGGATTGCCTCAGGCCCTATTGTGCTTCTGGGCGGCAGGCTGAGCCTGTGATTAATTCTTCTTCCTGATGGGAAATTAGAGTGACCTGTGCCTGTCCCAACACCTAGATCTAGTCTCTCATTGGTTGCCCCTCTTCCCGTTCATCCTCAGGACAAATTGCAACCTGTACAGAACAGGAGGTTAAAGGTGCTGATTCTCCAAGTAGGGAGATTGCTAGTAAAGTAGCTGGAATGGCGAACCCGAGCACAAGGAGATGAGAAATGAGGTGCGTTTTAGAAACCTTTCAAAATCACACGGTGTACCATCTTCTGAGTTTCTCATGCATGTTTTCGATGTAGGAAGATGCCCTTGAACCTGGAGACTTGGGACCCATGGGATGGGTACCACGCAGTATTACTTTAAAGGGTCTGCATTTGCTCACCCAACCTAACCCACCCTTTCAGCCCCAAGAGTGTCCACCCTTATGTCTCATCCACCTGTGCTTGTAGATATGGTCAATCCAGGTTGCATCACAGACTCTGAACGAATTTTGTAAGAATTTCTCTCTCTTTCACTGTCTTTGTTTTACGGGTTTTTAACAGTAATTTATTTTTATAATGGGGTTTAGTTGCTTTTCACGGCTGTGTTTATGCGGCTTTACACCCACTTGACTCACTTCCAGACATATATCAGTACATAGGTTTTAAGATTCTTACTAGTCACCTATATTCTTGTGCGGTGAATAGGGGGTGTTGAGTCCAGTTCACTGAGCAAGGAGTAGGTCTTGTCTATTACATATTGGGTGTATGGAACGGTATCTGAGCGAATTTGAACCCCTTGTTTTATGCATCACCCCACCTCACCTTTCGCGTTAAGCAGCCATAGTGTGTTTTCTAAACGTGTGACTCTGTTCTGTTTTGTAATTCAGTTCAAGTGTAGCGGTTTTTACATTCCCTCTATAAGTGATAGCTTATGATAAGTGTCTTTTTCTGTGTGACTTATTTCACTTAGAATCGTCGTACCTAACTCCACTCATCTTGCTTCTACTAGCCTTATGACATTGATTTCATGTCTGAGTGATATTCCATTGTACATAAGGACCACGACTTCTTTATCCATTTTTCTCTTTCCTGGGATATTTAAGTTGTCATGAAGTGGAGGTTCTTGTCAACAGAGCAGCCCTAAACTTTGGGGTGCCTGTGTCTTGCTGATTTTTCTTTTTCCCAATTTATACGCCCATGAGTGGACGTGCCGTACGCTCCCTAAGCTGTGTTTTTTCGATGTTTCAGGACACACCATACACTTCTCCAGAGTGGCTGCTGGCAATTAACAACCCGCCCATCAGCGTAGCAAGGCTGCCATTTCTCCATGGCCTGTCCTGCATTTCTGGTTTTGACACTTTTTGCAGCATGGCCCTTTTGGCCGATGGGAAGCGAGACTTCTTTGTAGCGCTGATTTGCCTTTCCAGGTTGCTTGGTTGGCCAAAAAGGGCGTATGCGTTTTTTCCTGAATATATTCAGGAAAAAACGCATACGCCCTTTTTGGCCAAGGGCATCATTGTCGACGTTTTGCCGCTTTTCATGTGCCTTAAAGGCGATTCGAATCTACCTCCTGAAATCTGTTTCCTGCAATTCTGCCTTGCTTTCAAATCCTCTTCGTTGCCTTCCCTCAATATATCTGTGGATGAGAGTTATCACTTATAACTCTGCGGGTTTGTGAATTGCAGTGTCCCTGAGCTCCATTTTTCAACTGTCTTTTTTGAGAGCTGGCCGCAAAAGCACGGGTTTGCCTCAGGCCCTATTCTGGTTCCTGGCAGCAGGCTGAGCCTGTGGTTAATTCTTCTTCCTGATGGGAAAATAGAGTGACCTGTGCCTGTCCCAACACCTAGATCTAGTCTCTCATTGGTTGCCCCTCTTCCCGTTCATCCTCAGGACAAATTGCAACCTGTACAGAACAGGAGGTTAAAGGTGCTGATCCTCCAAGTAGGGAGATTGCTAGTAAAGTAGCTGGAATGGCGAACCCGAGCACAAGGAGATGAGAAATGAGGTGCGTTTTAGAAACCTTTCAAAATCACATGGTGTACCTTCTTCTGGGTTCCTCATGCAAGATTTCGATGTAGGAAGATGCCCTTGAACCTGGAGATTTGGGACCCATGGGATGGGTACCATGCAGTATTACTTTAAAGGGTCTGCGTTTGCTCACCCAACCTCACCCAACCTCTCAGCCCCAAGAGTGTCCACCCTTATGTCTCATCCAGCTGTGGGTCTAGATATGGTCAATCCAGGTTGCGTCACAGCCCCTGAACGAATTTTGTAAGAATTTGTCTCTCTTTCACTGTCTTTGTTTTACGGGTTTTTAAAAGTAATTTATTTTTATAATGGGGTTTAGCTGCTTTTCACGGCTGTGTTTATGCGGATTTACACCCACTTGACTCACTTCCAGACAGATATCAATACATAGGTTTTAAGATTGTTACTAGTCACATATATTCTTGTGCGGTGAATAGGGGGTGTTGAGTCCAGTTCACTGAGCAAAGAGTAGGTCTTGTCTATTACATATTGGGTGTATGGAACGGTATCTGAGCGAATTTGAAACCCTTGTTTTATGCATCACCCCACCTCACCTTTCCCGTTAAGCAGCCATAGTGTGTTTTCTAAACGTGTGATTCTGTTCTGTTCTGTAATTCAGTTCAAGTGTAGCGGTTTTTACATTCCCTCTATAAGTGATAGCTTATGATAAGTGTCTTTTTCTGTGTCACTTATTTCACTTAGAATCGTCGTACCTAAGTCCACTCATCTTGCTTCTACTAGCCTTATGACATTGATTTCATGTCTGAGTGATATTGCATTGTACATAAAGACCACAACTTCTTTATCCATTTTTCTCTTTCCTGGGATATTTAAGGTGTCATGAAGTGGAGGTTCTTGTCAACAGAGCAGCCCTAAACTTTGGGGTGCCTGTGTCTTGCTGATTTTTAGTTTTCCCAATTTATACGCCCATGAGTGGACGTGCCCTATGCTCCCTAAGCTGTGTTTTTTCGATGTTTCAGGACACACTGTACACTTCTCCAGAGTGGCTGTTGGCAATTTACATCCCGCTCATCAGCGTAGCAAGGCTGCCATTTCTCCATGGCCTGTCCTGCATTTCTGGTTTTGACACTTTTTGCAGCATGGCCCTTTTGACCGATGGGAAGCGAGACTTCTTTGTAGCGCTGATTTGCCTTTCCAGGTTGCTTGGTTGGCCAAAAAGGGCGTATGCGTTTTTTCCTGAATATATTCAGGAAAAAACGCATACGCCCTTTTTGGCCAAGGGCATCATTGTCGACCTTTTGCCGCTTTTCATGTGCTTTAAAGGCGATTCGAATCTACCTCCTGAAATCTGTTTTCTGCAATTCTGCCTTGCTTTCAAATCCTCTTCGTTGCCTTCCCTCAATATATCTGTGGATGAGAGTTATCATTTATAACTCTGCGGGTTTGTGAATTGCAGTGTCCCTGAGCTCCATTTTTCAACTCGCTTTTTTGGGAGCTGGCCGCAAAAGCGCGGGATAGCCTCAGGCCCTATTGTGCTTCTGGGCGGCAGGCTGAGCCTGTGATTAATTCTTCTTCCTGATGGGAAATTAGAGTGACCTGTGCCTGTCCCAACACCTAGATCTAGTCTCTCATTGGTTGCCCCTCTTCCCGTTCATCCTCAGGACAAATTGCAACCTGTACAGAACAGGAGGTTAAAGGTGCTGATTCTCCAAGTAGGGAGATTGCTAGTAAAGTAGCTGGAATGGCGAACCCGAGCACAAGGAGATGAGAAATGAGGTGCGTTTTAGAAACCTTTCAAAATCACACGGTGTACCATCTTCTGAGTTTCTCATGCATGTTTTCGATGTAGGAAGATGCCCTTGAACCTGGAGACTTGGGACCCATGGGATGGGTACCACGCAGTATTACTTTAAAGGGTCTGCGTTTGCTCACCCAACCTAACCCAACCTTTCAGCCCCAAGAGTGTCCACCCTTATGTCTCATCCACCTGTGCGTGTAGATATGGTCAATCCAGGTTGCATCACAGCCTCTGAACGAATTTTGTAAGAATTTCTCTCTCTTTCACTGTCTTTGTTTTACGGGTTTTTAACAGTAATTTATTTTTATAATGGGGTTTATTTGCTTTTCACGGCTGTGTTTATGCGGCTTTACACCCACTTGACTCACTTCCAGACATATATCAATACATAGGTTTTAAGATTCTTACTAGTCACCTATATTCTTGTGCGGTGAATAGGGGGTGTTGAGTCCAGTTCACTGAGCAAGGAATAGGTCTTGTCTATTACATATTGGGTGTATGGAACGGTATCTGAGCGAATTTGAACCCCTTGTTTTATGCATCACCCCACCTCACCTTTCCCGTTAAGCAGCCATAGTGTGTTTTCTAAACGTGTGACTCTGTTCTGTTTTGTAATTCAGTTCAAGTGTAGCGGTTTTTACATTCCCTCTATAAGTGATAGCTTATGATAAGTGTCTTTTTCTGTGTGACTTATTTCACTTAGAATCGTCGTACCTAACTCCACTCATCTTGCTTCTACTAGCCTTATGACATTGATTTCATGTCTGAGTGATATTCCATTGTACATAAGGACCACGACTTCTTTATCCATTTTTCTCTTTCCTGGGATATTTAAGTTGTCATGAAGTGGAGGTTCTTGTCAACAGAGCAGCCCTAGACTTTGGGGTGCCTCTGTCTTGCTGATTTTTCTTTTTCCCAATTTATACGCCCATGAGTGGACGTGCCGTACGCTCCCTAAGCTGTGTTTTTTCGATGTTTCAGGACACACCATACACTTCTCCAGAGTGGCTGCTGGCAATTAACATCCCGCCCATCAGCGTAGCAAGGCTGCCATTTCTCCATGGCCTGTCCTGCATTTCTGGTTTTGACACTTTTTGCAGCATGGCCCTTTTGGCCGATGGGAAGCGAGACTTCTTTGTAGCGCTGATTTGCCTTTCCAGGTTGCTTGGTTGGCCAAAAAGGGCGTATGCGTTTTTTCCTGAATATATTCAGGAAAAAACGCATACGCCCTTTTTGGCCAAGGGCATCATTGTCGACGTTTTGCCGCTTTTCATGTGCCTTAAAGGCGATTCGAATCTACCTCCTGAAATCTGTTTCCTGCAATTCTGCCTTGCTTTCAAATCCCCTTCGTTGCCTTCCCTCAATATATCTGTGGATGAGAGTTATCACTTAAAACTCTGCGGGTTTGTGAATTGCAGTGTCCCTGAGCTCCATTTTTCAACTGTCTTTTTTGAGAGCTGGCCGCAAAAGCACGGGATTGCCTCAGGCCCTATTCTGGTTCCTGGCAGCAGGCTGAGCCTGTGATTAATTCTTCTTCCTGATGGGAAAATAGAGTGACCTGTGCCTGTCCCAACACCTAGATCTAGTCTCTCATTGGTTGCCCCTCTTCCCGTTCATCCCCAGGACAAATTGCAACCTGTACAGAACAGGAGGTTAAAGGTGCTGATTCTCCAAGTAGGGAGATTGCTAGTAAAGTAGCTGGAATGGCGAACCCGAGCACAAGGAGATGAGAAATGATTTGCGTTTTAGAAACCTTTCAAAATCACACGGTGTACCATCTTCTGAGTTTCTCATGCATGTTTTCGATGTAGGAAGATGCCCTTGAACCTGGAGACTTGGGACCCATGGGATGGGTACCACGCAGTATTACTTTAAAGGGTCTGCGTTTGCTCACCCAACCTAACCCAACCTTTCAGCCCCAAGAGTGTCCACCCTTATGTCTCATCCACCTGTGCGTGTAGATATGGTCAATCCAGGTTGCATCACAGCCTCTGAACGAATTTTGTAAGAATTTCTCTCTCTTTCACTGTCTTTGTTTTACGGGTTTTTAACAGTAATTTATTTTTATAATGGGGTTTAGCTGCTTTTCACGGCTGTGTTTATGCGGCTTTACACCCACTTGACTCACTTCCAGACATATATCAATACATAGGTTTTAAGATTCTTACTAGTCACCTATATTCTTGTGCGGTGAATAGGGGGTGTTGAGTCCAGTTCACTGAGCAAGGAGTAGGTCTTGTCTATTACATATTGGGTGTATGGAACGGTATCTGAGCGAATTTGAACCCCTTGTTTTATGCATCACCCCACCTCACCTTTCCCGTTAAGCAGCCATAGTGTGTTTTCTAAACGTGTGACTCTGTTCTGTTTTGTAATTCAGTTCAAGTGTAGCGGTTTTTACATTCCCTCTATAAGTGATAGCTTATGATAAGTGTCTTTTTCTGTGTGACTTATTTCACTTAGAATCGTCGTACCTAACTCCACTCATCTTGCTTCTACTAGCCTTATGACATTGATTTCATGTCTGAGTGATATTCCATTGTACATAAGGACCACGACTTCTTTATCCATTTTTCTCTTTCCTGGGATATTTAAGGTGTCATGAAGTGGAGGTTCTTGTCAACAGAGCAGCCCTAAACTTTGGGGTGCCTGTGTCTTGCTGATTTTTCTTTTTCCCAATTTATACGCCCATGAGTGGACGTGCCGTACGCTCCCTAAGCTGTGTTTTTTCGATGTTTCAGGACACACCATAGACTTCTCCAGAGTGGCTGCTGGCAATTAACATCCCGCCCATCAGCGTAGCAAGGCTGCCATTTCTCCATGGCCTGTCCTGCATTTCTGGTTTTGACACGTTTTGCAGCATGACCCTTTTGACCGATGGGAAGCGAGACTTCTTTGTAGCGCTGATTTGCCTTTCCAGGTTGCTTGGTTGGCCAAAAAGGGCGTATGCGTTTTTTCCAGAATATATTCAGGAAAAAACGCATACGCCCTTTTTGGCCAAGGGCATCATTGTCGACGTTTTGCCGCTTTTCATGTGCTTTAAAGGCGATTCGAATCTACCTCCTGAAACCTGTTTCCTGCAATTCTGCCTTGCTTTCAAATCCTCTTCGTTGCCTTCCCTCAATATATTTGTGGACGAGAGTTATCGTTTATAACTCAGCAGGTTTGTGAATGGCAGTGCCCCTGAGCTCCATTTTTCAACTGTCTTGTTTGGGAGCTGGCCGCAAAAGCACGGGATTGCCTCAGGCCCTATTCTGGTTCCCGGCGGCAGGCTGAGCCTGTGGTTAATTCTTCTTCCTGATGGGAAAATAGAGTGACCTGTGCCTGTCCCAACACCTAGATCTAGTCTCTCATTGGTTGCCCCTCTTCCCGTTCATCCTCAGGACAAATTGCAACCTGTACAGAACAGGAGGTTAAAGGTGCTGATTCTCCAAGTAGGGAGATTGCTAGTGAAGTAGCTGGAATGGCGAACCCGAGCACAAGGAGATGAGAAATGAGGTGCGTTTTAGAAACCTTTCAAAATCACACGGTGTACCTTCTTCTGGGTTCCTCATGCAAGATTTCGATGTAGGAAGATGCCCTTGAACCTGGAGATTTGGGACCCATGGGATGGGTACCATGCAGTATTACTTTAAAGGGTCTGCGTTTTCTCACCCAACCTCACCCAACCTCTCAGCCCCAAGAGTGTCCACCCTTATGTCTCATCCAGCTGTGGGTCTAGATATGGTCAATCCAGGTTGCATCACAGCCCCTGAACGAATTTTGTAAGAATTTCTCTCTCTTTCACTGTCTTTGTTTTACGGGTTTTTAAAAGTAATTTATTTTTATAATGGGGTTTAGCTGCTTTTCACGGCTATGTTTATGCGGATTTACACCCACTTGACTCACTTCCAGACAGATATCAATACATAGGTATTAAGATTGTTACTAGTCACATATATTCTTGTGCGGTGAATAGGGGGTGTTGAGTCCAGTTCACTGAGCAAAGAGTAGTTCTTGTCTATTACATATTGGGTGTATGGAACGGTATCTGAGCGAATTTGAAACCCTTGTTTTATGCATCACCCCACCTCACCTTTCCCGTTAAGCAGCCATAGTGTGTTTTCTAAACGTGTGATTCTGTTCTGTTCTGTAATTCAGTTCAAGTGTAGCGGTTTTTACATTCCCTCTATAAGTGATAGCTTATGATAAGTGTCTTTTTCTGTGTGACTTATTTCACTTAGAATCGTCGTACCTAAGTCCACTCATCTTGCTTCTACTAGCCTTATGACATTGATTTCATGTCTGAGTGATATTGCATTGTACATAAGGACCACAACTTCTTTATCCATTTTTCTCTTTCCTGGGATGTTTAAGGTGTCATGAAGTGGAGGTTCTTGTCAACAGAGCAGCCCTAAACTTTGGGGTGCCTGTGTCTTGCTGATTTTTAGTTTTCCCAATTTATACTCCCATGAGTGGACGTGCCCTATGCTCCATAAGCTGTGTTTTTTCGATGTTTCAGGACACACTGTACACTTCTCCAGAGTGGCTGTTGGCAATTTACATCCCGCTCATCAGCGTAGCAAGGCTGCCATTTCTCCATGGCCTGTCCTGCATTACTGGTTTTGACACTTTTTGCAGCATGGCCCTTTTGACCGATGGGAAGCGAGACTTCTTTGTAGCGCTGATTTGCCTTTCCAGGTTGCTTGGTTGGCCAAAAAGGACGTATGCGTTTTTTCCTGAATATATTCAGGAAAAAACGCATACGCCCTTTTTGGCCAAGGGCATCATTGTCGACCTTTTGCCGCTTTTCATGTGCTTTAAAGGCGATTCGAATCTACCTCCTGAAATCTGTTTTCTGCAATTCTGCCTTGCTTTCAAATCCTCTTCGTTGCCTTCCCTCAATATATCTGTGGATGAGAGTTATCATTTATAACTCTGCGGGTTTGTGAATTGCAGTGTCCCTGAGCTCCATTTTTCAACTCGCTTTTTTGGGAGCTGGCCGCAAAAGCGCGGGATTGCCTCAGGCCCTATTGTGCTTCTGGGCGGCAGGCTGACCCTGTGATTAATTCTTCTTCCTGATGGGAAATTAGAGTGACCTGTGCCTATCCCAACACCTAGATCTAGTCTCTCACTGGTTGCCCCTCTTCCCGTTCATCCTCAGGACAAATTGCAACCTGTACAGAACAGGAGGTTAAAGGTGCTGATTCTCCAAGTAGGGAGATTGCTAGTAAAGTAGCTGGAATGGCGAACCCGAGCACAAGGAGATGAGAAATGAGGTGCGTTTTAGAAACTTTCAAAATCACACGGTGTACCATCTTCTGAGTTTCTCATGCATGTTTTCGATGTAGGAAGATGCCCTTGAACCTGGAGACTTGGGACCCATGGGATGGGTACCACGCAGTATTACTTTAAAGGGTCTGCGTTTGCTCACCCAACCTAACCCAACCTTTCAGCCCCAAGAGTGTCCACCCTTATGTCTCATCCACCTGTGCGTGTAGATATGGTCAATCCAGGTTGCATCACAGCCTCTGAACGAATTTTGTAAGAATTTCTCTCTCTTTCACTGTCTTTGTTTTACGGGTTTTTAAAAGTAATTTATTTTTATAATGGGGTTTAGTTGCTTTTCACGGCTGTGTTTATGCGGCTTTACACCCACTTGACTCACTTCCAGACATATATCAATACATAGGTTTTAAGATTCTTACTAGTCACCTATATTCTTGTGCGGTGAATAGGGGGTGTTGAGTCCAGTTCACTGAGCAAGGAGTAGGTCTTGTCTATTACATATTGGGTGTATGGAACGGTATCTGAGCGAATTTGAACCCCTTGTTTTATGCATCACCCCACCTCACCTTTCGCGTTAAGCAGCCATAGTGTGTTTTCTAAACGTGTGACTCTGTTCTGTTTTGTAATTCAGTTCAAGTGTAGCGGTTTTTACATTCCCTCTATAAGTGATAGCTTATGATAAGTGTCTTTTTCTGTGTGACTTATTTCACTTAGAATCGTCGTACCTAACTCCACTCATCTTGCTTCTACTAGCCTTATGACATTGATTTCATGTCTGAGTGATATTCCATTGTACATAAGGACCACGACTTCTTTATCCATTTTTCTCTTTCCTGGGATATTTAAGTTGTCATGAAGTGGAGGTTCTTGTCAACAGAGCAGCCCTAAACTTTGGGGTGCCTGTGTCTTGCTGATTTTTCTTTTTCCCAATTTATACGCCCATGAGTGGACGTGCCGTACGCTCCCTAAGCTGTGTTTTTTCGATGTTTCAGGACACACCATACACTTCTCCAGAGTGGCTGCTGGCAATTAACATCCCGCCCATCAGCGTAGCAAAGCTGCCATTTCTCCATGGCCTGTCCTGCATTTCTGGTTTTGACACATTTTGCAGCATGACCCTTTTGACCGATGGGAAGCGAGACTTCTTTGTAGCGCTGATTTGCCTTTCCAGGTTGCTTGGTTGGCCAAAAAGGGCGTATGCGTTTTTTCCTGAATATATTCAGAAAAAACGCATACGCCCTTTTTGGCCAAGGGCATCATTGTCGACGTTTTGCCGCTTTTCATGTGCTTTAAAGGCGATTCGAATCTACCTCCTGAAACCTGTTTCCTGCAATTCTGCCTTGCTTTCAAATCCTCTTCGTTGCCTTCCCTCAATATATTTGTGGACAAGAGTTATCATTTATAACTCAGCAGGTTTGTGAATGGCAGTGCCCCTGAGCTCCATTTTTCAACTGTCTTGTTTGGGAGCTGGCCGCAAAAGCACGGGATTGCCTCAGGCCCTATTCTGGTTCCTGGCGGCAGGCAGAGCCTGTGGTTAATTCTTCTTCCTGATGGGAAAATAGAGTGACCTGTGCCTGTCCCAACACCTAGATCTAGTCTCTCATTGGTTGCCCCTCTTCCCGTTCATCCTCAGGACAAATTGCAACCTGTACAGACCAGGAGGTTAAAGGTGCTGATTCTCCAAGTAGGGAGATTGCTAGTGAAGTAGCTGCAATGGCGAACCCGAGCACAAGGAGATGAGAAATGAGGTGCGTTTTAGAAACCTTTCAAAATCACACGGTGTACCTTCTTCTGGGTTCCTCATGCAAGATTTCGATGTAGGAAGATGCCCTTGAACCTGGAGATTTGGGACCCATGGGATGGGTACCATGCAGTATTACTTTAAAGGGTCTGCGTTTTCTCACCCAACCTCACCCAACCTCTCAGCCCCAAGAGTGTCCACCCTTATGTCTCATCCAGCTGTGGGTCTAGATATGGTCAATCCAGGTTGCATCACAGCCCCTGAACGAAATTTGTAAGAATTTCTCTCTCTTTCACTGTCTTTGTTTTACGGGTTTTTAAAAGTAATTTATTTTTATAATGGGGTTTAGCTGCTTTTCACGGCTGTGTTTATGCGGATTTACACCCACTTGACTCACTTCCAGACAGATATCAATACATAGGTTTTAAGATTGTTACTAGTCACATATATTCTTGTGCGGTGAATAGGGGGTGTTGAGTCCAGTTCACTGTGCAAGGAGTAGGTCTTGTCTATTACATATTGGGTGTATGGAACGGTATCTGAGCGAATTTGAAACCCTTGTTTTATGTATCACCCCACCTCACCTTTCCCGTTAAGCAGCCATAGTGTGTTTTCTAAATGTGTGATTCTGTTCTGTTCTGTAATTCAGTTCAAGTGTAGCGGTTTTTACATTCCCTCTATAAGTGATAGCTTATGATAAGTGTCTTTTTCTGTGTGACTTATTTCACTTAGAATCGTCGTACCTAAGTCCACTCATCTTGCTTCTACTAGCCTTATGACATTGATTTCATGTCTGAGTGATATTGCATTGTACATAAGGACCACAACTTCTTTATCCATTTTTCTCTTTCCTGGGATATTTAAGGTGTCATGAAGTGGAGGTTCTTGTCAACAGAGCAGCCCTTAACTTTGGGGTGCCTGTGTCTTGCTGATTTTTAGTTTTCCCAATTTATACGCCCATGAGTGGACGTGCCCTACGCTCCCTAAGCTGTGTTTTTTCGATGTTTCAGGACACACCGTACACTTCTCCAGAGTGGCTGTTGGCAATTTACATCCCGCCCATCAGCGTAGCAAGGCTGCCATTTCTCCATGCCCTGTCCTGCATTTCTGGTTTTGACACTTTTTGCAGCATGGCCCTTTTGACCGATGGGAAGCGAGACTTCTTTGTAGCGCTGATTTGCCTTTCCAGGTTGCTTGGTTGGCCAAAAAGGGCGTATGCGTTTTTTCCTGAATATATTCAGGAAAAAACGCATACGCCCTTTTTGGCCAAGGGCATCATTGTCGACGTTTTGCCGCTTTTCATGTGCTTTAAAGGCGATTCGAATCTACCTCCTGAAACCTGTTTCCTGCAATTCTGCCTTGCTTTCAAATCCTCTTCGTTGCCTTCCCTCAATATATTTGTGGACGAGAGTTATCATTTATAACTCAGCAGGTTTGTGAATGGCAGTGCCCCTGAGCTCCATTTTTCAACTGTCTTGTTTGGGAGCTGGCCGCAAAAGCACGGGATTGCCTCAGGCCCTATTCTGGTTCCCGGCGGCAGGCTGAGCCTGTGGTTAATTCATCTTCCTGATGGGAAATTAGAGTGACCTGTGCCTGTCCCAACACCTAGATCTAGTCTCTCATTGGTTGCCCCTCTTCCCGTTCATCCTCAGGACAAATTGCAACCTGTACAGAACAGGAGGTTAAAGGTGCTGATTCTCCAAGTAGGGAGATTGCTAGTGAAGTAGCTGGAAACGCGAACCCGAGCACAAGGAGATGAGAAATGGGGTGTGTTTTAGAAACCTTTCAAAATCACACGGTGTACCATCTTCTGAGTTTCTCATGCATGTTTTCGATGTAGGAAGATGCCCTAGAACCTGGAGATTTGGGACCCATGGGATGGGTACCACGCAGTAATACTTTAAAGGGTCTGCACTTGCTCATCCAACATCACCCAACCTCTAAGCCCCAATAGTGTCCACCCTTATGTCTCATCCAGCTGTGGGTCCAGATATGGTCAGTCCAGATTGCATCACAGCCTCTGAACTAATTTTGTAAGAATTTCTCTCTCTTTCACTGTCTTTGTTTTACTGGTTTTTAAAAGTAATTTATTTTTATAATGGGGTTTAGCTGCTTTTCACCGCTGTGTTTATGCGGCTTTACACCCACTTGACTCACTTCCAGAGAGATATCAATACATAGGTTTTAAGATTCTTACTAGTCAGATATATACTTGTGCGGTGAATAGGGGGTGTTGAGTCCAGTTCACTGAGCAAGGAGTAGGTCTTGTCTATTACATATTGGGTGTATGGAACGGTATCTGAGCTAATATGAAACCCTTGTTTTATGCATCACCCCACCTCACCTTTCCCGTTAAGCAGCCATAGTGTGTTTTCTAAACGTGTGACTCTGTTCTGTTTTGTAATTCAGTTCAAGTGTAGCGGTTTTTACATTCCCTCTATAAGTGATAGCTTTTGATAAGTGTCTTTTTCTGTGTGACTTATTTCACTTAGAATCGTCGTACCTAAATCCACTCATCTTGCTTCTACTAGCCTTATGACATTGATTTCATGTCTGAGTGATATTCCATTGTACATAAGGACCACAACTTCTTTATCTATTTTTCTCTTTCCTGGGATATTTAAGGTGTCATGAAGTGGAGGTTCTTATCAACAGAGCAGGCCTAAACTTTGGTGTGCCTGTGTCTTGCTGATTTTTAGTTTTCCCAATTTATACGCCCATGAGTGGACGTGCCCTATGCTCCCTAACCTGTGTTTTTTCGATGTTTCAGGACACACCGTACAGTTCTCCAGAGTGGCTGTTGGCAATTTACATCCCTCCCATCAGCGTAGAAAGGCTGAAATTTCTACATGGCCTGTCCTGCATTTCTGGTTTTGACACTTTTTGCAGCATGGCCCTTTTGACCGATGGGAAGCGAGACTTCATTGTAGCGCTGATTTGCCTTTCCAGGTTGCTTGGTTGGCCAAAAAGGGCGTATGCGTTTTTTCCTGAATATATTCAGGAAAAAACGCATACGCCCTTTTTGGCCAAGGGCATCATTGTCGACGTTATGCCAATTTTCATGTGCTTTAAAGGTGATTCGAATCTACCTCCTGAAACCTGTTTCCTGCAATTCTGCGTTGCTTTCAAATCCTCTTCGTTGCCTTCCCTCAATATATTTGTGGACGAGAGTTATCATTTATAACTCTGCAGGGTTGTGAATTGCAGTGCCCATGTGCTCCATTTTTCAACTGTCTTTTTTGGGAGCTGGCCGCAGAAGCACGGGATTGCCTCAGGCCCTATTCTGGTTCCGGGCGGCAGGCTGAGCCTGTGGTTAATTCTTCTTCCTGATGAGAAAATAGAGTGACCTGTGCCTGTCCCAAAACCTAGATCTAGTCTCTCATTGGCTGCCCCTCTTCCCGTTCATCCTCAGGACAAATTGCCACCTGTACGGAACAGGAGTTTAAAGGTGCTGATTCTGCAAGTAGGGAGATTGCTAGTGAAGTAGCTGGAATGGCGAACCCGAGCACAAGGAGATGAGAAATGAGGTGCGTTTTAGAAACCTTTCAAAATCACACGGTGTACCATCTTCTGGGTTCCTCATGCAAGTTTTCGATGTAGGAAGATGCCCTTGAACCTGGAGATTTGGGACCCATGGGCTGGGTACAACGCAGTATTACCTTAAAGGGTCTGCGTTGGCTCACCCAACCTCACCAAAACTCTCAGCCCCAAGAATGTCCACCCTTATGTCTCATCCAGCTGTGGTTCTAGATATGTTCAATCCAGGTTGAGTCACAGCCCCTGAATGAATTTTGTAAGAATTTCTGTCTCTTTCACTGTCTTTGTTTCATGGGTTTTTAAAACTAATTTATTTTTATAATGGGATTTAGCTGCTTTTCACGGCTGTGTTTATGCGGCTTTACACCCACTTGACACACTTCCAGAGAGATATCAATACATAGGTTTTAAGATTCTTACTAGTCACATATATTCTTGTGCGGTGAATAGGGGGTGTTGAGTCCAGTTCACTGAGCAAGGAGTAGGTCTTGTCTATTACGTATTGGGTGTATGGAACGGTATCTGAGCTAATTTGAAACCCTTGTTTTATGCATCACCCCACCTCACCTTTCCCGTTAAGCAACCATAGTCTTTTTTCTAAATGTTTGACTTTGTTCTGTTTTTTAATTCAGTTCAAATGTAGCGGTTTTTACATTCCCTGTATAAGTTATAGCTTTTGATAAGTGTCTTTTTCTGTGTGACTTATTTCATTTAGAATCGTCGTACCTAAGTCCACCCATCTTGCTTCTACTTGCCTTATGACATTGATTTCATGGCTGAGTGATATTCCATTGTACATAAGGACCACAACTTCTTTATCCATTTTTCTCTTTCCTGGGATATTTAAGGTGTCATGAAGTGGAGGTTCTTGTCAACAGAGCAGCCCTAAACTTTGGGGTGCCTGTGTCTTGCTGATTTTTAGTTTTCAAAATTTATACGCCCATGAGTGGAAGTGCCCTATGCTCCCTAAGCTGTGTTTTTTCGAAGTTTCAGGCCTCACCGTACACTTCTCCAGAGTGGCTGTTGGCAGTTTACATCCCGCCCATCAGCGTAGCAAGGCTCCAATTTCTCCATGGCCTGTCCTGCATTTGTGGTTTTGACACTTTTATCAGCATGGCCCTTTTGACGGATGGGAAGCGAGACTTCTTTGTAGCGCTGATTTGCCTTTCCAGGTTGCTTGGTTGGCCAAAAAGGGCGTATGCGTTTTTTCCTGAATATATTCAGGAAAAAACGCATACGCCCTTTTTGGCCAAGGTCATCATTGTCAACGTTTTGCCGCTTTTCATGTGCTTTAAAGGCGATTCGAATCTACCTCCTGAAATCTGTTTCCTGCAGTTCTGCCTTGCTTTCAAATCCTCTTCGTTGCTTTCCCACAATATATTTGTGGACGAGAATTATCATTTATAAGTCTGCAGGTTTGTGAATTGCAGTGTCCCTGAGGTCCATTTTTCAACTCGCTTTTTTGGGATCTGGCCGCAAAAGCGTGGGATTGCCTCAGGCCCTATTCTGGTTCCGGGTGGCAGGCTGAGCCTGTGGTATTTTCTTCTTCCTGATGGGAAAATAGAGTGACCTGTGCCTGTCCCAACACCTAGATCTAGTCTCTCATTGGTTGCCCCTCTTCCCGTTCATCCTCAGAACAAATTGCAACCTGTATGGAACAGGAGGTTAAAGGTGCTGATTCTCCAAGTAGGGAGATTGCTAGTGAAGTAGCTGGAATGGCGAAACCGAGCACAAGGAGATGAGAAATGAGGTGCGTTTTAGAAACCTTTCAAAATCACACGGTGTACCATTTTCTGGGTTTCTCATGCATGTTTTCGATGTAGGAAGATGGCCTTGAACCTGGAGATTTGGGACCCATGGGATGGGTACCACGCAGTATTACTTTTAAGGGTCTGCGTTGGCTCACCCGACCTCACCCAACCTCTCAGCCCCAAGAGTGTCCACCCTTAGGTCTCATCCAGCTGTGGGTCTAGATATGTTCAATCCAGGTTGCATCACAGCCCCTGAACGAATTGGGTAAGAATTTCTCTCTCTTTCACTGTCTTTGTTTTACGGGTTTTTACAAGTAATTTATTTTTATAATGGGGTTTAGCTGCTTTTCACGGCTGTGTTTATGCGGCTTTACACCCACTTGACACACTTCCAGAGAGATATCAATATATAGGTTTTAAGATTCTTACTAGTCAGATATATACTTGTGCGGTGAATAGGGGGTGTTGTGTCCAGTTCACTGAGCAAGGAGTAGGTCTTGTCTATTACATATTGGGTGTATGGAACGGTATCTGAGCTAATTTGAAACCCTTGTTTTATGCATCACACCACCTCACCTTTACCGTTAAGCAGCCATAGTGTGTTTTCTAAACGTGTGACTCTGTTCTCTTTTGTAATTCAGTTCAAGTGTAGCAGTTTTTACATTCCCTCTATACGTGATAGCTTATGATAAGTGTCTTTTTCTGTGTGACTTATTTCACTTAGAGTCGTCGTACCTAAATCCACTCATCATGCTGCTACTAGCCTTATGACATTGATTTCATGGCTGAGTGATATTCCATTGTACATAAGGACCACAACTTCTTTATCCATTTTTCTCTTCCCTGGGATATCTAAGGTGTCATGAAGTGGAGGTTCTTGTCAACAGAGCAGCCCTAAACTTTGGGGTGCCTGTGTCTTGCTGATTTTTAGTTTTCCCAATTTATACGCCCATGAGTGGAAGTGCCCTATGCTCCCTAAGCTGTGTTTTTTCGATGTTTAAGGCCACACCGTACACTTCTCCAGAGTGGCTGCTAGCAATTTACATCCCGCCCATCAGTGTAGCAAGGCTCCCATTTCTCCATGGCCTGTCCTGCATTTCTGGTTTTGACACTTTTTTCAGCATGGCCCTTTTGACCGATTCGAAGCGAGACTCCTTTGTAGTGCAGATTTGCATGTCCATGTTGCTTGGTTGGCCAAAAAGGGCGTATGCGTTTTTTCCTGAATATATTCAGGAAAAAACGCATACGCCCTTTTTGGCCAAGGGCATCATTGTCCACGTTTTGCCGCTTTTCATGTGCTTTAAAGGCGATTCGAATCTACCTCCTGAAACCTGTTTCCTGCAATTCTGCCTTGCTTTCAAATCCTCTTCGTTGCCTTCCCTCAATATATCTGTGGACGAGAGTTATCATTTATAACTCTGCAGAGTTGTGAATTGCAGTGCCCATGTGCTCCATTTTTCAACTGGCTTTTTTGAGAGCTGGCCGCAGAAGCGCGGGATTGCCTCAGGCCCTATTCTGGTTCCAGGTGGCAGGCTGAGCCTGTGGTTATTTCTTCTTCCTGATGAGAAAATAGAGTGACCTGTGCCTGTCCCAACACCTAGATCTAGTCTCTCATTGGCTGCCCCTCTTCCCGTTCATCCTCAGGACAAATTGCAACCTGTACGGAACAGGCGGTTAAAGGTGCTGATTCTCTAAGTAGGGAGATTGCTAGTGAAGTAGCTGGAATGGCGAACCCGAGCACAAGGAGATGAGAAATGAGGTGCGTTTTAGAAACCTTTCAAAATCACATGGTGTACCATCTTCTGGGTTCATAATGCAAGTTTTCGATGTAGGAAGATGCCCTTGAACCTGGAGATTTTGGACCCATGGGATGGGTACCACGCAGTATTTCCTTAAAGGGTCTGCGTTGGCTCACCCAACCTCACCAAACCTCTCAGCCCCAAGAATGTCCACCCTTATGTCTCATCCAGCTGTGGGTCTAGATATGGTCAATCCAGGTTGCATCACAGCCCCTGAATGAATTTTGTAAGAATTTCTGTCTCTTTCACTGTCTTTGTTTCATGGGTTTTTAAAACTAATTTATTTTTATAATGGGGTTTAGTTGCTTTTCACGGCTGTGTTTATGCGGCTTTACACCCACTTGACACACTTCCAGAGAGATATCAATACATAGGTTTTAAGATTCTTACTAGTCACATATATTCTTGTGCGGTGAATAGGGGGTCTTGAGTCCAGTTCACTGAGCAAGGAGTAGGTCTTGTCTATTACATATTGGGTGTATGGAACGGTATCTGAGCGAATTTGAAACCCTTGTTTTATGCATCACCCCACCTCACCTTTCCCGTTAAGCAGCCATAGTGTGTTTTCTAAACGTGTGACTCTGTTCTGTTTTGTAATTCAGTTCAAGTGTAGCGGTTTTTACATTCCCTCTATAAGTGATAGCTTACGATAAGTGTCTTTTTCTGTGTGACTTATTTCACTTAGAGTCGTCGTACCTAAATCCACTCATCATGCTGCTACTAGCCTTATGATATTGATTTCATGGCTGAGTGATATTCCATTGTACATAAGGACCACAACTTCTTTATCCATTTTTCTCTTTCCTGGGATATTTAAGGTGTCATGAAGTGGAGGTTCTTGTCAACAGAGCAGCCCTAAACTTTGGGGTGCCTGTGTCTTGCTGATTTTTAGTTTTCCCAATTTATACGCCCATGAGTGGAAGTGCCCTATGCTCCCTATGCTGTGTTTTTTCGATGTTTCAGGACACACCGTACACTTCTCCAGAGTGAATGTTGGCAATTTACATACCGCCCATCAGCGTAGCAAGGCTCCCCTTTCTCCATGGCCTGTCCTGCATTTCTGGTTTTGACACTTTTTGCAGCATGGCCCTTTTGACCGATGGGAAGCGAGACTTCTTTGTAGCGCTGATTTGCCTTTCCAGGTTGCTTGGTTGGCCAAAAAGGGCGTATGCGTTTTTTCCTAAATATATTCAGGAAAAGACGCATACGCCCTTTTTGGCCAAGGGCATCATTGTCGACGTTTTGCCGCTTTTCATGTGCTTTAAAGGCGATTCGAATCTACCTCCTGAAACCTGTTTCCTGCAATTCTGCCTTGCTTTCAAATCCTCTTCGTTGCCTTCCCTCAATATATTTGTGGACGAGAGTTATCATTTATAACTCAGCAGGTTTGTGAATGGCAGTGAACCTGATCTCCATTTTTCAACTGTCTTGTTTGGGAGCTGGCCGCAAAAGCACGGGATTGCCTCAGGCCCTATTCTGGTTCCCGGCAGCAGGCTGAGCCTGTGGTTAATTCTTCTTCCTGATGGGAAAATAGAGTGACCTGTGCCTGTCCCAACACCTAGATCTAGTCTCTCATTGGTTGCCCCTCTTCCCGTTCATCCTCAGGACAAATTGCAACCTGTACAGAACAGGAGGTTAAAGGTGCTGTTTCTCCAAGTAGGGAGATTGCTAGTGAAGTAGCTGGAATGGCGAACCCGAGCACAAGGAGATGAGAAATGAGGTGCGTTTTAGAAACCTTTCAAAATCACACGGTGTACCTTCTTCTGGGTACCTCATGCAAGATTTCGATGTAGGAAGATGCCCTTGAACCTGGAGATTTGGGACCCATGGGATGGGTACCATGCAGTATTACTTTAAAGGGTCTGTGTTTGCTCACCCAACCTCACCCAACCTCTCAGCCCCAAGAGTGTCCACCCTTATGTCTCATCCAGCTGTGGGTCTAGATATGGTCAATCCAGGTTGCATCACAGCCCCTGAACGAATTTTGTAAGAATTTGTCTCTCTTTCACTGTCTTTGTTTTACGGGTTTTTATAAGTAATTTATTTTTTTAATGGGGTTTAGCTGCTTTTCACGGCTGTGTTTATGCGGATTTACACCCACTTGACTCACTTCCAGACAGATATCAATACATAGGTTTTAAGATTGTTACTAGTCACATATATTCTTGTGCGGTGAATAGGGGGTGTTGAGTCCAGTTCACTGAGCAAGGAGTAGGTCTTGTCTATTACATATTGGGTGTATGGAACGGTATCTGAGCGAATTTGAACCCCTTGTTTTATGCATCACCCCACCTCACCTTTCCCGTTAAGCCGCCATAGTGTGTTTTCTAAACGTGTGATTCTGTTCTGTTCTGTAATTCAGTTCAAGTGTAGCGGTTTTTACATTCCCTCTATAAGTGATAGCTTATGATAAGTGTCTTTTTCTGTGTGACTTATTTCACTTAGAATCGTCGTACCTAAGTCCACTCATCTTGCTTCTACTAGCCTTATGACATTGATTTCATGTCTGAGTGATATTGCATTGTACATAAGGACCACAACTTCTTTATCCATTTTTCTCTTTCCTGGGATATTTAAGGTGTCATGAAGTGGAGGTTCTTGTCAACAGAGCAGCCCTAAACTTTGGGGTGCCTGTGTCTTGCTGATTTTTAGTTTTCCCAATTTATACGCCCATGAGTGGACGTGCCCTATGCTCCCTAAGCTGTGTTTTTTCGATGTTTCAGGACACACCGTACACTTCTCCAGAGTGGCTGTTGGCAATTTACATCCCGCTCATCAGCGTAGCAAGGCTGCCATTTCTCCATGGCCTGTCCTGCATTTCTGGTTTTGACACTTTTTGCAGCATGGCCCTTTTGACCGATGGGAAGCGAGACTTCTTTGTAGCGCTGATTTGCCTTTCCAGGTTGCTTGGTTGGCCAAAAAGGGCGTATGCGTTTTTTCCTGAATATATTCAGGAAAAAACGCATACGCCCTTTTTGGCCAAGGGCATCATTGTCGACCTTTTGCCGCTTTTTATGTGCTTTAAAGGCGATTAGAATCTACCTCCTGAAATCTGTTTTCTGCAATTCTGCCTTGCTTTCAAATCCTCTTCGTTGCCTTCCCTCAATATATCTGTGGATGAGAGTTATCATTTATAACTCTGCGGGTTTGTGAATTGCAGTGTCCCTGAGCTCCATTTTTCAACTCGCTTTTTTGGGAGCTGGCCGCAAAAGCACGGGATTGCCTCAGACCCTATTGTGCTTCTGGGCGGCAGGCTGAGCCTGTGATTAATTCTTCTCCCTGATGGGAAATTAGAGTGACCTGTGCCTGTCCCAACACCTAGATCTAGTCTCTCATTGGTTGCCCCTCTTCCCGTTCATCCTCAGGACAAATTGCAACCTGTACAGAACAGGAGGTTAAAGGTGCTGATTCTCCAAGTAGGGAGATTGCTAGTAAAGTAGCTGGAATGGCGAACCCGAGCACAAGGAGATGAGAAATGAGGTGCGTTTTAGAAACCTTTCAAAATCACACGGTGTACCATCTTCTGAGTTTCTCATGCATATTTTCGATGTAGGAAGATGCCCTTGAACCTGGAGACTAGGGACCCATGGGATGGGTACCACGCAGTATTACTTTAAAGGGTCTGCGTTTGCTCACCCAACCTAACCCAACCTTTCAGCCCCAAGAGTGTCCACCCTTATGTCTCATCCACCTGTGCGTGTAGATATGGTCAATCCAGGTTGCATCACAGCCTCTGAACGAATTTTGTAAGAATTTCTCTCTCTTTCACTGTCTTTGTTTTACGGGTTTTTAAAAGTAATTTATTTTTATAATGGGGTTTAGTTGCTTTTCACGGCTGTGTTTATGCGGCTTTACACCCACTTGACTCACTTCCAGACAGATATCAATACATAGGTTTTAAGATTCTTACTAGTCACCTATATTCTTGTGCGGTGAATAGGGGGTGTTGAGTCCAGTTCACTGAGCAAGGAGTAGGTCTTGTCTATTACATATTGGGTGTATGGAACGGTATCTGAGCGAATTTGAAGCCCTTGTTTTATGCATCACCCCACCTCACCTTTCCCGTTAAGCAGCCATAGTTTGTTTTCTAAACGTGTGACTCTGTTCTGTTTTGTAATTCAGTTCAAGTGTAGCGGTTTTTACATTCCCTCTATAAGTGATAGCTTATGATAAGTGTCTTTTTCTGTGTGACTTATTTCACTTAGAATCGTCGTACCTAACTCCACTCATCTTGCTTCTACTAGCCTTATGACATTGATTTCATGTCTGAGTGATATTCCATTGTACATAAGGACCACAACTTCTTTATCCATTTTTCTCTTTCCTGGGATATTTAAGTTGTCATGAAGTGGAGGTTCTTGTCAACAGAGCAGCCCTAAACTTTGGGGTGCCTGTGTCTTGCTGATTTTTCTTCTTCCCAATTTATACGGCCATGAGTGGACGTGCCGTACGCTCCCTAAGCTGTGTTTTTTCGATGTTTCAGGACACACCATACACTTCTCCAGAGTGGCTGCTGGCAATTAACATCCCGCCCATCAGCGTAGCAAGGCTGCCATTTCTCCATGGCCTGTCCTGCATTTCTGGTTTTGACACTTTTTGCAGCATGACCCTTTTTACCGATGGGAAGCGAGACTTCTTTGTAGCGCTGATTTGCCTTTCCAGGTTGCTTGGTTGGCCAAAAAGGGCGTATGCGTTTTTTCCTGAATATATTCAGGAAAAAACGCATACGCCCTTTTTGGCCAAGGGCATCATTGTCGACGTTTTGCCGCTTTTCATGTGCTTTAAAGGCGATTCGAATCTACCTCCTGAAACCTGTTTCCTGCAATTCTGCCTTGCTTTCAAATCCTCTTCGTTGCCTTCCCTCAATATATTTGTGGACGAGAGTTATCATTTATAACTCAGCAGGTTTGTGAATGGCAGTGCCCCTGAGCTCCATTTTTCAACTGTCTTGTTTGGGAGCTGGCCGCAAAAGCACGGGATTGCCTCAGGCCCTATTCTGGTTCCCGGCAGCAGGCTGAGCCTGTGGTTAATTCTTCTTCCTGATGGGAAAATAGAGTGACCTGTGCCTGTCCCAACACCTAGATCTAGTCTCTCATTGGTTGCCCCTCTTCCCGTTCATCCTCAGGACAAATTGCAACCTGTACAGAACAGGAGGTTAAAGGTGCTGTTTCTCCAAGTAGGGAGATTGCTAGTGAAGTAGCTGGAATGGCGAACCTGAGCACAAGGAGATGAGAAATGAGGTGCGTTTTAGAAACCTTTCAAAATCACACGGTGTACCTTCTTCTGGGTTCCTCATGCAAGATTTCGATGTAGGAAGATGCACTTGAACCTGGAGATTTGGGACCCATGGGATGGGTACCATGCAGTATTACTTTAAAGGGTCTGCGTTTGCTCACCCAACCTCACCCAACCTCTCAGCCCCAAGAGTGTCCACCCTTATGTCTCATCCAGCTGTGGGTCTAGATATGGTCAATCCAGGTTGCATCACAGCCCCTAAACGAATTTTGTAAGAATTTGTCTCTCTTTCACTGTCTTTGTTTTACGGGTTTTTATAAGTAATTTATTTTGTTAATGGGGTTTAGCTGCTTTTCACGGCTGTGTTTATGCGGATTTACACCCACTTGACTCACTTCCAGACAGATATCAATACATAGGTTTTAAGATTGTTACTAGTCACATATATTCTTGTGCGGTGAATAGGGGGTGTTGAGTCCAGTTCACTGAGCAAGGAGTAGGTCTTGTCTATTACATATTGGGTGTATGGAACGGTATCTGAGCGAATTTGAACCCCTTGTTTTATGCATCACCCCACCTCACCTTTCCCGTTAAGCAGCCATAGTGTGTTTTCTAAACGTGTGACTCTGTTCTGTTTTGTAATTCAGTTCAAGTGTAGCGGTTTTTACATTCCCTCTATAAGTGATAGCTTATGATAAGTGTCTTTTTCT
Organism: Eschrichtius robustus; assembly: GCF_028021215.1. Taxonomy (NCBI): domain Eukaryota; kingdom Metazoa; phylum Chordata; class Mammalia; order Artiodactyla; family Eschrichtiidae; genus Eschrichtius; species Eschrichtius robustus. The sequence continues at coordinate 109,319 of NW_027175238.1, forward strand.
GTGTGACTTATTTCACTTAGAATCGTCGTACCTACGTCCACTCATCTTGCTTCTACTAGCCTTATGACATTGATTTCATGTCTGAGTGATATTCCATTGTACATAAGGACCACAACTTCTTTATCCATTTTTCTCTTTCCTGGGATATTTAAGGTGTCATGAAGTGGAGGTTCTTGTCAACAGAGCAGCCCTAAACTTTGGGGTGCCTGTGTCTTGCTGATTTTTAGTTTTCCCAATTTATACGCCCATGAGTGGACGTGCCCTATGCTCCCTAAGCTTTGTTTTTTCGATGTTTCAGGACACACCGTACACTTCTCCAGAGTGGCTGTTGGGAATTTACATCCCGCTCATCAGCGTAGCAAGGCTGCCATTTCTCCATGGCCTGTCCTGCATTTCTGGTTTTGACACTTTTTGCAGCATGGCCCTTTTGACCGATGGGAAGCGAGACTTCTTTGTAGCGCTGATTTGCCTTTTCAGGTTGCTTGGTTGGCCAAAAAGGGCGTATGCGTTTTTTCCTGAATATATTCAGGAAAAAACGCATACGCCCTTTTTGGCCAAGGGCATCATTGTCGACGTTTTGCCGCTTTTCATGTGCTTTAAAGGCGATTCGAATCTACCTCCTGAAATCTGTTTTCTGCAATTCTGCCTTGCTTTCAAATCCTCTTCGTTGCCTTCCCTCAATATATCTGTGGATGAGAGTTATCATTTATAACTCTGCGGGTTTGTGAATTGCAGTGTCCCTGAGCTCCATTTTTCAACTCGCTTTTTTGGGAGCTGGCCGCAAAAGCACGGGATTGCCTCAGGCCCTATTGTGCTTCTGGGCGGCAGGCTGAGCCTGTGATTAATTCTTCTTCCTGATGGGAAATTAGAGTGACCTGTGCCTGTCCCAACACCTAGATCTAGTCTCTCATTGGTTGCCCCTCTTCCCGTTCATCCTCAGGACAAATTGCAACCTTTACAGAACAGGAGGTTAAAGGTGCTGATTCTCCAAGTAGGGAGATTGCTAGTAAAGTAGCTGGAATGGCGAACCCGAGCACAAGGAGATGAGAAATGAGGTGCGTTTTAGAAACCTTTCAAAATCACACGGTGTAACATCTTCTGAGTTTCTCATGCATGTTTTCGATGTAGGAAGATGCCCTTGAACCTGGAGACTTGGGACCCATGGGATGGGTACCACGCAGTATTACTTTAAAGGGTCTGCGTTTGCTCACCCAACCTAACCCAAACTTTCAGCCCCAAGAGTGTCCACCCTTATGTCTCATCCACCTGTGCGTGTAGATATGGTCAATCCAGGTTGCATCACAGCCTCTGAACGAATTTTGTAAGAATTTCTCTCTCTTTCACTGTCTTTGTTTTACGGGTTTTTAAAAGTAATTTATTTTTATAATGGGGTTTAGTTGCTTTTCACGGCTGTGTTTATGCGGCTTTACACCCACTTGACTCACTTCCAGACATATATCAATACATAGGTTTTAAGATTCTTACTAGTCACCTATATTCTTGTGCGGTGAATAGGGGGTGTTGAGTCCAGTTCACTGAGCAAGGAGTAGGTCTTGTCTATTACATATTGGGTGTATGGAACGGTATCTGAGCGAATTTGAACCCCTTGTTTTATGCATCACCCCACCTCACCTTTCCCGTTAAGCAGCCATAGTGTGTTTTCTAAACGTGTGACTCTGTTCTGTTTTGTAATTCAGTTCAAGTGTAGCGGTTTTTACATTCCCTCTATAAGTGATAGCTTATGATAAGTGTCTTTTTCTGTGTGACTTAATTCACTTAGAATCGTCGTACCTAACTCCACTCATCTTGCTTCTACTAGCCTTATGACATTGATTTCATGTCTGAGTGATATTCCATTTTACATAAGGACCACGACTTCTTTATCCATTTTTCTCTTTCCTGGGATATTTAAGTTGTCATGAAGTGGAGGTTCTTGTCAACAGAGCAGCCCTAAACTTTGGGGTGCCTGTGTCTTGCTGATTTTTCTTTTTCCCAATTTATACGCCCATGAGTGGACGTGCCATACGCTCCCTAAGCTGTGTTTTTTCGATGTTTCAGGACACACCATACACTTCTCCAGAGTGGCTGCTGGCAATTAACATCCCGCCCATCAGCGTAGCAAGGCTGCCATTTCTCCATGGCCTGTCCTGCATTTCTGGTTTTGACACTTTTTGCAGCATGGCCCTTTTGGCCGATGGGAAGCGAGACTTCTTTGTAGCGCTGATTTGCCTTTCCAGGTTGCTTGGTTGGCCAAAAAGGGCGTATGCGTTTTTTCCTGAATATATTCAGGAAAAAACGCATACGCCCTTTTTGGCCAAGGGCATCATTGTCGACGTTTTGCCGCTTTTCATGTGCCTTAAAGGCGATTCGAATCTACCTCCTGAAATCTGTTTCCTGCAATTCTGCCTTGCTTTCAAATCCTCTTCGTTGCCTTCCCTCAATATATCTGTGGATGAGAGTTATCACTTATAACTCTGCGGGTTTGTGAATTGCAGTGTCCCTGAGCTCCATGTTTCAACTGTCTTTTTTGAGAGCTGGCCGCAAAAGCACGGGATTGCCTCAGGCCCTATTCTGGTTCCTGGCAGCAGGCTGAGCCTGTGGTTAACTCTTCTTCCTGATGGGAAAATAGAGTGACCTGTGCCTGTCCCAACACCTAGATCTAGTCTCTCATTGGTTGCCCCTCTTCCCGTTCATCCTCAGGACAAATTGCAACCTGTACAGAACAGGAGGTTAAAGGTGCTGATTCTCCAAGTAGGGAGATTGCTAGTGAAGTAGCTGGAATGGCGAACCCGAGCACAAGGAGATGAGAAATGAGGTGCCTTTTAGAAACCTTTCAAAATCACACGGTGTACCTTCTTCTGGGTTCCTCATGCAAGATTTCGATGTAGGAAGATGCCCTTGAACCTGGAGATTTGGGACCCATGGGATGGGTATCACGCAGTATTACTTTAAAGGGTCTGCGTTTGCTCACCCCACCTCTCAGCCCCAAGAGTGTCCACCCTTATGTCTCATCCAGCTGTGGGTCTAGATATGGTCAATCCAGGTGGCATCACAGCCCCTGAACGAATTTTGTAAGAATTTCTCTCTCTTTCACTGTCTTTGTTTTACGGGTTTTTAAAAGTAATTTATTTTTATAATGGGGTTTAGCTGCTTTTCACGGCTGTGTTTATGCGGATTTACACCCACTTGACTCACTTCCAGACAGATATCAATACATAGGTTTTAAGATTGTTACTAGTCACATATATTCTTGTGCTGTGAATAGGGGGTGTTGAGTCCAGTTCACTGAGCAAGGAGTAGGTCTTGTCTATTACATATTGGGTGTATGGAACGGTATCTGAGCGAATTTGAACCCCTTGTTTTATGCATCACCCCACCTCAACTTTCCCGTTAAGCAGCCATAGTGTGTTTTCTAAACGTGTGATTCTGTTCTGTTCTGTAATTCAGTTCAAGTGTAGTGGTTTTTACATTCCCTCTATAAGTGATAGCTTATGATAAGTGTCTTTTTCTGTGTGACTTATTTCACTTAGAATCGTCGTACCTAAGTCCACTCATCTTGCTTCTACTAGCCTTATGACATTGATTTCATGTCTGAGTGATATTGCATTGTACATAAGGACCACAACTTCTTTATCCATTTTTCTCTTTCCTGGGATATTTAAGGTGTCATGAAGTGGAGGTTCTTGTCAACAGAGCAGCCCTAAACTTTGGGGTGCCTGTGTCTTGCTGATTTTTAGTTTTCCCAATTTATACGCCCATGAGTGGACGTGCCCTATGCTCCCTAAGCTGTGTTTTTTCGATGTTTCAGGACACACCGTACACTTCTCCAGAGTGACTGTTGGCAATTTACATCCTGCCCATCAGCGTAGCAAGGCTGCCATTTCTCCATGGCCTGTCCTGCATTTCTGGTTTTGACACTTTTTGCAGCATGGCCCTTTTGACCGATGGGAAGCGAGACTTCTTTGTAGCGCTGATTTGCCTTTTCAGGTTGCTTGGTTGGCCAAAAAGGGCGTATGCGTTTTTTCCTGAATATATTCAGGAAAAAACGCATACGCCCTTTTTGGCCAAGGGCATCATTGTCGACGTTTTGCCGCTTTTCATGTGCTTTAAAGGCGATTCGAATCTACCTCCTGAAATCTGTTTTCTGCAATTCTGCCTTGGTTTCAAATCCTCTTCGTTGCCTTCCCTCAATATATCTGTGGATGAGAGTTATCATTTATAACTCTGCGGGTTTGTGAATTGCAGTGTCCCTGAGCTCCATTTTTCAACTCGCTTTTTTGGGAGCTGGCCGCAAAAGCACGGGATTGCCTCAGGCACTATTGTGCTTCTGGGCGGCAGGCTGAGCCTGTGATTAATTCTTCTTCCTGATGGGAAATTAGAGTGACCTGTGCCTGTCCCAACACCTAGATCTAGTCTCTCATTGGTTGCCCCTCTTCCCGTTCATCCCCAGGACAAATTGCAACCTGTACAGAACAGGAGGTTAAAGGTGCTGATTCTCCAAGTAGGGAGATTGTTAGTAAAGTAGCTGGAATGGCGAACCCGAGCACAAGGAGATGAGAAATGAGGTGCGTTTTAGAAACCTTTCAAAATCACACGGTGTACCATCTTCTGTGTTTCTCATGCATGTTTTCGATGTAGGAAGATGCCCTTGAACCTGGAGACTTGGGACACATGGGATGGGTACCACGCAGTATTACTTTAAAGGGTCTGCATTTGCTCACCCAACCTAACCCAACCTTTCAGCCCCAAGAGTGTCCACCCTTATGTCTCATCCAGCTGTGCGTGTAGATATGGTCAATCCAGGTTGCATCACAGCCTCTGAACGAATTTTGTAAGAATTTCTCTCTCTTTCACTGTCTTTGTTTTACGGGTTTTTAAAAGTAATTTATTTTTATAATGGGGTTTAGCTGCTTTTCACGGCTGTGTTTATGCGGCTTTACACCCACTTGACTCACTTCCAGACATATATCAATACATAGGTTTTAAGATTCTTACTAGTCACATATATTCTTGTGCGGTGAATAGGGGGTGTTGAGTCCAGTTCACTGAGCAAGGAGTAGGTCTTGTCTATTACATATTGGGTGTATGGAACGGTATCTGAGCGAATTTGAACCCCTTGTTTTATGCATCACCCCACGTCACCTTTCCCGTTAAGCAGCCATAGTGTGTTTTCTAAACGTGTGACTCTGTTCTGTTTTGTAATTCAGTTCAATGTAGCGGTTTTTACATTCCCTCTATAAGTGATAGCTTATGATAAGTGTCTTTTTCTGTGTGACTTATTTCACTTAGAATCGTCGTACCTAACTCCACTCATCTTGCTTCTACTAGCCTTATGACATTGATTTCATGTCTGAGTGATATTGCATTGTACATAAGGACCACAACTTCTTTATCCATTTTTATCTTTCCTGGGATATTTAAGGTGTCATGAAGTGGAGGTTCTTGTCAACAGAGCAGCCCTAAACTTTGGGGTGCGTGTGTCTTGCTGATTTTTAGTTTTCCCAATTTATACGCCCATGAGTGGACGTGCCCTATGCTCCCTAAGCTGTGTTTTTTCGATGTTTCAGGACACACTGTACACTTCTCCAGAGTGGCTGTTGGCAATTTACATCCCGCTCATCAGCGTAGCAAGGCTGCCATTTCTCCATGGCCTGTCCTGCATTTCTGGTTTTGACACTTTTTGCAGCATGGCCCTTTTGACCGATGGGAAGCGAGACTTCTTTGTAGCGCTGATTTGCCTTTCCAGGTTGCTTGGTTGGCCAAAAAGGGCGTATGCGTTTTTTCCTGAATATATTCAGGAAAAAACGCATACGCCCTTTTTGGCCAAGGGCATCATTGTCGACCTTTTGCCGCTTTTCATGTGCTTTAAAGGCGATTCGTATCTACCTCCTGAAATCTGTTTTCTGCAATTCTGCCTTGCTTTCAAATCCTCTTCGTTGCCTTCCCTCAATATATCTGTGGATGAGAGTTATCATTTATAACTCTGCGGGTTTGTGAATTGCAGTGTCCCTGAGCTCCATTTTTCAACTCGCTTTTTTGGGAGCTGGCCGCAAAAGCGCGGGATTGCCTCAGGCCCTATTGTGCTTCTGGGCGGCAGGCTGAGCCTGTGATTAATTCTTCTTCCTGATGGGAAATTAGAGTGACCTGTGCCTGTCCCAACACCTAGATCTAGTCTCTCATTGGTTGCCCCTCTTCCCGTTCATCCCCAGGACAAATTGCAACCTGTACAGAACAGGAGGTTAAAGGTGCTGATTCTCCAAGTAGGGAGATTGCTAGTAAAGTAGCTGGAATGGCGAACCCGAGCACAAGGAGATGAGAAATGAGGTGCGTTTTAGAAACCTTTCAAAATCACACGGTGTACCATCTTCTGAGTTTCTCATGCATGTTTTCGATGTAGGAAGATGCCCTTGAACCTGGAGACTTGGGACCCATGGGATGGGTACCACGCAGTATTACTTTAAAGGGTCTGCGTTTGCTCACCCAACCTAACCCAACCTTTCAGCCCCAAGAGTGTCCACCCTTATGTCTCATCCACCTGTGCGTGTAGATATGGTCAATCCAGGTTGCATCACAGCCTCTGAACGAATTTTGTAAGAATTTCTCTCTCTTTCACTGTCTTTGTTTTACGGGTTTTTAAAAGTAATTTATTTTTATAATGGGGTTTAGTTGTTTTCACGGCTGTGTTTATGCGGCTTTACACCCACTTGACTCACTTCCAGACATATATCAATACATAGGTTTTAAGATTCTTACTAGTCACCTATATTCTTGTGCGGTGAATAGGGGGTGTTGAGTCCAGTTCACTGAGCAAGGAGTAGGTCTTGTCTATTACATATTGGGTGTATGGAACGGTATCTGAGCGAATTTGAACCCCTTGTTTTATGCATCACCCCACCTCACCTTTCCCGTTAAGCAGCCATAGTGTGTTTTCTAAACGTGTGACTCTGTTCTGTTTTGTAATTCAGTTCAAGTGTAGCGGTTTTTACATTCCCTCTATAAGTGATAGCTTATGATAAGTGTCTTTTTCTGTGTGACTTATTTCACTTAGAATCGTCGTACCTAACTCCACTCATCTTGCTTCTACTAGCCTTATGACATTGATTTCATGTCTGAGTGATATTCCATTGTACATAAGGACCACGACTTCTTTATCCATTTTTCTCTTTCCTGGGATATTTAAGTTGTCATGAAGTGGAGGTTCTTGTCAACAGAGCAGCCCTAAACTTTGGGGTGCCTGTGTCTTGCTGATTTTTCTTTTTCCCAATTTATACGCCCATGAGTGGACGTGCCGTACGCTCCCTAAGCTGTGTTTTTTCGATGTTTCAGGACACACCATACACTTCTCCAGAGTGGCTGCTGGCAATTAACATCCCGCCCATCAGCGTAGCAAGGCTGCCATTTCTCCATGGCCTGTCCTGCATTTCTGGTTTTGACACTTTTTGCAGCATGGCCCTTTTGGCCGATGGGAAGCGAGACTTCTTTGTAGCGCTGATTTGCCTTTCCAGGTTGCTTGGTTGGCCAAAAAGGGCGTATGCGTTTTTTCCTGAATATATTCAGGAAAAAACGCATACGCCCTTTTTGGCCAAGGGGATCATTGTCGACGTTTTGCCGCTTTTCATGTGCCTTAAAGGCGATTCGAATCTACCTCCTGAAATCTGTTTCCTGCAATTCTGCCTTGCTTTCAAATCCTCTTCGTTGCCTTCCCTCAATATATCTGTGGATGAGAGTTATCACTTATAACTCTGCGGGTTTGTGAATTGCAGTGTCCCTGAGCTCCATTTTTCAACTGTCTTTTTTGAGAGCTGGCCGCAAAAGCACGGGATTGCCTCAGGCCCTATTCTGGTTCCTGGCAGCAGGCTGAGCCTGTGGTTAATTCTTCTTCCTGATGGGAAAATAGAGTGACCTGTGCCTGTCCCAACACCTAGATCTAGTCTCTCATTGGTTGCCCCTCTTCCCGTTCATCCTCAGGACAAATTGCAACCTGTACAGAACAGGAGGTTAAAGGTGCTGATTCTCCAAGTAGGGAGATTGCTAGTGAAGTAGCTGGAATGGCGAACCCGAGCACAAGGAGATGAGAAATGAGGTGCGTTTTAGAAACCTTTCAAAATCACACGGTGTACCTTCTTCTGGGTTCCTCATGCAAGATTTCGATGTAGGAAGATGCCCTTGAACCTGGAGATTTGGGACCCATGGGATGGGTACCACGCAGTATTACCTTAAAGTGTCTGCGTTGGCTCACCCAACCTCACCAAACCTCTCAGCCCCAAGAATGTCCACCCTTATGTCTCATCCAGCTGTGGGTCTAGATATGGTCAATCCAGGTTGCGTCACAGCCCCTGAATGAATTTTGTAAGAATTTCTGTCTCTTTCACTGTCTTTGTTTCATGGGTTTTTAAAACTAATTTATTTTTATAATGGGGTTTAGCTGCTTATCACGTCTGTGTTTATGCGGCTTTACACCCACTTGACACACTTCCAGAGAGATATCAATACATAGGTTTTAAGATTATTACTAGTCACATATATTCTTGTGTGGTGAATAGGGGGTGTTGAGTCCAGTTCACTGAGCAAGGAGTAGGTCTTGTCTATTACGTATTGGGTGTATGGAACGGTATCTGAGCTAATTTGAAACCCTTGTTTTATGCATCACCCCACCTCACCTTTCCCGTTAAGCAACCATAGATTTTTTTCTAAATGTGTGACTTTGTTCTGTTTTGTAATTCAGTTCAAATGCAGCGGTTTTTACATTCCCTGTATAAGTTATAGCTTTTCATAAGTGTCCTTTTCTGTGTGACATATTTCACTTAGAATCGTCGTACCTAAGTCCACCCATCTTGCTTCTACTAGCCTTATGACATTGATTTCATGGCTGAGTGATATTCCATTGTACATAAGGACCACAACTTCTTTATCCATTTTTCTCTTTCCTGGGATATTTAAGGTGTCATGAAGTGGAGGTTCTTGTCAACAGAGCAGCCCTAAACTTTGGGGTGCCTGTGTCTTGCTGATTTTTAGTTTTCCCAATTTATACGCCCATGAGTGGACGTGCCCTATGCTCCCTAAGCTGTGTTTTTTCGATGTTTCAGGACACACCGTACACTTCTCCAGAGTGGCTGTTGGCAATTTACATCCCGGCCATCAGCGTATCAAGGCTGCCATTTTTCCATGGCCTGTCCTGCATTTCTGGTTTTGACACTTTTTGCAGCATGGCCCTTTTGACCGATGGGAAGCGAGACTTCTTTGTAGCGCTGATTAGCCTTTCCAGGTTGCTTGGTTGGCCAAACAGGGCGTATGCGTTTTATCCTGAATATATTCAGGAAAAAACGCATACGCCCTGTTTGGCCAACGGCATCATTGTCGACGTTTTGCCACTTTTCATGTGCTTTAAAGGCGATTCGAATCTACCTCCTGAAACCTGTTTCCTGCAATTCTGCCTTGCTTTCAAATCCTCTTCGTTGCCTTCCCTCAATATATCTGTTGATGAGAGTTATCATTTATAGCTCTGCGGGTTTGTGAATTGCAGTGTCCCTGAGCTCCATTTTTCAACTCGCTTTTTTGGGAGCTGGCCGCAAAAGGGCGTGATTGCCTCAGGCCCTATTCTGCATCTGGGCGGCAGGCTGAGCCTGTGGTTAATTCTTCTTCCTGATGGGAAAATAGAGTGACCTGTGCCTGTCCCAACACCTAGATCTAGTCTCTCATTGGTTGCCCCTCTTCCCGTTCATCCTCAGGACAAATTGCAACCTGTACGGAACAGGAGGTTAAAGGTGCTGATTCTCCAAGTAGGGAGATTGCTAGTGAAGTAGCTGGAATGGCGAACCCGAGCACAAGGAGATGAGAAATGAGGTGCGTTTTAGAAACCTTTCAAAATCACACGGTGTACCATCTTCTGGGTTCCTCATGCAAGTTTTCGATGTAGGAAGATGCCCTTGAACCTGGAGATTTGGGACACATTGGATGGGTACCACGCAGTATTACCTTAAAGGGTCTGCTTTGGCTCACGCAACCTCACCAAACCTCTCAGCCCCAAGAATGTCCACCCTTATGTCTCATCCAGCTGTGGGTCTAGATATGGTCAATCCAGGTTGCGTCACAGCCCCTGAATGAATTTTGTAAGAATTTCTGTCTCTTTCTCTGTCTTTGTTTCATGGGTTTTTAAAACTAATTTATTTTTATAATGGGCTTTAGCTGCTTTTCACGGCTGTGTTTATGCGGCTTTACACCCACTTGACACACTTCCAGAGAGATATCAATACATAGGTTTTAAGATTCTTACTAGTCACATATATTCTTGTGCAGTGAATAGGGGGTGTTGAGTCCAGTTCACTGAGCAAGGAGTAGGTCTTGTCTATTACGTATTGGGTGCATGGAACGGTATCTGAGCTAATTTGAAACCCTTGTTTTATCCATCACCCCACCTCACCTTTCCCGTTAAGCAATCATAGTTTTTTTTCTAAATGTGTGACTTTGTTCTGTTTTGTAATTCAGTTCAAATGTAGCGGTTTTTACATTCCCTGTATAAGTTATAGCTTTTGATAAGTGTCTTTTTCTGTGTGACTTATTTCACTTAGAATCGTCGTACCTACGTCCACCCATCTTGCTTCTACTAGCCTTATGACATTGATTTCATGGCTGAGTGATATTCCATTGTACATAAGGACCACAACTTCTTTATCCATTTTTCTCTTTCCTGGGATATTTAAGGTGTCATGAAGTGGAGGTTCTTGTCAACAGAGCAGCCCTAAACTTTGGGGTGCCTGTGTCTTGCTGATTTTTAGTTTTCAAAATTTATACGCCCATGAGTGGAAGTGCCCTATGCTCCCTAAGCTGTGTTTTTTCGATGTTTCAGGCCTCACCGTAAACTTCTCCAGAGTGGCTGTTGGCAATTTACATCCCGCCCATCAGCGTAGCAAGGCTCCAATTTCTCCATGGCCTGTCCTGCATTTGTGGTTTTGACACTTTTATCAGCATGGCCCTTTTGACGGATGGGAAGCGAGACTTCTTTGTAGCGCTGATTTGACTTTCCAGGTTGCTTGGTTGGCCAAAAAGGGCGTATGCGTTTTTTCCTGAATATATTCAGGAAAAAACGCATACGCCCTTTTTGGCCAAGGGCATCATTGTCCACGTTTTGCCGCTTTTCATGTGCTTTAAAGGCGATTCGAATCTACCTCCTGAAACCTGTTTCCTGCAATTCTGCCTTGCTTTCAAATCCTCTTCGTTGCCTTCCCTCAATATATTTGTGGACGAGAGTTATCATTTATAACTCTGCAGGGTTGTGAATTGCAGTGCCCATGTGCTCCATTTTTCAACTGGCTTTTTTGGGAGCTGGCCGCAGAAGCGCGGGATTGCCTCAGGCCCTATTCTGGTTCCGGGTGGCAGGCTGAGCCTGTGGTTATTTCTTCTTCCTGACGAGAAAATAGAGTGACCTGTGCCTGTCCCAACACCTAGATCTAGTCTCTCATTGGCTGCCCCTCTTCCCGTTCATCCTCAGGACAAATTGCAACCTGTACGGAACAGGAGGTTAAAGGTGCTGATTCTCCAAGTAGGGAGATTGCTAGTGAAGTAGCTGGAATGGCGAACCCGAGTACAAGGAGATGAGAAATGAGGTGCGTTTTAGAAACCTTTCAAAATCACACGGTGTACCATCTTCTGGGTTCCTCATGCAAGTTTTCGATGTAGGAAGATGCCCTTGAACCTGGAGATTTGGGACCCAAGGGATGGGTACCACGCAGTATTACCTTAAAGGGTCTGCGTTGGCTCACCCAACCTCACCATACCTCTCAACCCCAAGAATGTCCACCCTTATGTCTCATCCAGCTGTGGGTCTAGATATGGTCAATCCAGGTTGCGTCACAGCCCCTGAATGAATTTTGTAAGAATTTCTGTCTCTTCCACTGTCTTTGTTTCATGGGTTTTTAAAACTAATTTATTTTTATAATGGGGTTTAGCTGCTTTTCACGGCTGTGTTTATGCGGCTTTACACCCACTTGACACACTTCCAGAGAGATATCAATACATAGGTTTTAAGATTCTTACTAGTCAACTATATTCTTGTGCGGTGAATAGGGGGTGTTGAGTCCAGTTCACTGAGCAAGGAGTAGGTCTTGTCTATTACGTATTGGGTGTATGGAACGGTATCTGAGCGAATTTGAACCCCTTGTTTTATGCATCACCCCACCTCACCTTTCCCGTTAAGCAGCCATAGTGTGTTTTCTAAACGTGTGACTCTGTTCTGTTTTGTAATTCAGTTCAAGTGTAGCGGTTTTTACATTCCCTCTATAAGTGATAGCTTATGATAAGTGTCTTTTTCTGTGTGACTTATTTCACTTAGAATCGTCGTACCTAACTCCACTCATCTTGCTTCTACTAGCCTTATGACATTGATTTCATGTCTGAGTGATATTCCATTTTACATAAGGACCACGACTTCTTTATCCATTTTTCTCTTTCCTGGGATATTTAAGTTGTCATGAAGTGGAGGTTCTTGTCAACAGAGCAGCCCTAAACTTTGGGGTGCCTGTGTCTTGCTGATTTTTCTTTTTCCCAATTTATACGCCCATGAGTGGACGTGCCGTACGCTCCCTAAGCTGTGTTTTTTCGATGTTTCAGGACACACCATACACTTCTCCAGAGTGGCTGCTGGCAATTAACATCCCGCCCATCAGCGTAGCAAGGCTGCCATTTCTCCATGGCCTGTCCTGCATTTCTGGTTTTGACACTTTTTGCAGCATGACCCTTTTGACCGATGGGAAGCGAGACTTCTTTGTAGCGCTGATTTGCCTTTCCAGGTTGCTTGGTTGGCCAAAAAGGGCGTATGCGTTTTTTCCTGAATATATTCAGGAAAAAACGCATACGCCCTTTTTGGCCAAGGGCATCATTGTCCACGTTTTGCCGCTTTTCATGTGCCTTAAAGGCGATTCGAATCTACCTCCTGAAATCTGTTTCCTGCAATTCTGCCTTGCTTTCAAATCCTCTTCGTTGCCTTCCCTCAATATATCTGTGGATGAGAGTTATCATTTATAACTCTGCGGGTTTCTGAATTGCAGTGTCCCTGAGCTCCATTTTTCAACTCGCTTTTTTGGGAGCTGGCCGCAAAAGCGCGGGATTGCCTCAGGCCCTATTGTGCTTCTGGGCGGCAGGCTGAGCCTGTGATTAATTCTTCTTCCTGATGGGAAGTTAGAGTGACCTGTGCCTGTCCCAACACCTAGATCTAGTCTCTCATTGGTTGCCCCTCTTCCCGTTCATCCCCAGGACAAATTGCAACCTGTACAGAACAGGAGGTTAAAGGTGCTGTTTCTCCAAGTAGGGAGATTGCTAGTAAAGTAGCTGGAATGGCGAACCCGAGCACAAGGAGATGAGAAATGAGGTGCGTTTTAGAAACCTTTCAAAATCACACGGTGTACCATCTTCTGAGTTTCTCATGCATGTTTTCGATGGAGGAAGATGCCCTTGAACCTGGAGACATGGGACCCATGGGATGGGTACCACGCAGTATTACTTTAAAGGGTCTGCGTTTGCTCACCCAACCTAACCCAACCTTTCAGCCCCAAGAGTGTCCACCCTTATGTCTCATCCAGCTGTGCGTGTAGATATGGTCAATCCAGGTTGCATCACAGCCTCTGAACGAATTTTGTAAGAATTTCTCTCTCTTTCACTGTCTTTGTTTTACGGGTTTTTAAAAGTAATTTATTTTTATAATGGGGTTTAGCTGCTTTTCACGGCTGTGTTTATGCGGCTTTACACCCACTTGACTCACTTCCAGACATATATCAATACATAGGTTTTAAGATTCTTACTAGTCACATATATTCTTGTGCGGTGAATAAGGGGTGTTGAGTCCAGTTCACTGAGCAAGGAGTAGGTCTTGTCTATTAAATATTGGGTGTATGGAACGGTATCTGAGCGAATTTGAACCCCTTGTTTTATGCATCACCCCACCTCACCTTTCCCGTTAAGCAGCCATAGTGTGTTTTCTAAACGTGTGACTCTGTTCTGTTTTGTAATTCAGTTCAAGTGTAGCGGTTTTTACATTCCCTCTATAAGTGATAGCTTATGATAAGTGTCTTTTTCTGTGTGACTTATTTCACTTAGAATCGTCGTACCTAACTCCACTCATCTTGCTTCTACTAGCCTTATGACATTGATTTCTTGTCTGAGTGATATTGCATTGTACATAAGGACGACAACTTCTTTATCCATTTTTCTCTTTCCTGGGATATTTAAGGTGTCATGAAGTGGAGGTTCTTGTCAACAGAGCAGCCCTAAACTTTGGGGTGCCTGTGTCTTGCTGATTTTTAGTTTTCCCAATTTATACGCCCATGAGTGGACGTGCCCTATGCTCCCTAAGCTGTGTTTTTTCGATGTTTCAGGACACACTGTACACTTCTCCAGAGTGGCTGTTGGCAATTTACATCCCGCTCATCAGCGTAGCAAGGCTGCCATTTCTCCATGGCCTGTCCAGCATTTCTGGTTTTGACACTTTTTGCAGCATGGCCCTTTTGACCGATGGGAAGCGAGACTTCTTTGTAGCACTGATTTGCCTTTCCAGGTTGCTTGGTTGGCCAAAAAGGGCGTATGCGTTTTTTCCTGAATATATTCAGGAAAAAACGCATACGCCCTTTTTGGCCAAGGGCATCATTGTCGACCTTTTGCCGCTTTTCATGTGCTTTAAAGGCGATTCGAATCTACCTCCTGAAATCTGTTTTCTGCAATTCTGCCTTGCTTTCAAATCCTCTTCGTTGCCTTCCCTCAATATATCTGTGGATGAGAGTAATCATTTATAACTCTGCGGGTTTGTGAATTGCAGTGTCCCTGAGCTCCATTTTTCAACTCGCTTTTTTGGGAGCTGGCCGCAAAAGCGCCGGATTGCCTCAGGCCCTATTGTGCTTCTGGGCGGCAGGCTGAGCCTGTGATTAATTCTTCTTCCTGATGGGAAATTAGAGTGACCTGTGCCTGTCCCAACACATAGATCTAGTCTCTCATTGGTTGCCCCTCTTCCCGTTCATCCTCAGGACAAATTGCAACCTGTACAGTACAGGAGGTTAAATGTGCTGATTCTCCAAGTAGGGAGATTGCTAATAAAGTAGCTGGAATGGCGAACCCGAGCACAAGGAGATGAGAAATGAGGTGCGTTTTAGAAACCTTTCAAAATCACACGGTGTACCATCTTCTGAGTTTCTCATGCATGTTTTCGATGTAGGAAGATGCCCTTGAACCTGGAGACTTGGGACCCATGGGATGGGTACCACGCAGTATTACTTTAAAGGGTCTGCGTTTGCTCACCCAACCTAACCCAACCTTTCAGCCCCAAGACTGTCCACCCTTATGTCTCATCCAGCTGTGCGTGTAGATATGGTCAATCCAGGTTGCATCACAGCCTCTGAACGAATTTTGTAAGAATTTCTCTCTCTTTCACTGTCTTTGTTTTACGGGTTTTTAAAAGTAATTTATTTTTATAATGGGGTTTAGCTGCTTTTCACGGCTGTGTTTATGCGGCTTTACACCCACTTGACTCACTTCCAGACATATATCAATACATAGGTTTTAAGATTCTTACTAGTCACCTATATTCTTGTGCGGTGAATAGGGTGTGTTGAGTCCAGTTCACTGAGCAAGGAGTAGGTCTTGTCTATTACATATTGGGTGTATGGAACGGTATCTGAGCGAATTTGAACCCCTTGTTTTATGCATCACCCCACCTCACCTTTCCCGTTAAGCAGCCATAGTGTGTTTTCTAAACGTGTGACTCTGTTCTGTTTTGTAATTCAGTTCAAGTGTAGTGGTTTTTACATTCCCTCTATAAGTGATAGCTTATGATAAGTGTCTTTTTCTGTGTGACTTATTTCACTTAGAATCGTCGTACCTAACTCCACTCATCTTGCTTCGACTAGCCTTATGACATTGATTACATGTCTGAGTGATATTCCATTGTACATAAGGACCACGACTTCTTTATCCATTTTTCTCTTTCCTGGGATATTTCAGTTGTCATGAAGTGGAGGTTCTTGTCAACAGAGCAGCCCTAAACTTTTGGGTGCCTGTGTCTTCCTGATTTTTAGTTTTCCCAATTTATACACCCATGAGTGGAGGTGCCCTATGCTCCCTAAGCTGTGTTTTTTCGATGTTTCAGGACACACCGTACACTTCTCCAGAGTGGCTGTTGGCAATTTACATCCCGCCCATCAGCGTAGCAAGGCTGCCATTTCTCCATGGCCTGTCCTGCATTTCTGGTTTTGACACTTTTTGCAGCATGGCCCTTTTGACCGATGGGAAGCGAGACTTCTTTGTAGCGCTGATTTGCCTTTCCAGGTTGCTTGGTTGGCCAAAAAGGGCATATGCGTTTTTTGCTGAATATATTCAGGAAAAAACGCATACGCCCTTTTTGGCCAAGGGCATCATTTTCCACGTTTTGCCGCTTTTCATGTGCTTGAAAGGTGATTCGAATCTACCTCCTGAAACCTGTTTCCTGCAACTCTGCCTTGCTTTCAAATCCTCTTCGTTGCCTTCCCTCAATATATTTGTGGACGAGAGTTATCATTTATAACTCTGCATGTTTGTGAATTGCAGTGCCCATGTGCTCCATTTTTCAACTGGCTTTTTTCGGAGCTGGCCGCAGAAGCGCGGGATTGCCTCAGGCACTAATCTGGTTCCCGGCGGCAGGCTGAGCCTGTGCTTAATTCTTCTTCCTGATGGGAAAATAGAGTGACCTGTGCCTGTCCCAACACCTACATCTAGTCTCTCATTGGTTGCCCCTCTTCCCGTTCATCCTCAGGACAAATTGCAACCTGTACAGAACCGGAGGTTAAAGGTGTTGATTCTCCAAGTAGGGAGATTGCTAGTAAAGTAGCTGGAATGGCGAACCCGAGCACAAGGAGATGAGAAATGAGGTGCGTTTTAGAAACCTTTCCCGATCACATGATGTACCATCTTCTGGGTTTCTCATGCATGTTTTCAATGCAGGAAGATGCCCTTAAAACTGGAGATTTGTGACCCATGGGATGGGTAGCACGCAGTATTACCTTAAAGGGTCTGTGTTTGCTCACCCAACCTCACCAAACCTGTCAGCCCCAAGAGTGTCCACCCTTAGGTCTCATCCAACTGTGTGTCTAGATATTTTCAATCCAGGTTGCATCACAGCCCCTGAATGAATTTTGTAAGAATTTCTCTGTCTTTCACTGTCTTTGTTTCATGGGTTTTTAAAACTAATTTATTTTTATAATGGGGTTTAGCTGCTTTTCACAGCTGTGTTTATGCGGCTTTACACCCACTTGACTCACTTCCAGAGAGATATCAATACATAAGTTTTAAGATTCTCACTAGTCAGATATATTCTTGTGCGGTGAATAGTGGGTGTTGAGTCCAGTTCACTGAGCAAGGAGTAGGTCTTTTCTATTACATATTGGGTGTATGGAACGGTATCTGAGCTAATTTGAAACCCTTGTTTTATGCATCACCCCACGTCACCTTTCCCATTAAGCAGCCATAGTGTGTTTTAAATGTGTGACTATGTTCTAATTTGTAATTCAATTCAAGTGTAGCGGTTTTTACATTCCCTCTATAAGTGATAGCTTTTGATAAGTGTCTTTTTCTGTGTGACTTATTTCACTTAGAATCGTCGTACCTAACTCCACTCATCTTGCTTCTACTAGCCTTATGACATTGATTTCATGTCTGAGTGATATTCCATTGTACATAAGGACCACGACTTCTTTATCCATTTTTCTCTTTCCTGGGATATTTAAGGTGTCATGAAGTGGAGGTTCTTGTCAACAGAGTAGCCCTAAACTTTGGGGTGCCTGTGTCTTGCTGATTTTTAGTTTTCCCAATTTATACGCCCATGAGTGGAAGTGTCCTATGCTACCTAAGCTGTGTTTTTTCGATGTTTCAGGACACACCGTACACTTCTCCAGAGTGGCTGTTGGCAATTTACATCCTGCCCATCAGAGTAGCAAGGCTGCCATTTCTCCATGGCCTGTCCTGCATTTGTGGTTTTGACACATTTTTCAGCATTGCCCTTTTGACCGATGGGAAGCGAGACTTCTTTGTAGTGCTGATTTGCCTTTCCAGGTTGCTTGGTTGGCCAAAAATGGCGTATGCGTTTTTTCCTGAATATATTCAGGAAAAATCGCATACGCCTTTTTTGGCCAAGGGCATCACTGTCAACGTTTTGCCCCTTTTCTTGGGCTTTAAAGGCGATTCGAATCTACCTCCTGAAATCTGTTTCCTGCAATACTGCCTTGCTTTCAAATCCTCTTCGTTGCCTTCCCTCAATATATTTGTGGACGAGAGTTATCATTTATAACTCTGCAGGTTTGTGAATTGCAGTGCCCATGTGCTCCATTTTTCAACTGGCTTTTTTGGGAGCTGGCCGCAGAAGCGCGGGTTTGCCTCAGGCCCTATTCTGGTTCCGGGCGGCAGGCTGAGCCTGTGGTTAATTCTTCTTCCTGATGGGAAAATAGAGTGACCTGTGCCTGTCCCAACACCTAGATCTAGTCTCTCATTGGTTGCCCCTCTTCCCATTCATCCTTAGGACAAATTGCAACCTGTATGGAACAGGAGGTTAAAGGTGCTGATTCTCCAAGTAGGGAGATTGCTAGTAAAGTAGCTGGAATGGGGAACCCGAGCACACGGAGTTGAGAAATGAGGTGCGTTTTAGAAACTTTCCCAATCTCACGGTGTACCATCTTCTGGGTTTCTCATGCATGTTTTCGATGTAGGAAGATGCCTTTGAACCTGGAGATTTGGGACCCATGGGATGGGTACCACACAGTATTACTTTAAAGGGTCTGCATTTGCTCACCCAACCACACCAAACCTCTCAGCCCCAAGAGTGTCCACCCTTATGTCTCATCCAGCTGTGGGTCTAGATATGGTCAATCCAGGTTGCGTCACAGCCCCTGAATGAATTTTGTAAGAATTTCTCTCTCTTTCACTGTCTTTGTTTCATGGGTTTTTAAAACTAATTTATTTTTATAATGGGGTTTAGCTGCTTTTCACGGCTGTGTTTATGCGGCTTTACACCCACTTGACTCACTTCCAGAGAGATATCAATACATAAGTTTTACGATTCTCACTAGTCAGATATATTCTTGTGTGGTGAATAGGGGGTGTTGAGTCCAGTTCACTGAGCAAGGAGTAGGTCTTGTCTATTACATATTGGGTGTATGGAACGGTATCTGAGCTAATTTGAAACCCTTGTTTTATGCATCACCCCACGTCACCTTTCCCGTTAAGCAGCCATAGTGTGTTTTCTAAATGTGTGACTCTGTTGTGATTTTAATTCAGTTCAATTGTAGCGGTTTTTACATTCCCTTTATAAGTCATAGCTTTTGATAAGTGTATTTTTCTGTGTGACTTATTTCACTTAGAGTCGTCGTACCTAAATCCACTCATCATGCTGCTACTAGCCTTATGACATTGATTTCATGGCTGAGTGATATTCCATTGTACATAAGGACCACGACTTCTTTATCCATTTTTCTCCTTCCTGGGATATTTAAGGTTTCGTGAAGTGGAGGTTCTTGTCAACAGAGCAGCCCTAAACTTTGGGGTGCCTGAGTCTTGCTGATTTTTAGTTTTCCCAATTTATACGCCCATGAGTGGAAGTGCCCTATGCTCCATAAACTTTGTTTTTTCGATGTTTCAGGCCACACCGTATACTTCTCCAGAGTGGCTGTTGGCAATTTACATCCCGCCCATCAGCGTGGCAAGGCTCCCATTTCTCCATGGCCTGTCCTGCATTTGTGGTTTTGACACTTTTTTCAGCATGGCCCTTTTGACCCATGGGAAGCGAGACTTCTTTGTAGCGCTGATTTTCCTTTCCAGGTTGCTTGGTTGACCAAAAAGGGCGTATGCGTTTTTTCCTGAATATATTCAGGAAAAAACGCATACGCCCTTTTTGGCCAAGGGCATCATTTTCCACGTTTTGCCGCTTTTCATGTGCTTGAAAGGCGATTCGAATCTACCTCCTGAAACCTGTTTCATGCAACTCTGCCTTGCTTTCAAATCCTCTTCGTTGCCTTCCCTCAATATATTTGTGGACGAGAGTTATCATTTATAACTCTGCAGGTTTGGGAATTGCAGTGCCCATGTGCTCCATTTTTCAACTGGCTTTTTTCGGAGCTGGCCGCAGAAGCGCGGGATTGCCCCAGGCACTAATCTGGTTCCTGGCGGCAGGCTGAGCCTGTGCTTAATTCTTCTTCCTGATGGGAAAATAGAGTGACCTGTGCCTGTCCCAACACCTAGATCTAGTCTCTCATTGGTTGCCCCTCTTCCCGTTCATCCTCAGGACAAATTGCAACCTGTACAGAACAGGAGGTTAAAGGTGTTGATTCTCCAAGTAGGGAGATTGCTAGTAAAGTAGCTGGAATGGCGAACCCGAGCACAAGGAGATGAGAAATGAGGTGCGTTTTAGAAACCTTTCAAAATCACACGGTGTACCATCTTCTGGGTTCCTCATGCAAGTTTTCGATGTAGGAAGATGCCCTTGAACCTGGAGATTTGTGACCCATGGGATGGGTACCACGCAGTATTACCTTAAAGGGTCTGTGTTTGCTCACCCAACCTCACCAAACCTGTCAGCCCCAAGAGTGTCCACCCTTAGGTCTCATCCAACTGTGGGTCTAGATATTTTCAATCCAGGTTGCATCACAACCCCTGAATGAATTTTGTAAGAATTTCTCTGTCTTTCACTGTCTTTGTTTCATGGGTTTTTAAAACTAATTTATTTTTATAATGGGGTTTAGCTGCTTTTCACAGCTGTGTTTATGCGGCTTTACACCCACTTGACTCACTTCCAGAGAGATATCAATACATAAGTTTTAAGATTCTCACTAGTCAGATATATTCTTGTGCGGTGAATAGGGGGTGTTGAGTCCAGTTCACTGAGCAAGGAGTAGGTCTTTTCTATTACATATTGGGTGTGTGGAACGGTATCTGAGCTAATTTGAAACCCTTGTTTTATGCATCACCCCACGTCACCTTTCCCGTTAAGCAGCCATAGTGTGTTTTAAATGTGTGACTATGTTCTAATTTGTAATTCAATTCAAGTGTAGCGGTTTTTACATTCCCTCTATAAGTGATAGCTTTTGATAAGTGTCTTTTTCTGTGTGACTTATTTCCCTTAGAATCGTCGTACCTAAGTACACGCATCTTGCGTCTACTGGCCTTATGACATTGATTTCATGGCAGAGTGATATTCCATTTTACATAAGAACCACAATTTCTTTATCCATTTTTCTCTTTCCTGGGATATTTAAGGTGTCATGAAGTGGAGGTTCTTGTCAACAGAGTAGCCCTAAACTTTGGGGTGCCTGTGACTTGCTGATTTTTAGTTTTCCCAATTTATACGCCCATGAGTGGAAGTGTCCTATGCTACCTAAGCTGTGTTTTTTCGATGTTTCAGGACACACCGTACACTTCTCCAGAGTGACTGTTGGCAATTTACATCCTGCCCATCAGCGTAGCAAGGCTCCCTTTTCTCCATGGCCTGTCCTGCATTTGTGGTTTTGACACATTTTTCAACATTGCCCTTTTGACCGATGGGAAGCGAGACTTCTTTGTAGTGCTGATTTGCCTTTCCAGGTTGCTTGGTTGGCCAAAAAGGGCGTATGCGTTTTTTCCTGAATATATTCAGGAAAAAACGCATACGCCCTTTTTGGCCAAGGGCATCATTGTCGACGTTTTGCCGCTTTTCTTGAGCTTTAAAGGCGATTCGAATCTACCTCCTGAAATCTGTTTCCTGCAATACTGCCTTGCTTTCAAATCCTCTTCGTTGCTTTCCCTCAATATATTTGTGGACGAGAGTTATCATTTATAACTCCGCAGGTTTGTGAATTGCAGTGCCCCTGAGCTCCATTTTTCAACTCGCTTTTTTGGTAGCTGGCCGCAAAAGCGTGGGATTGCCTCAGGCCCTATTCTGGTTCCGGGCGGCAGACTGAGCCTGTGGTTAATTCTTCTTCCTAATGGGAAAATAGAGTGACCTGTGCCTGTCCCAACACCTAGATCTAGTCTCTCATTGGTTGCTCCTCTTCCCGTTCATCCTCAGGACAAATTGCAACCTGTACAGAACAGGAGGTTAAAGGTGCTGATTCTCCAAAAAGGGAGATTGCTAGTAAAGTAGCTGGAATGGCGAACCCGAGCACAAGGAGGTGAGAAATGAGGTGCGTTTTAGAAACCTTTCCCGATCACACGGTGTACCATCTTCTGGGTTTCTCATGCATGTTTTCGATGCAGGAAGATGCCCTTGAACCTGGAGATTTGGGACCCATGGGATGGGTACCACGCAGTATTACTTTAAAGGGTCTGCGTTTGCTCACCCAACCTCACCCAACCTTTCAGCCCCAAGAGTGTCCACCCTTAGGTCTCATCCACCTGTTGGTCTAGAATTGGTCAATCCAGGTTGCATCACGGCCCCTGAACGAACTGTGTAAGAACTTCTCTCTCTTTCACTGTCTTTGTTTTACGGGTTTTTACAAGTAATTTATTTTTATAATGGGGTTTAGCTGCTTTTCACGGCTGTGTTTATGCGGCTTTACACCCACTTGACACACTTCCAGAGAAATATCAATACATAGGTTTGAAGATTCTTACTAGTCAGATATATACTTGTGTGGTGAATAGGGGATGTTGAGTCCAGTTCACTGAGCAAGGAGTAGGTCTTGTCTATTACATATTGGGTGTATGGAACGGTATCTGTGCTAATTTGAAACCCTTGTTTTATGCATCACCCCACCTCACCTTTCCCGTTAAGCAGCCATAGCGTGTTTTCTAAACGTGTGACTCTGTTCTCTTTTGTAATTCAGTTCAAGTGTAGCGGTTTTTACATTCCCTCTATAAGTGATAGCTTACGATAAGTGTCTTTTTCTGTGTGACTTATTTCACTTAGAGTCGTCGTACCTAAATCCACTCATCATGCTGCTACTAGCCTTATGACATTGATTTCATGTCTGAGTGATATTCCATTGTACATAAGGACCACAACTTCTTTATCCATTTTTCTCTTTCCTGGGATATTTAAGGTGTCATGAAGTGGAGGTTCTTTTCAACAGAGCAGCCCTAAACTTTGTGGTGCCTGTGTCTTGTGATTTTTAGTTTTCCCAATTTATACGCCCATGAGTGGAAGTGCCCTATGCTCCCTAAGCTGTGTTTTTTCGATGTTTCAGTACACACCGTACACTTCTCCAGAGTGGCTGTTGGCAATTTACATACCGCCCATCAGCGTGGCAAGGCTCCCATTTCTCCTTGGCCTGTCCTGCATTTGTGGTTTTGACACTTTTTTCAGCATGGCCCTTTTGACGGATCGAAAGCGAGACTTCTTTGTAGCGCTGATTTGCCTTTCCAGGTTGCTTGGTTGGCCAAAAAGGGCGTATGCGTTTTTTCCTGAATATATTCAGGAAAAAACGCATACGCCCTTTTTGGCCAAGGGCATCATTGTCGACGTTTTGCCGCTTTTCATGTGCTTTAAAGGCGATTCGAATCTACCTCCTGAAATGTGTTTCCTGCAGTTCTGCCTTGCTTTCAATTCCTCTTCGTTGCCTTCCCTCAATATATTTGTGGACGAGAGTTATCATTTATAACTCTGCAGGTTTGTGAATTGCAGTGCCCATGTGCTCCATTTTTCAACTGGCTTTTTTGGGAGCTGGCCGCAGAAGATCGGGATTGCCTCAGGCCCTATTCTGGTTCCGGGCGGCAGGCTGAGCCTGTGGTTATTTCTTCTTCCTGATGGGAAAATAGAGTGACCTGTGCCTGTCCCAACACCTAGATCTAGTCTCTCATTGGTTGCCCCTCTTCCCGTTCATCCTCAGGACAAATTGCAACCTGTATGGAACAGGAGCTTAAAGGTGCTGTTTCTCCATGTAGGGAGATTACTAGTTAAGAAGCTGGAATGGCAAACCCGAGCACAAGGAGATGAGAAATGAGGTGCGTTTCAGAAACCTTTCCCGATCAGACAGTGTACCATGATCTGGGTTACTCATGCATGTTTTTGATGTAGGAAGATGCCCTTGAACCTGGAGATTTGGGACCCATGGGATGGGGACCACGCAGTATTACTTTAAAGGGTCTGCGTTTGCTCACCCAACCTCACCAAAACTCTCAGCCCCAAGAGTGTCCACCCTTATGTCTCATCCAGCTGTGGGTCTAGATATGGTCAATCCAGGTTGCATCACAACCCCTGAACGAATTTTGTAAGAATTACTCTCTCTTACACTGTCTTTGTTTTACGGGTTTTTAAAAGTAATTTATTTTTAAAATGGGTTTTAGCTGCTTTTCACGGCTGTGTTTATGCCGCTTTACACTCACTTGACTCTCTTCCAGAGAGAGATCAATACATAGGTTTTCAGATTCTTACTACTCAGATATATTCTTGTGCGCTGAATAGGGGGTGTTGAGTCTAGTTCACTGAGCAAGGAGTAGGTCTTGTCTACTACATATTGGGTTTATGGAACGGTATCTGAGCTAATTTGAAACCCTTGTTTTATGCATCACCCCACCTCACCTTTCCCGTTAAGCAGCCATAGTGTGTTTTTAAAATGGGTGACTGTGTTCTGTTTTGTAATTCAGTTTAAGGCTAACGGTTTTTACATTCCCTCTATAAGTGATATCTTATGATAAGTGTCTTTTTCTGTGTGACTTATTTCACTTAGAATCGTCGTACCTAAATCCACTCATCATGCTGCTACTAGCCTTATGATATTGATTTCATGGCTGAGTGATATTCCATTGTACATAAGTACCACAACTTCTTTACCATTTTTCTCATCCCTGGGATATTTAAGATGTACACAAGTGGAGGTTCTTGTAACCAGAGCAGCCCTAAACTTTGGGGTGCCTGTGTCTTGTTGATTTTAATTTTTCCAATTTATACGCCCATGAATGGATGTGCCCCTTTCTCTCTAGCTGTGTTTTTTAGATGTTTTAGGAAACACCGTACCGTTCTCCAGAGTCGCCATTGGCAATTTACATCCCGACCATCAGTGTAACAATGCTCCCTTTCCTCCCTGGCCTCTCCTGTATTTTTTTTACACTTTTTTAGGAAGGCCCTTTTGACCGATGGGAAGTGAGACTTCTTTGTAGTGCTGCATTGCATTTCCGGCTTGCTTGGTTGGCCAAAAAGGGCCTATGCGTTTTTTCCTGAATTTATTCAGAAAAAAAACACATATGCTCTTTTTGGCCATGTGCATCGTTGTCGACTTTTGGCCGCTTTTCATGTGCTTTAGGGGCTATTCGAATCTAACTCCTGAAATCTGTTTCCTGCAATTCTGCCTTGCTTTCCAATCCTGTTCGTTGCCTTCCCTCAATATAGTTTTGGACGATAGTTATAATTTATAACTTTGCAGGTTTGTGAATTGCAGTGCCCCTGAGCTCCATTTTTCAACTCGCTTTTTTGGGAGCTGTCCGCAGAACCGCTGCTTTGCTTCTGGCCCTACTCTGGTTCCCGGTGGCAGGCTAAGCCTTTGCTTAATTCTTCTTCCTGATTGGAAATTAGAGTGACATGTGCCTGTCCGAACATCTAGGGCTTGGCTCTCCTTGTTTCTCCTCCTTCCCCTTCTTCCTTTCGAAAAATTCCAAATTTTGTGCAACTGGATGTTGAAGGTGCTGACATCCTCAGGTGGGGAGATTTTAAGGAAAAAGGCTGGAGGTGTGACCCCAACAACCAGGAAATTAGGAGTTTTGGTGCCTTTTCCAAAATCTCCCTGATCCAACCGTGTTCCATCTTCTGGGTGTCACAGGCATGTTTTAGCTGTAGGAAAGGTCCCGTGTATGTAAGGAGAACACCAGGGATTTTTCCAAATCAGTGTCTCCCCGAACTCCAATCTGGGGAATTTTTAAGCTACTGGTACATGTGTGTTCATTAAGGGACTTGGGCCGTAGGCAGAGTCCGAACTTTAGATGATTGAAGTCTTCAGGTTCAGAAACGCTCACCATCGGCCTCCTTTAGTTTCCATTTTATCTGTAGTTGATAGATGATGTCGATATAGATATCTATTGTTTTTCAGATTATTTCCCCTTAGGGGTCATTACAAAATATTGAGTATAGTTCCCTGTGTTATACAGTAGTTCCTTGTTGATGATATATTTTATACATAGCAGTGTGTATATGTTAATCTGAAACTGTTAATTTATCCCTCCTCCCACCTTTCCCCTTTGGTAATAAAAAATATAAGATTTTATACTTCTCAGAAATCTAGGAGCTGAAAGAGAGGTATCATTTTCAATGGAAAATCAGTCAAAACAAGGTTGAAACTTCAACCAAGATTATTAGATGTACATCCTTGGAAAGAAATCACTGCATTTCTCTACTGTTGACCTGACAAATAAGACAAACCCCTCCACTGAACTTGCTTATAATAAAGTGATGGAAATATCAAATGGAAGTGTTAGAAACATCTTATTTTACACGAGCCTTATACACTGCTCTATGTTAATTACAGTTTGGCTCGCACATCTGTTCTTTGAAGTTACAATGTTCTCAAATTCTGTTACTGATCCTGCAGAGTGGGCCCCAACAAGGGTCTCCCTGCCTAGTGTCATTGGAGCCAACAGATCGAGACTGACTTTGGTTCAGAAGCAAAGGAAAACTTTATATTTTGATCAGAGAATGGAGAGGTGAGAGTGTGTGCTTCCCTGCGGGTTGTGGGCCGGGCTGCTGTGTAGAGATCCTGGCACCGTCAGCGGGAGGGAGGGGGCGGAGCTCTCGAGGGCCGGGTTGGCTGGAGCTCAGGCTCTATGTCGCAGAGTCTGCACGGGGCCCCACGAGCTGAGGTGTCGGCCCAGCCATTTTGCACTAGGAAATCGGGTCTGAAGTGTCGGGTGTGGGACCTCTGCATGTGGAAACCTAGGAGCAAGTGAAATTAGACAAAGCACAAAGGAAAAAATGGTTAGACTTTATTTTATTGCCCAGATTCTATTTTCATCTCCCAGGAATTTTTCATGGGCTTTGCCAGTGACAAAGCCCTCCTCTGCCTTTTGTCCCATTCCTCATTCTTGGGGTGCTGAGGGTGCAGACACCTCTTCTGTAAATGCTTCGTGCTGAGTTGGGTGTCCTCATACCCGGGGCGAGGGGGAGGACTTCTCCCAAGCAGCCTCCAGGTGAGGTTGATTGTCCCCAGGCCTCCTCCCTCACTGCTCGTCTGCCTGAGCACCAGCATTGGAAGTTTTATAGATTCTAATGACCTTTAAGGGTCCAGGAAAGAGATGTGCAGAGACGCTGGGGGTGGGGTGGGCCGTTTTACCATGCTCCACATTGGTTCGGCCCCCTTAGGCTGACAGTTCCTGCTAGCCTAGATGCTCTGACCAGTACTCTGCGCTTTCTTCAGTTAGGCCACTGAATTAACGTACAAACAACACCAGGTGTCAGAGCCCTGCTTGCTCAACTCCCAGACAGTCCAGGGCCGGTGGTGATCCAGGACCTTCACGGCCACTCAGTCAACGGCCTTTTGAAGTAGCCAGGAGTGCAGCCGGTCTCATTGGCCGCCGTCACCGCGGTGTCTGTAGGCTTTTCTATGGTGGCAGCGTTATTTACGGTTCCCCTGCCAAGTTTATTAGCTCCGCTCTGGGTGCAGTAAGTCCTGTAAGCAATAGTCTGCTCTTTTGGGACACACTCTTGTTGTTTTCTGAGAGAAGCTCCAGGTCAAGTGATGGTCAAACGAGTCGTCATGGGGGCCCATTGCTCCAGGTTTTCTCTCTGGAGGTTGGTGTTGGAGGGCCTCCTCACTCGAGGTCATTGTGCCCACGGAGCAATCCCTGCAACTTCAGGGCATGGTGGGTGGTTAGGATCACCAAGTGGCGTCCTTTTCCCTTAGGAGGGAGCTGGCCTTGCGGGCTGCTGATTTCCAGGTTTTTAGATACCCCCAGTATCCTGGTCGGATGGGGTGGCTGGCCAATGCCTGGAGGGCATTCTTGCATTGTTCCATTTCAAGTGGTCCCAGTTTTTGCACTAATACTCCAAGGGCGATTCGCCTTGGACCAGGAATGTAAAGGTCAAAGGGTTTAGCTAACTTAGGGAGGTCCAGGGCAAGGATCTGAACTGACTGCTCTTTCCATTCTTGAAAGGCCGCTTCTGGATTCTATTCAAAAGGATCATCATCTTTTCCTTTCAGTGTTTCATATAGAGGCCCAGCTATTAGACTGTAGTTAGGGATCCAGATGCAGCAAACCCCGGTCTCCCCAGGAACCCCTAAGCTGTCTTCTAGTTTCAGGAAGGGTGAGGCTGCAAATGGCTTCTTCCCTTTCCTGGGGTGGGCTTCTCCGGCATTCTGAGCGAATGAAGCCCAGGAAGGTCACCTTAGTTTGTGATATTTGAGCCTTTTTCTTGGACACCTTCTATCTTTTATTGGCTAGGTAGTTCAGAGGCCTCCTTAGTCGGGCTGGTGATCAGAATGTCATCTGCATATTGAAGGAGGGTTCCCTTCTCCAGAGGTAGATTTTTTAGGTCTTTAGCTAACATTTCCCCAAAGATGGTGTGGGAATTTTTGAACCCCTGGGGCAGGACGGCCCAGCAGTATTGTTTTTGTTGTATGTTGAGTCCTGCCACTCACAGCCAAAATTTCTTGTGACTCTGGGACGAATGGAATACAGAAGAAGGCATCATTGAAGTCTAATACAGAATACCATGTCCTGGTGGATGGTAGAATGACCAGCAGGGTGTAGGAATTAGGAACTACTAGATGTATATCCTCTGTGGCTTCACTGACTGTCCTGGCGTCCTCTACCAGGTCCCCAGCAGCTCACGGGGCTCTTGTGGTCAGGTCCCTCCCAGGATATGGAGCTCACCTGGGCAGGTACCCAGCAGCCCACGGGGCTGTGGTGGTTAGGCCCCTCCCAGGATATGGAGCTCACCTGGGCAGGTACCCAGCAGCCCATGGGGCCATCATGGTCAGGCCCCTCCCAGGATATGGAGCTCACCTGGGCAGGTACGCAGCAGCCCACGGGGCTCTCGTGGGCATGCCCCTCCCTGGATATGGAGCTCCCGTGGACAGGTACCCCGACAGGGCTGGGCACACAGGAACTGTGCATATAGCCCTCATTGCAGAGCACCCCCAGCACACCTGTCACTCAGAGCTGACACAGAGCACCTCAGAGCAGAGCTTGAACTAATAAACAGCAGCTCCAACAGGTCTGTGACCCTAGGCTTCACTCTGTGCGGCCTCCCTCTGCCTGGTCTTCTAGGGGCTTCCACAGCAGCCGGGGCACCAGGCCTCTGTCTCCACCCACCACCCCTCCTCTCCCTGACTCCTGGGTTCCTCTCATTAGCAGAGGGTCTTCTTGAAGTTGTCTCCCACTCCTGGACCAGATAAAATGATTAGAAAACAAGCCAGGGCTGCCGCCCCTTATCTATCCTGACTCTCGGGACCCTACACCTGTTCCTTGGATCTGGCCGGTGCAGCAAGGCCCATTTTCTGCAAATCTGAGCCCCTGAGGGGCGAGGATTGGCTGACCTGGGCAGCCTGACCCGGCCGGCCAGCCCTTCCCAGGTGTGCCTGGGTTGAGGTCAATATAAACACCCCTCCAGGCAGCAAAAGCCTCTGCAGCTGTGCCTGACGCCATATTCTCTGCCCCGTCAGCAGTCTCGGGGTTGGGCTGGTGGGAGGCAGTAGGGCCCACGGCTCTATGAGTGGCCCGTTGTGACTGGGGCTCTACTGGACTTTCTGCAGGAGTTGCCGGGCTGCCACCTGCTAAAGAAGAGGATGTGTCACCCATACTTGCTGCTGGAATTTCTCCCCGGGCAGAGGTAAGGAAGGAAAAAAGCAGTGGGGGCCGGGACAGGAGGGGTACCTCAGGCAGGGAAATGGAAAGTTTCCAGACGAGCGCCCGGGGCCAGGACCATCCTGGCTGGCCTGCAGGCACCAAGTCGGCCTGCGTGCTGTCGCTGGTGTGACTCCAAGCCCCTTCCTCTAGTTTTTAGTCTTTGCACACATTCAGGTGTTTTACCTGGGAACGGTGGGAAAAGTTCAGCAGCAGCTGGCCTGGGGCTCAGCTCACGTTTAGTCAGAGACGCCTCCTCACGGTCCCCCAGCTTTGCAATGAGGACGCTCCTTGTGTGGGGGCTGCTGGCTGCATGGGAGATGATTCCCCACCTGTGACCAACTTAAGAATTGTTTACCACTGGAGCAAGTGCGCTGATAGGGTTTTCCTCTGTATGACCAGTGGGTTCAGTTTTTTTTTTTTTCTTTTTTGGTTCAAGGTAAGTTTTATTCCTCTTTTTGTATTTATGGATATAAGCATGGAAATCATTCATTCATATAAATACGTCTATGGGAAGGACAGAACTTTTTTTTCTGTTTTATTTTCTTAAGTATTATTTATTTTTTAATTTTTGAATTTATTTTATTCATTTTTTTATACAGCAGGCTCTTATTGGTTATCTATTTTATACATATAAGTGTATATGTGTCAATCCCAGGGTTGCAATTCATCCCACCACCACCACCCTGCCACTTTCCCCCCTTGGTGTCCATACATTTGTTCTCTACATCTGTGTCTCTATTTCTGCCTTGCAAACCAGTTCATCTTTACCATTTTTCTAGGTTCTACATGTATGCGTTAATATACAATATTTGTTTTTCTCTTTCTGACTTACTTCACTCTGTATGACAGTCTCTAGATCTATCCACGTCTCTACAAATGACCCAATTTCATTCCTTTTTATGGCTGAGTAATATTCCATTTTATATATGTAGCACATCTTTTCCGTTCGTCTGTCTATGGGCATTTAGGTTGCTTCCATGACCTGGCTATTGTAAATAGTGCTGCAATGAATATTGTGGTGAATATGTCTTTTTGAATTATGGTTTTCTCTGGGTATATGGCCAGTAGTGGGATTGCTGGGTCATATGGTTATTCTATTTTTAGTTTTTTAAGGAACCTCCATACTGTTCTCCATAGTGACTGTATCAATTTACATTCCCACAAATAGTGTAAGAGGGTTCCCTTTTCTCCACACCCTCTCCAGCATTTGTTGTTTGTAGATTTTCTGATGATGCCCATTCTAACTCGTGTGAGGTGATACCTCATTGTAGTTTTGGTTTATATTTCTCTAATAATTAGTGATGTTGAGTAGCTTTTCATGTGTTTCTTGGTCATCTGTATGTCTTCTTGGGACAAATGTCTATTTACGTCATCTGCCCATTTTTGGATTGGTTTGTTTGTTTTTTTACTGTTGAGCTGCATGAGCTGTTTATATACATTGGAGATTAATCCTTTGTCCATTGATTCGTTTGCAAATATTTTCTCCCATTCTGAGGGTTGTCTTTTCGTCTTGTTTGTAGTTTCCTTTGCTTTGCAAAAGCTTTTAGGTTTCATTTGCTTCCATTTGTTTTTTTTTTTTTTTTTTATTCCATTACTCTAGGAGGTGGATCAAAAAATATCTTGCTGTGATTTATGTCAAAGAGTATTCTTCCTATGTTTTCCTCTAAGAGTTTTATAGTGTCCGGTCTTACATTTCGGTCTCTAATCCATTTGGAGTTTATTTTTTGTGTATGGTGTTAGGGAGTGTTCTAATTTCATTCTTTTACATGTAGCTGTCCATTTTTCCCAGCACCACTTATTGAAGAGACTGTCTTTTCTCCATTGTATACCCTTGCCTCCTTTGTCATAGATTAGTGGGCCATAGGTGTGTAGGTTTATCTCTGGGCTTTCTTTCTTTTTTTTTTTTTTCTTTACATCTTTATTGGAGTATAATTGCTTTACAATTGTGTGTTAGTTTCTGCTGTATAAAAAAGTGAATCAGCTATGCGTATACATATAACACCATATCCCCTCCCTCTTGCACCTCCCTCTCACTCCCTTATCCCACCCTTTTAGGTGGTCACAAAGCACAGAGCTGATCTCCCTGTGCTATGTGGCTGCTTCCCAGTAGCTATCAATTTTACATTTGGTAGTGTATATATGTCCATACCACTCTCTCACTTTGTCCCAGCTTACCCTTCCCTCTCCCCATGTCCTCAAGTCCTTTCTCTACGTCTGTGTCCTTAATCCTTTCCTGCCCCTAGGTTCTTCATAAACTTTTTTTTTTTAGATTCCATATATATGTGTTAGCATATGGTATTTGTTTTTCTCTTTCTGACTTACTTCACTCTGTAGGACAGACTCTAGATCCATCCACCTCACTAAAAATAACTCAATTTCGTTTCTTTTTATGGCTGAATAATGTTCCATCGTATATATGTGCCACATCTTCTTTTTCCATTTATCTGTTGATGGACACTTAGGTTGCTTCCATGTCCTGGCTATTGTAAATAGAGCTACAGTGAACATTGTGGTACATGACTCTTTTTGAATTATGGTTTTCTCAGGGTAAATGTCCAGGAGTGGGTTTGCTGGGTTGTATGGTAGTTCTATTTTTAGTTTTTAAGGAAGCCCCATACCGTTCTCCCTAGTGGCTATATCAATTTACATTCCCACCTACAGTGCAAGAGGGTTCCCTTTTCTCCAATAAATGCCTCTCCAGCATTTACTGTTGGTAGATTTTTTGATGATGGCCATTCTGACTGGTGTGAGGTGATACCTCACTGTAGTTTTGATTTGCATTTCTCTAATGATTAGTGATGCTCAGCATCCTTTCATGTGTTTGTTGGCAACCTGTATATCTTCTTTGGAGAAATTTCTATTTAGGTCTTCTGCCCATTTTTGGATTGGGTTGTTTGGTTTTGTGATATTGAGCTACATGAGCTGCTTTTTGTAGATTAATCCTTTGCCATTTGCTTCATTTGAAAATATTTTCTCCCATTCTGATGGTTGTCTTTTCATCTTGCTTAAGTTTTCCTTTGCTGTGCAAAAGAATTTATGTTTCATTCGGTCCCATTTTTTAATTTTTGTTTTTATTTCCATTTCTCTAGGAGGTGGGTCAAAAAGGATCTTGCTGTGATTTATGTCATAGACTGTTCTGCTTATGTTTTCTTCTAAGAGTTTTATAGTGGCTGGTCTTATATTTAGGTCTCTAATCCATTTTGAGTTACTTTTGTGTATGGTGTTAGGGAGTGTACTAATTTCATTCTTTTACATGTAGCTGTCCAGTTTTCCCAGCACCACTTACTGAAGACACTGTCTTTTCTCCATTGTATACCCTTGCCTCCTTTGTCATAGATTAGTTAACCATAGGTACGTGGGTTTATCTCTGTGCTTTCTATCCTTTTCTATTGACCTATATTTCTGTGTTTGTGTCAGTACCATATTATCTTGATTACTGTAGCTTTGTAATATAGTCTGAAGTCTGGAAGTCTGATTCCTCCAGCTCTTTTTTTTCCCCCTCAAGACTGCTTTGGCTATCCAGGGTCTTTTGTGTCTCCCTACAAATTTTAAGATTTTTTTTCTTGTTCTGTAGAAAATGCCAAAGGTATTTTGATCGGGATTGCATTGAATCTGTAGATTGCTTTGGGTAGTATAGTCATTTTCACAATATTGATTCTTCTAATCCAAGGACATGGTATATGTCTCCATCTGTTTATATCATCTTTGATTTCTTTCATCAGTGTCTTATAGTTTTCTGAGTACAGGTCTTTTACTTCCTTAGGTAGGTTTATTCCTAGGTATTTTATTCTTTTTGTTGCAGTGGTAATGGGATTGTTTCCTTAATTTCTCTTTCTGATCTTTCATTGTTAGTGTATAGGAATGCAAGCAATTTCTGTGCATTAATTTTGTATCCTGCAACTTTACCAAATTCATTGATTAGCTCCAGTGGTTTTCTGGTGGCATCTTTAAGATTCTCTATCTATGATATCATGTCATCTGCAAACAGTGACAATTTTACTTCTTCTTTTCCGTTTTGTATTCCTTTTATTTCTTTTTCTTCTCTGATTGCCATGGCTAGGACTTCCAAAACTATGTTGAATAGCAGTGGTGAGAGTGGACATCCTCGTCTTGTTCCTGATCTTAGAGGAAACGCTTTCAGTTTTTCACCATTGAGAATGCTGTTTGCTGTGGGTTTGTCATATATGGCCTTTATTATGTTGAGGTAGTTTCCGTCTATGCCCACACTCTGCAGAGTTTTTATCGTAAATGAGTGTTGAATTTTCTCAAAATCTTTTCCTTCATCTATTGAGATGACCATATGGTTTTATTCTACAATTTGTTAATATGGTGTATCACATTGATTTGTGTATATTGAAGAATCCTTGCATCCCTGGGATAAACCCCACTTGATCATGGTGTATGATCCTTTTAATGTGTTGTTCGATTCTGTTTGCTAGTATTTTGTTGAGGATTTTTGCATCTATATTCATCAGGGATATTGGTCTATAATTTTCTTTCCTTGTAGTATCTCTGTCTGATTTTGGTATCAGGGTGATGGTGGTCTCATAGAATGAGTTTGGGAGTGTTCCTTCCCCTGCAATTGTTTTGAAGAATTTGAGAAGGTTGGGTGTTAGCTCTTCTCTAAATGTTTGATAGAATTCACCTGTAATGCCATCTGGTTCTGGACTTTTGTTTGTTGGAAGATTTTTAATCACAGTTTCAATTTCATTGCTTGTGATAGGTTTGTTCATATTTTCTATTTCTTCCTGGTTCAGTCTTAGAAGGTTATACCTTTCTAAGAATTTGTCCATTTCTTCCAGATTGTCCATTTTATTGGCACAGAGTTGCTTGTAGTAGTCTCTTAGGATGCTTTGTATTCCTGTGGTGTCTGTTGTAACTTCTCCTTTTTCACTTCTAATTTTGTTGATTTGCGTCCTCTCCCTCTTTTTCTTGAGTGTGGCTAAAGGTTGATCATTTTTGCTTATCTTCTCAAAGAACCAGCTTTTAGTTTTGATGATCTTTGCTTCCGTTTTCTTTGTTTCTATTTCATTTATTTCTGCTCTGATCTTTAGGATTTCTTTCCTTCTACTAACTTTGGGTTTTGTTCTTCTTTCTCTAGTTCCTCTAGGTGTAAGGTTAGATTGTTTATTTGAGATTTTTCTTGTTTCTTGAGGTAGGCTTGTATTGCTATAAACTTCCCTCTTAGAACTCCTTTTGCTGCATCCCATAGGTTTTGGATCATCGTGTTTTGGTTGTCATTTGTCTCTAGGTAGTTTTTGATTTCCCCTTTGATTTCTTCAGTGATCTCTTGGTTATTTAGTAACGTATTGTTTAGCCTCCATGTGTTTGTGTTTTTTACAGTTTTTTCCGTGTAATTGATTTCTAATCTCATAGCATTGTGGTCGGAACAGCTGCTTGATATGATTTCAGTTTTCTTAAATTTACTGAGGCTTTATCTGTGACCCAAGATGTGATCTATCCTGGAGAATGTTCCGTGTGCAGTTGAGAAGAACGTGTAATCTGCTGTTTTTGGATGGAATGTCCTATAAATATCAATGAACTCTATCTGGTCTATTGTGTCATTTAAAGCTTGTGTTTCCTTATTAATTTTCTGTCTGGCTGATCTCCACTGGTGTAAGTGAGCTGTTAAAGTCCCCCGCTATTATTGTGTTACTGTCGATTTCCTCTTTTATAGCTGTTAGCAGTTGCCTTATACATTGAGGTGCTCCTATGTTGGGTACATATATATTTATAATTGTTATATCTTCTTCTTGGATTGATCCCTTGACCATTATGTAGTGTCTTTCCTTGTCTCTTGTAACATTCTTTATTTTAAAGTCTATTTTATCTGATATGAGTATTGCTACTCCAGCTTTCTTTTGATTTTCATTAGCATAGAATATATTTTTCCATCGCCTCACTTTCAGTCTGTATGTGTCCCTAGGTCTGAAATGGGTCTCTTGTAGACAGCATATATATGGGTCTTGTTTTTGTATCCATTCAGCCAGTCTATGTCTTTTGGTTGGAACATTTAGTGCATTCACGTTTAAGGTAATTATCGATATGTATGTTCCTACTACTATTTTCTTAATTGTTATGGGTTTGTCTTGGTGGGTCCTTTTCTTCTCTTGTGTTTCCCACTTAGAGAAGTTCTTTTAGCATTTGGTGTAGAGCTGGTTGCATGGTGCTGAATTCTCTTAGCTTTTGCTTGTCTGTAAGGCTTTTGATTTCTCCATCAAATCTGAATGAGCTCTTTGCAGGGTGCAGTACCCTTGGTTGTAGGTTCTTCCCTTTCATCACTTTAAATTTATCATGCCACTTCCTTCTGGCTTGTAGATTTTCTGCTGAGAAATCAGCTGTTATCCTTATGGGATTTCCCTTGTATGTTATTTGTCATTTTTCCCTTGCTGCTTTCAATAATTTTTCTTTGTCGTTAATTTTTGTCAATTTGATTACTATGTGTCTTGTCATTTTTCTCCTTTGGTTTCTCCTGCCTGGGACACTCTGTGCTTCTGGACTTGGGTGGCTATTTCTTTTCCCATGCTAGGGAAGTTTTTGACCATAATCTCTTCAAATATATTCTCGGGTCCTTTCTCTCTCTCTTCTCCTTCTGGGACCCCTATAATGCGAATGTTGTTGCGTTTAATGTTGTCCCAGAGGACTCTTGGGGTGTCTTCATTTATTTTCATTCTTTTTCTTTATTCTGTTCCATGGCAGTGATTTCCACCTTTCTGTCTTCCAGGCCACTTATCCGTTCTTCTGCCACAGTTATTCTGCTACTGATTCCTTCTAGTGTATTTTTCATTTCAGTTATTACATTGTTCACCTCTGTTTGTTTGTTCTTTAACTCTTCTAGGTGTTTGTTCCTTAATTCTTCTAGGTCTTTGTTAAGCATTTCTTGTGTCTTCTCGATCTTTGCCTCCTTTCTTTTTCTAAGGTCTTGGCTCAACTTCACTATCATTATTCTGAATTCTTTTTCTGGAAGGTTCCCTATCTCCACCTCATTCCGTTTTTTTTCTGGGGTTTTATCTTGTTCCTTGATCTGGTATAAAGTCCTCTGCCTTTTCATTTTGTCTATCTTTCTGTGAATGTGGTTTTCCTTCCACAGGCTGCAGAATTGTAGTTCTTCTTGCTTCTGCTGTCTGCTCTCTGGTGGATGAGTCTATCTTAGAGGCTTGTGCAAGCTTCCTGATGGGAGGGACTGGTGGTGGGTAGAGCTGGGTGTTGCTTTGGTGGGCAGAGCTTTAATCCGCTTGTCTACGGATTAAATAAAACTTTAATAAAAAGTTGAATCTGCTTGTCTGCTGATGCATGGGGCTGGGTTCCCTCCCTGTTGGTTGTTTGGCCTGAGGCGACCCAGCACTGGAGCCTACCTTGCTCTTGGTGGGGCTAATGGCGGACTCTGGGAGGGCTCACACCAAGGAGTATTTCCCAGAACTTCTGCTGCCAGTGTTGTTGTCCTCACGGTGAGCCACAGCCACAGCCACCAGCTGCCTCTGCAGGAGACCCTCTAAAAGTAGCAGGTAGTTCTGGTCATTCCCCTACGGGGTCACT
Organism: Eschrichtius robustus; assembly: GCF_028021215.1. Lineage (NCBI taxonomy): Eukaryota > Metazoa > Chordata > Mammalia > Artiodactyla > Eschrichtiidae > Eschrichtius > Eschrichtius robustus. The sequence goes on from NW_027175238.1 coordinate 146,600, forward strand.
GCTCCTTCCCCTGGGTCCTGATGTGCACACTACTTTGTGTGTGCCCTCCAAGAGTGGAGTATCTGAGTGGAGTTGAGACTCTGAGACTCTGTGTGGAGTCGCACAGACTCTGGGTCCTGTGAAGCTTCGATGTTTTGTGATTCTAGAAATCCTATAGGAGACGGTCCACAGCAGGTGAAGCTAATGTTGTCAGTAGAGGTGTTGAAGCCAAAGATCTGCAGTTCCGGCTATAGGTGCCGATGTACATACAGGACAAAATCATCTCGTGTGAATGTAGTTCAGGCATGTTTAAGATGAATGCAGTCATGTTAATGCCTACCATATTCTATCTTGAGCCTCTCCTCAGGGACCTCCTCCTCAGTTCCTGAGGCTCCTGTAAGTCATGTACAGGGGACTGGAGAGTGGGCTCTGTCCAGTCTGAGCCCTGAGTTACCCTGTGTGTATCTTAGGATACTTTGTATTTCTGTGGTGTCTGTTGTAACATCATCTCTTTCATTTCAGATTTATTTGGGCCCTCTCTTTTTTAACAAAACATACTACTGTTGTCTTTTATTCTTTACAGAAGTTTAATCAGTGTTTGATCTACTATCCTTACCCTATGTATACTTTTTGCAGTGAGATTTTTACTTTTCTTTGTTTCCTTGTTACTATCAATAATTAGTGAGACTTCTTTTAAGCTACCTTCAACATTGCTTATAAAGCTGCTTTATTAGTGATGACAGAGCCTTAATGGAAGTCATGTTCTGGTTGTAAATTAGAATGCAATGTGCCAGCACAAAGCCCCTTAAGTTTATGTCTCATTACTTCTTGTTCTTTTTTTAATTTAATTTTTATTTTTTGTCAGAGCAAATTTGATTAAAATGTTTTGTTTCTTCTAGGTGTGCAAGATGTGGTTCTTTTAAACATATACATATATCTATTCTTCTTTGGATCATTTTCCCATGTAGGTTATGACACCATGTTGAGTAGTCTTGTCTTGGTATTATGTAGGTCTTTGGTGATTACATATTTCACATGTGTTTCTATATCTATCTTAACCCCAATATCCTAATGTATCCAATCCTCACACCTTTCCATTTGGTGAACCCTAAGTTTGTTTAATGAATCTGTGATTGCATTTCTCTGTGGAAATATCTTCATTGGTATCAATTTTTAGCTAAGACCTATAAGTGATATTATAGGATATGTGTCTTTTGCTTTCTGACTTAGTACAATTTGCCTGATTAACTCAAGAATCATACACAGTGCTGCAAATGGCATTGTTTTGTTTTTTTCCCTGGCTAATATTCCACCTGTACGTGTACCAGTTATTCTTTGGCCACGCACCTCTTGATGGACTTTTTGGTTGCCTCCATGTCTTGGTTATTGTAATACTGCTGCAATGCACATTTGCTTGCCTGTGTCTTTCCAGTTCTATCTCCTTATGTTATAGGCCAAGGAGTGGGCTTGCTGTATCATATGGTAGCTCAGTGTGTACGTTTTAAAGGCACCACCATTCAGTTCTCATTAGTGGCTCTTTCCAGGTTATGTCCCACTTAAAATTGAGGGTATGCATTTCTCCAAAACACCTTCAATATTTATTGTTTGTAGTTTGCTTGCTGCTGGTTATTCTAACAGGTGCGAGCTGATACCTCTGTGTGGCTGAATTTGCATGTGTCCCATAATCTGTTGAAATTGATCTTTAAAGCATGCTCTTTTTATTTATCAAACTGTGATTACAGCTTAGTTCTTCAAATTGTTTTCTTAAAGTAAGTGTCACATTTTGAAAAGTTTTGGCCACTACCTCCCTCAAGACATTTTGAGGGCAGGTTTCATTTACAGCCCTGAAGTACTTGTTCATATGAAGTGACCATTAACACAGATTTTAAAGCTGCATTTGCAGGTAACGGCCAGAGGGCGGCAGCCTTTTTACGTTCCCCAATCTGGTAACTAGGGAAAGAGTCCTTCAGCTGCAAGAGTGTCCAGCTTTATTTCTCATCCAGCTGTGGGTCTAGATATGATCAAACAAGGTTGCATCACAGCCCAGGAACGAATTATGTAAAATTTCCTCTCTCTATCACTGTCTTATTTTTTTGGGTTTTTTAAAGTTATTTAATTTAAAATGGGGATTCGCTACTTTTCACTGCTGTGTTTATGCCGCTTTACACCCACTTGACTCACTTCCAGACAGATATCAATACATAGGTTTTAAGATTCTTACTAGTCACATATATTCTTGTGCGGTGAATAGGGGGTGTTGAGTCCAGTTCACTGAGCAAGGAGTAGGTCTTGTCTATTACATATTGGGTGTATGGAACGGTATCTGAGCGAATTTGAAACCCTTGTTTTATGCATCACCCCACCTCACCTTTCCCGTTAAGCAGCCATAGTGTGTTTTCTAAACGTGTGACTCTGTTCTGTTTTGTAATTCAGTTCAACTGTAGCGGTTTTTACATTCCCTCTATAAGTGATAGCTTATGATAAGTGTCTTTTTCTGTGTGACTTATTTCACTTAGAATTGTCATACCTAAATCCACTCATCTTGCTTCTACTAGCCTTATGACATTGATTTCATGTCTGAGTGATATTCCTTTGTACATAAGGAACACAACTTCTTTATCCATTTTTCTCTTTCCTGGGATATTTAAGGTGTCATGAAGTGGAGGTTCTTGTCAACAGAGCAGCCCTAAACATTGGGGTGCCTGTGTCTTGCTGATTTTTAGTTTTCCCAATTTATACGCCCATGAGTGGACGTGCCCTATGCTCCCTAAGCTGTGTTTTTTCGATGTTTCAGGACACACCGTACACTTCTTCAGAGTGGCTGTTGGCAATTTACATCCCGCCCATCAGCGTAGCAAGGCTGCCATTTCTCCATGGCCTGTCCTGCATTTCTGGTTTTGACACTTTATGCAGCATGGCCCTTTTGACCGATGGGAAGCGAGACTTCATTGTAGCGCTGATTTGCCTTTCCAGGTTGCTTGGTTGGCAAAAAAGGGTGTATGCGTTTTTTCCTGAATATATTCAGGAAAAAACACATACGCCCTTTTTGGCCAAGGGCATCATTGTCGAAGATTTGCCACTTTTCATGTGCTTTAAAGGCGATTCGAATCTACCTCCTGAAACCTGTTTCCTGCAATTCTGCCTTGCTTTCAAATACTCTTCGTTGCCTTCCCTCAATACATTTGTGGATGAGAGTTATCATTTATAACTCTGCGGGTTTGTGAACTGCAGTGTGCCTGAGTTCCATTTTTCAACTCGCTTTTTTGGGAGCTGGCCGCAAAAGCGCGGGATTGCCTCAGGCCCTATTCTGGTTCCTGGCGGCAGGCTGAGCCTGTGGTTAATTCTTCTTCCTGATGGGAAAATAGAGTGACCTGGGCCTGTCCCAACACCTAGATCTAGTCTCTCATTGGTTGCCCCTCTTCCCGTTCATCCTCAGGAGAAATTGCAACCTGTAGGGAACAGGAGCTTAAAGGTGCTGATTCCCCAAGTAGAGAGATTGCTAGTAAAGTAGCTGGAAAGGCGAACCGGAGTACAAGGAGATGAGAAATTGGGTGCGTTTTAGAAACCTTTCAAAATCACACGGTGTACCATCTTCTGGGTTTCTCATGCATGTTTTCGATGTAGGAAGATGCCCTTGAACCTGGAGATTTGGGACCCATGGGATGGGTACCACACAGTATTACTTTAAAGGGTGTGCGTTTGCTCACCCAACCTCACCCAACCTCTAAGCCCCAAGAGTGTCCACCCTTATGTCTCATCCAGCTGTGGGTCTAGATATGGTCAATCCAGGTTGCATCACAGCCTCTGAACGAATTTTGTAAGAATTTCTCTCTCTTTCACTGTCTTTGTTTTACGGGTTTTTAAAAGTAATTTATTTTTATAATGGGGTTTAGCTGCTTTTCACGGCTGTGTTTATGCGGCTTTACACCCACTTGACTCACTTCCAGAGAGATATCAATACATAGGTTTTAAGATTCTTACTAGTCACATATATTCTTGTGCGGTGAATAGGGGGTGTTGAGTCCAGTTCACTGAGCAAGGAGTAGGTCTTGTCTATTACATATTGGGTGTATGGAACAGTATCTGAGCGAATTTGAAACCCTTGTTTTATGCATCACCCCACCTCACCTTTCCCGTTAAGCAGCCATAGTGTGTTTTCTAAACGTGTGACTCTGTTCTGTTTTGTAATTCAGTTCAAGTGTAGCGGTTTTTACATTCCCTCTATAAGTGATAGCTTATGATAAGTGTCTTTTTCTGTGTGACTTATTTCACTTAGAATCGTCGTACTTAAGTCCACTCATCTTGCTTCTACTAGCCTTATGACATTGATTTCATGTCTGAGTGATATTCCATTGTACATAAGGACCACAACTTCTTTATCCATTTTTCTCTTTCCTGGGATATTTAAGTTGTCATGAAGTGGAGGTTCTTGTCAACAGAGCAGCCCTAAACTTTGGGGTGCCTGTGTCTTGCTGATTTTTAGTTTTCCCAATTTATACGCCCATGAGTGGACGTGCCCTATGCTCCCTAAGCGGTGTTTTTTCGATGTTTCAGGACACACCGTACACTTCTCCAGAGTGGCTGTTGGCAATTTACATCCCGCCCATCAGCGTAGCAAGGCTGCCATTTCTCCATGGCCTGTCCTGCATTTCTGGTTTTGACACTTTTTGCAGCATCACCCTTTTGACTGATGGGAAGCGAAACTTCTTTGAAGCGCTGATTTGCCTTTCCAGGTTGCTTGGTTGGCCAAAAAGGGCGTATGCGTTTTTTCCTGAATATATTCAGGAAAAAACGCATACGCCCTTTTTGGCCAAGGGCATCATTGTCGACCTTTTGCCGCTTTTCATGTGCTTTAAAGGCGATTGGAATCTACCTCCTGAAATCTGTTTCCTGCAATTCTGCCTTGCTTTCAAATCCTCTTCGTTGCCTTCCCTCAATATATCTGTGGATGAGAGTTATCATTTATAACTCTGCGGGTTTGTGAATTGCAGTGTCCCTGAGCTCCATTTTTCAACTCGCTTTTTTGGTAGCTGGCCGCAAAAGCGCGGGATTGCCTCAGTCCCTATTCTGGTTCCTGGCGGCAGGCTGAGCCTGTGGTTAATTCTTCTTCCTGATGGGAAAATAGAGTGACCTGGGCCTGTCCCAACACCTAGATCTAGTCTCTCATTGGTTGCCCCTCTTCCCGTTCATCCTCAGGATAAATTGCAACCTGTAGGGAACAGGAGCTTAAAGGTGCTGATTCTCCAAGTAGGGAGATTTCTAGTAAAATAGCTGGAAAGGCGAACCCGAGCACAAGAAGATGAGAAATGGGGTGCGTTTTAGAAACCTTTCAAAATCACACGGTGTACCATCTTCTGGGTTTCTCATGCATGTTTTCGATGTAGGAAGATGCCCTTGAACCTGGAGATTTGGGACCCATGGGATGGGTACCACACAGTATTACTTTAAAGGGTCTGCGTTTGCTCACCCAACCTCACCCAACCTCTCAGCCCCAAGAGTGTCCACCCTTATGTCTCATCCAGCTGTGGGTCTAGATATGGTCAATCCAGGTTGCATCACAGCCCCTGAACGAATTTTGTAAGAATTTCTCTCTCTTTCACTGTCTTTGTTTTACGGGTTTTTAAAAGTAATTTATTTTTATAATGGGGTTTAGCTGCTTTTCACGGCTGTGTTTATGCGGCTTTACACCCACTTGGCTCACTTCCAGAGAGATATCAATACATAGGTTTTACGATTCTTACTAGTCAGATATATTCTTGTGCGGTGAATAGGGGGTGTTGAGTCCAGTTCACTGAGCAAGGAGTAGGTCTTGTCTATTACATATTGGGTGTATGGAACAGTATCTGAGCGAATTTGAAACCCTTGTTTTATGCATCACCCCACCTCACCTTTCCCGTTAAGCAGCCATAGTGTGTTTTCTAAACGTGTGACTCTGTTCTGTTTTGTAATTCAGTTCAAGTGTAGCGGTTTTTACATTCCCTCTATAAGTGATAGCTTATGATAAGTGTCTTTTTCTGTGTGACTTATTTCACTTAGAATCGTCATACCTAAATCCACTCATCTTGCTTCTACTAGCCTTATGACATTGATTTCATGTCTGAGTGATATTCCATTGTACATAAGAACTACAACTTCTTTATCCATTTTTCTCTTTCCTGGGATATTTAAGGTGTCATGAAGTGGAGGTTCTTGTCAACAGAGCAGCCCTAAACTTTTGGGTGCCTGTGTCTTGCTGATTTTTAGTTTTCCCAATTTATACGCCCATGAGTGGAGGTGCCCTATGCTCCCTAAGCTGTGTTTTTTCAATGTTTCAGGACACACCGTACACTTCTCCAGAGTGGCTGTTGGCAATTTACATCCCGCCCATCAGCGTAGCAAGGCTGCCATTTCTCCATGGCCTGTCCTGCATTTCTGGTTTTGACACTTTTTGCAGCATGACCCTTTTGACCGATGGGTAGCGAAACTTCTTTGAAGCGCTGATTTGCCTTTCCAGGTTGCTTGGTTGGCCAAAAAGGGCGTATGCGTTTTTTCCTGAATATATTCAGGAAAAAACGCATACGCCTTTTTTGGCCAAGGGCATCATTGTCGACGTTTTGCCGCTTTTCATGTGCTTTAAAGGCGATTCGAATCTACCTCCTGAAATCTGTTTCCTGCAATTCTGCCTTGCTTTCAAATCCTCTTCGTTGCCTTCCCTCAATATATCTGTGGATGAGAGTTATCATTTATAACTCTGCGGGTTTGTGAATTGCAGTGTCCCTGAGCTCCATTTTTCAACTCGCTTTTTTGGTAGCTGGCCGCAAAAGCGCGGGATTGCCTCAGGCCCTATTCTGGTTCCTGGCGGCATGCTGAGCCTGTGGTTAATTCTTCTTTCTGATGGGAAAATAGAGTGACCTGGGCCTGTCCCAACACCTAGATCTAGTCTCTCATTGGTTGCCCCTCTTCCCGTTCATCCTCAGGACAAATTGCAACCTGTAGGGAACAGGAGCTTAAAGGTGCTGATTCTCCAAGTAGGGAGATTGCTAGTAAAATAGCTGGAAAGGCGAACCCGAGCACAAGAAGATGAGAAATGGGGTGCGTTTTAGAAACCTTTCAAAATCACACGGTGTACCATCTTCTGGGTTTCTCATGCATGTTTTCGATGTAGGAAGATGCCCTTGAACCTGGAGATTTGGGACCCATGGGATGGGTACCACACAGTATTACTTTAAAGGGTCTGCGTTTGCTCACCCAACCTCACCCAACCTCTCAGCCCCAAGAGTGTCCACCCTTATGTCTCATCCAGCTGTGGGTCTAGATATGGTCAATCCAGGTTGCATCACAGCCCCTGAACGAATTTTGTAAGAATTTCTCTCTCTTTCACTGTCTTTGTTTTACGGGTTTTTAAAAGTAATTTATTTTTATAATGGGGTTTAGCTGCTTTTCACGGCTGTGTTTATGCGGCTTTACACCCACTTGGCTCACTTCCAGAGAGATATCAATACATAGGTTTTACGATTCTTACTAGTCAGATATATTCTTGTGCGGTGAATAGGGGGTGTTGAGTCCAGTTCACTGAGCAAGGAGTAGGTCTTGTCTATTACATATTGGGTGTATGGAACAGTATCTGAGCGAATTTGAAACCCTTGTTTTATGCATCACCCCACCTCACCTTTCCCGTTAAGCAGCCATAGTGTGTTTTCTAAACGTGTGACTCTGTTCTGTTTTGTAATTCAGTTCAAGTGTAGCGGTTTTTACATTCCCTCTATAAGTGATAGCTTATGATAAGTGTCTTTTTCTGTGTGACTTATTTCACTTAGAATCGTCATACCTAAATCCACTCATCTTGCTTCTACTAGCCTTATGACATTGATTTCATGTCTGAGTGATATTCCTTTGTACATAAGGACCACAACTTCTTTATCCATTTTTCTCTTTCCTGGGATATTTAAGGTGTCATAAAGTGGAGGTTCTTGTCAACATAGCAGCCCTAAACATTGGGGTGCCTGTGTCTTGCTGATTTTTAGTTTTCCCAATTTATACGCCCATGAGTGGAGGTGCCCTATGCTCCCTAAGCTGTGTTTTTTCGATGTTTCAGGACACACCATACACTTCTCCAGAGTGGCTGTTGGCAATTTACATCCCGCCCATCAGCGTAGCAAGGCTGCCATTTCTCCATGGCCTGTCCTGCATTTCTGGTTTTGACACTTTTTGCAGCATGACCCTTTTGACCGATGGGAAGCGAAACTTCTTTGAAGCGCTGATTTGCCTTTCCAGGTTGCTTGGTTGGCCAAAAAGGGCGTATGCGTTTTTTCCTGAATATATTCAGGAAAAAACGCATACGCCTTTTTTGGCCAAGGGCATCATTGTCGACGTTTTGCCGCTTTTCATGTGCTTTAAAGGCGATTCGAATCTACCTCCTGAAATCTGTTTCCTGCAATTCTGCCTTGCTTTCAAATCCTCTTCGTTGCCTTCCCTCAATATATCTGTGGATGAGAGTTATCATTTATAACTCTGCGGGTTTGTGAATTGCAGTGTCCCTGAGCTCCATTTTTCAACTCGCTTTTTTGGGAGCTGGCCGCAAAAGCGTGGGATTGCCTCAGGCCCTATTCTGGTTCCTGGCGGCAGGCTGAGCCTGTGTTTAATTCTTCTTCCTGATGGGAAAATAGAGTGACCTGGGCCTGTCCCAACACCTAGATCTAGTCTCTCATTGGTTGCCCCTCTTCCCGTTCATCCTCAGGACAAATTGCAACCTGTAGGGAACAGGAGCTTAAAGGTGCTGATTCTCCAAGTAGGGAGATTGCTAGTAAAGTAGCTGGAAAGGCGAACCCGAGCACAAGGAGATGAGACATTGTGTGCGTTTTAGAAACCTTTCAAAATCACACGGTGTACCATCATCTGGGTTTCTCATGCATGTTTTCGATGTAAGAAGATGCCTTTGAACCTGGAGATTTGGGACCCATGGAATGGGTACCACGCAGTATTAATTTAAAGGGTCTGAGTTTGCTCACCCAACCTCTCAGCCCCAAGAGTGTCCACCCTTATGTCTCATCCCAGTGTGGGTCTAGATATGGTCAATCCAGGTTGCATCACAGCCCCTGAACGAATTGTGTAAGAATTTCTCTCTCTTTCACTCTTTGTTTTACGGGTTTTTAAAAGTAATTTATTTTTATAATGGGGTTTAGCTGCTTTTCACGGCTGTGTTTATGCGGCTTTACACCCACTTGACTCACTTCCAGACAGATATCAATACATAGGTTTTAAGATTCTTACTAGTCACATATATTCTTGTGCGGTGAATAGGGGGTGTTGAGTCCAGTTCACTGAGCAAGGAGTAGGTCTTGTCTATTACATATTGGGTGTATGGAACAGTATCTGAGCGAATTTGAAACCCTTGTTTTATGCATCACCCCACCTCACCTTTCCCGTTAAGCAGCCATAGTGTGTTTTCTAAACGTGTGACTCTGTTCTGTTTTGTAATTCAGTTCAAGTGTAGCGGTTTTTACATTCCCTCTATAAGTGATAGCTTATGATAAGTGTCTTTTTCTGTGTGACTTATTTCACTTAGAATCGTCGTACCTAAGTCCACTCATCTTGCTTCTACTAGCCTTATGACATTGATTTCATGTCTGAGTGATATTCCATTGTACATAAGGACCACAACATCTTTATCCATTTTTCTCTTTCCTGGGATATTTAAGTTGTCATGAAGTGGAGGTTCTTGTCAACAGAGCAGCCCTAAACTTTGGGGTGCCTGTGTCTTGCTGATTTTTAGTTTTCCCAATTTATACGCCCATGAGTGGACGTGCCCTATGCTCCCTAAGCTGTGTTTTTTCGATGTTTCAGGACACACCGTACACTTCTCCAGAGTGGCTGTTGGCAATTTACATCCCGCCCATCAGCGTAGCAAGGCTGCCATTTCTCCATGGCCTGTCCTGCATTTCTGGTTTTGACACTTTTTGCAGCATCACCCTTTTGACTGATGGGAAGCGAAACTTCTTTGAAGCGCTGATTTGCCTTTCCAGGTTGCTTGGTTGGCCAAAAAGGGCGTATGCGTTTTTTCCTGAATATATTCAGGAAAAAACGCATACGCCCTTTTTGGCCAAGGGCATCATTGTCGACGTTTTGCCGCTTTTCATGTGCTTTAAAGGCGATTCGAATCTACCTCCTGAAATCTGTTTCCTGCAATTCTGCCTTGCTTTCAAATCCTCTTCGTTGCCTTCCCTCAATATATCTGTGGATGAGAGTTATCATTTATAACTCTGCGGGTTTGTGAATTGCAGTGTCCCTGAGCTCCATTTTTCAACTCGCTTTTTTGGTAGCTGGCCGCAAAAGTGCGGGATTGCCTCAGGCCCTATTCTGGTTCCTGGCGGCAGGCTGAGCCTGTGGTTAATTCTTCTTCCTGATGGGAAAATAGAGTGACCTGGGCCTGTCCCAACACCTAGATCTAGTCTCTCATTGTTTGCCCCTCTTCCCGTTCATCCTCAGGACAAATTGCAACCTGTAGGGAACAGGAGCTTAAAGGTGCTGATTCTCCAAGTAGGGAGATTGCTAGTAAAATAGCTGGAAAGGCGAACCCGAGCACAAGAAGATGAGAAATGGGGTGCGTTTTAGAAACCTTTCAAAATCACACGGTGTACCATCTTCTGGGTTTCTCATGCATGTTTTCGATGTAGGAAGATGCCCTTGAACCTGGAGATTTGGGACCCATGGGATGGGTACCACACAGTATTACTTTAAAGGGTCTGCGTTTGCTCACCCAACCTCACCCAACCTCTCAGCCCCAAGAGTGTCCACCCTTATGTCTCATCCAGCTGTGCGTGTAGATATGGTCAATCCAGGTTGCATCACAGCCTCTGAACGAATTTTGTAAGAATTTCTCTCTCTTTCACTGTCTTTGTTTTACGGGTTTTTAAAAGTAATTTATTTTTATAATGGGGTTTAGCTGCTTTTCACGGCTGTGTTTATGCGGATTTACAACCACTTGACTCACTTCCAGACAGATATCAATACATAGGTTTTAAGATTGTTACTAGTCACATATATTCTTGTGCGGTGAATAGGGGGTGTTGAGTCCAGTTCACTGAGCAAGGAGTAGGTCTTGTCTATTAAATATTGGGTGTATGGAACGGTATCTGAGCGAATTTGAACCCCTTGTTTTATGCATCACCCCACCTCACCTTTCCCGTTAAGCAGCCATAGTGTGTTATCTAAACGTGTGATTCTGTTCTGCTCTGTAATTCAGTTCAAGTGTAGCAGGTTTTTACATTCCCTCTATAAGTGATAGCTTATAATAAGTGTCTTTTTCTGTGTGACTTATTTCACTTAGAATCGTCGTACCTAAGTCCACTCATCTTGCTTCTACTAGCCTTATGACATTGATTTCATGTCTGAGTGATATTGCATTGTACATAAGGACCACAACTTCTTTATCCATTTTTTTCTTTCCTGGGATATTTAAGGTGTCATGAAGTGGAGGTTCTTGTCAACAGAGCAGCCCTAAACTTTGGGGTGCCTGTGTCTTGCTGATTTTTAGTTTTCCCAATTTATACGCCCATGAGTGGACGTGCCCTATGCTCCCTAAGCTGTGTTTTTTCGATGTTTCAGGACACACCGTACACTTCTCCAGAGTGGCTGTTGGCAATTTACATCCCTCTCATCAGCGTAGCAAGGCTGCCATTTCTCCATGGCCTGTCCTGCATTTCTGGTTTTGACACTTTTTGCAGCATGGCCCTTTTGACCGATGGGAAGCGAGACTTCTTTGTAGCGCTGATTTGCCTTTTCAGGTTGCTTGGTTGGCCAAAAAGGGCGTATGCGTTTTTTCCTGAATATATTCAGGAAAAAACGCATACACCCTTTTTGGCCAAGGGCATCATTGTCGACGTTTTGCCGCTTTTCATGTGCTTTAAAGGCGATTCGAATCTACCTCCTGAAATCTGTTTTCTGCAATTCTGCCTTGCTTTCAAATCCTCTTCGTTGCCTTCCCTCAATATATCTGTGGATGAGAGTTATCATTTATAACTCTGCGGGTTTCTGAATTGCAGTGTCCCTGAGCTCCATTTTTCAACTCGCTTTTTTGGGAGCTGGCCGCAAAAGCGCGGGATTGCCTCAGGCCCTATTGTGCTTCTGGGCGGCAGGCTGAGCCTGTGATTAATTCTTCTTCCTGATGGGAAGTTAGAGTGACCTGTGCCTGTCCCAACACCTAGATCTAGTCTCTCATTGGTTGCCCCTCTTCCCGTTCATCCCCAGGACAAATTGCAACCTGTACAGAACAGGAGGTTAAAGGTGCTGATTCTCCAAGTAGGGAGATTGCTAGTAAAGTAGCTGGAATGGCGAACCCGAGCACAAGGAGATGAGAAATGAGGTGCGTTTTAGAAACCTTTCAAAATCACACGGTGTACCATCTTCTGAGTTTCTCATGCATGTTTTTGATGGAGGAAGATGCCCTTGAATCTGGAGACATGGGACCCATGGGATGGGTACCACGCAGTATTACTTTAAAGGGTCTGCGTTTGCTCACCCAACCTAACCCAACCTTTCAGCCCCAAGAGTGTCCACCCTTATGTCTCATCCAGCTGTGCGTGTAGATATGGTCAATCCAGGTTGCATCACAGCCTCTGAACGAATTTTGTAAGAATTTCTCTCTCTTTCACTGTCTTTGTTTTACGGGTTTTTAAAAGTAATTTATTTTTATAATGGGGTTTAGCTGCTTTTCACGGCTGTGTTTATGCGGCTTTACACCCACTTGACTCACTTCCAGACATATATCAATACATAGGTTTTAAGATTCTTACTAGTCACATATATTCTTGTGCGGTGAATAAGGGGTGTTGAGTCCAGTTCACTGAGCAAGGAGTAGGTCTTGTCTATTAAATATTGGGTGTATGGAACGGTATCTGAGCGAATTTGAACCCCTTGTTTTATGCATCACCCCACCTCACCTTTCCCGTTAAGCAGCCATAGTGTGTTTTCTAAACGTGTGACTCTGTTCTGTTTTGTAATTCAGTTCAAGTGTAGCGGTTTTTACATTCCCTCTATAAGTGATAGCTTATGATAAGTGTCTTTTTCTGTGTGACTTATTTCACTGAGAATCGTCGTACCTAACTCCACTCATCTTGCTTCTACTAGCCTTATGACATTGATTTCATGTCTGAGTGATATTGCATTGTACATAAGGACCACAACTTCTTTATCCATTTTTATCTTTCCTGGGATATTTAAGGTGTCATGAAGTGGAGGTTCTTGTCAACAGAGCAGCCCTAAACTTTGGGGTGCCTGTGTCTTGCTGATTTTTAGTTTTCCCAATTTATACGCCCATGAGTGGACGTGCCCTATGCTCCCTAAGCTGTGTTTTTTCGATGTTTCAGGACACACTGTACACTTCTCCAGAGTGGCTGTTGGCAATTTACATCCCGCTCATCAGCGTAGCAAGGCTGCCATTTCTCCATGGCCTGTCCTGCATTTCTGGTTTTGACACTCTTTGCAGCATGGCCCTTTTGACCGATGGGAAGCGAGACTTCTTTGTAGCGCTGATTTGCCTTTCCAGGTTGCTTGGTTGGCCAAAAAGGGCGTATGCGTTTTTTCCTGAATATATTCAGGAAAAAACGCATACGCCCTTTTTGGCCAAGGGCATCATTGTCGACCTTTTGCCGCTTTTCATGTGCTTTAAAGGCGATTCGAATCTACCTCCTGAAATCTGTTTTCTGCAATTCTGCCTTGCTTTCAAATCCTCTTCGTTGCCTTCCCCCAATATATCTGTGGATGAGAGTTATCATTTATAACTCTGCGGGTTTGTGAATTGCAGTGTCCCTGAGCTCCATTTTTCAACTCGCTTTTTTGGGAGCTGGCCGCAAAAGCGCCGGATTGCCTCAGGCCCTATTGTGCTTCTGGGCGGCAGGCTGAGCCTGTGATTAATTCTTCTTCCTGATGGGAAATTAGAGTGACCTGTGCCTGTCCCAACACATAGATCTAGTCTCTCATTGGTTGCCCCTCTTCCCGTTCATCCTCAGGACAAATTGCAACCTGTACAGAACAGGAGGTTAAAGGTGCTGATTCTCCAAGTAGGGAGATTGCTAGTAAAGTAGCTGGAATGGCGAACCCGAGCACAAGGAGATGAGAAATGAGGTGCGTTTTAGAAACCTTTCAAAATCACACGGTGTACCATCTTCTGAGTTTCTCATGCATGTTTTCGATGTAGGAAGATGCCCTTGAACCTGGAGACTTGGGACCCATGGGATGGGTACCACGCAGTATTACTTTAAAGGGTCTGCGTTTGCTCACCCAACCTAACCCAACCTTTCAGCCCCAAGACTGTCCACCCTTATGTCTCATCCAGCTGTGCGTGTAGATATGGTCAATCCAGGTTGCATCACAGCCTCTGAACGAATTTTGTAAGAATTTCTCTCTCTTTCACTGTCTTTGTTTTACGGGTTTTTAAAAGTAATTTATTTTTATAATGGGGTTTAGCTGCTTTTCACGGCTGTGTTTATGCGGCTTTACACCCACTTGACTCACTTCCAGACATATATCAATACATAGGTTTTAAGATTCTTACTAGTCACCTATATTCTTGTGCGGTGAATAGGGTGTGTTGAGTCCAGTTCACTGAGCAAGGAGTAGGTCTTGTCTATTACATATTGGGTGTATGGAACGGTATCTGAGCGAATTTGAACCCCTTGTTTTATGCATCACCCCACCTCACCTTTCCCGTTAAGCAGCCATAGTGTGTTTTCTAAACGTGTGACTCTGTTCTGTTTTGTAATTCAGTTCAAGTGTAGTGGTTTTTACATTCCCTCTATAAGTGATAGCTTATGATAAGTGTCTTTTTCTGTGTGACTTATTTCACTTAGAATCGTCGTACCTAACTCCACTCATCTTGCTTCGACTAGCCTTATGACATTGATTACATGTCTGAGTGATATTCCATTGTACATAAGGACCACGACTTCTTTATCCATTTTTCTCTTTCCTGGGATATTTAAGTTGTCATGAAGTGGAGGTTCTTGTCAACAGAGCAGCCCTAAACTTTTGGGTGCCTGTGTCTTCCTGATTTTTAGTTTTCCCAATTTATACACCCATGAGTGGAGGTGCCCTATGCTCCCTAAGCTGTGTTTTTTCGATGTTTCAGGACACACCGTACACTTCTCCAGAGTGGCTGTTGGCAATTTACATCCCGCCCATCAGCGTAGCAAGGCTGCCATTTCTCCATGGCCTGTCCTGCATTTCTGGTTTTGACACTTTTTGCAGCATGGCCCTTTTGACCGATGGGAAGCGAGACTTCTTTGTAGCGCTGATTTGCCTTTCCAGGTTGCTTGGTTGGCCAAAAAGGGCATATGCGTTTTTTGCTGAATATATTCAGGAAAAAACGCATACGCCCTTTTTGGCCAAGGGCATCATTTTCCACGTTTTGCCGCTTTTCATGTGCTTGAAAGGTGATTCGAATCTACCTCCTGAAACCTGTTTCCTGCAACTCTGCCTTGCTTTCAAATCCTCTTCGTTGCCTTCCCTCAATATATTTGTGGACGAGAGTTATCATTTATAACTCTGCATGTTTGTGAATTGCAGTGCCCATGTGCTCCATTTTTCAACTGGCTTTTTTCGGAGCTGGCCGCAGAAGCGCGGGATTGCCTCAGGCACTAATCTGGTTCCCGGCGGCAGGCTGAGCCTGTGCTTAATTCTTCTTCCTGATGGGAAAATAGAGTGACCTGTGCCTGTCCCAACACCTACATCTAGTCTCTCATTGGTTGCCCCTCTTCCCGTTCATCCTCAGGACAAATTGCAACCTGTACAGAACCGGAGGTTAAAGGTGTTGATTCTCCAAGTAGGGAGATTGCTAGTAAAGTAGCTGGAATGGCGAACCCGAGCACAAGGAGATGAGAAATGAGGTGCGTTTTAGAAACCTTTCCCGATCACATGATGTACCATCTTCTGGGTTTCTCATGCATGTTTTCAATGCAGGAAGATGCCCTTAAAACTGGAGATTTGTGACCCATGGGGTGGGTACCACGCAGTATTACCTTAAAGGGTCTGTGTTTGCTCACCCAACCTCACCAAACCTGTCAGCCCCAAGAGTGTCCACCCTTAGGTCTCATCCAACTGTGTGTCTAGATATTTTCAATCCAGGTTGCATCACAGCCCCTGAATGAATTTTGTAAGAATTTCTCTGTCTTTCACTGTCTTTGTTTCATGGGTTTTTAAAACTAATTTATTTTTATAATGGGGTTTAGCTGCTTTTCACAGCTGTGTTTATGCGGCTTTACACCCACTTGACTCACTTCCAGAGAGATATCAATACATAAGTTTTAAGATTCTCACTAGTCAGATATATTCTTGTGCGGTGAATAGTGGGTGTTGAGTCCAGTTCACTGAGCAAGGAGTAGGTCTTTTCTATTACATATTGGGTGTATGGAACGGTATCTGAGCTAATTTGAAACCCTTGTTTTATGCATCACCCCACGTCACCTTTCCCGTTAAGCAGCCATAGTGTGTTTTAAATGTGTGACTATGTTCTAATTTGTAATTCAATTCAAGTGTAGCGGTTTTTACATTCCCTCTATAAGTGATAGCTTTTGATAAGTGTCTTTTTCTGTGTGACTTATTTCACTTAGAATCGTCGTACCTAACTCCACTCATCTTGCTTCTACTAGCCTTATGACATTGATTTCATGTCTGAGTGATATTCCATTGTACATAAGGACCACGACTTCTTTATCCATTTTTCTCTTTCCTGGGATATTTAAGGTGTCATGAAGTGGAGGTTCTTGTCAACAGAGTAGCCCTAAACTTTGGGGTGCCTGTGTCTTGCTGATTTTTAGTTTTCCCAATTTATACGCCCATGAGTGGAAGTGTCCTATGCTACCTAAGCTGTGTTTTTTCGATGTTTCAGGACACACCGTACACTTCTCCAGAGTGGCTGTTGGCAATTTACATCCTGCCCATCAGAGTAGCAAGGCTGCCATTTCTCCATGGCCTGTCCTGCATTTGTGGTTTTGACACATTTTTCAGCATTGCCCTTTTGACCGATGGGAAGCGAGACTTCTTTGTAGTGCTGATTTGCCTTTCCAGGTTGCTTGGTTGGCCAAAAAGGGCGTATGCGTTTTTTCCTGAATATATTCAGGAAAAGTCGCATACGCCTTTTTTGGCCAAGGGCATCACTGTCAACGTTTTGCCCCTTTTCTTGAGCTTTAAAGGCGATTCGAATCTACCTCCTGAAATCTGTTTCCTGCAATACTGCCTTGCTTTCAAATCCTCTTCGTTGCCTTCCCTCAATATATTTGTGGACGAGAGTTATCATTTATAACTCTGCAGGTTTGTGAATTGCAGTGCCCATGTGCTCCATTTTTCAACTGGCTTTTTTGGGAGCTGGCCGCAGAAGCGCGGGTTTGCCTCAGGCCCTATTCTGGTTCCGGGCGGCAGGCTGAGCCTGTGGTTAATTCTTCTTCCTGATGGGAAAATAGAGTGACCTGTGCCTGTCCCAACACCTAGATCTTGTCTCTCATTGGTTGCCCCTCTTCCCATTCATCCTTAGGACAAATTGCAACCTGTATGGAACAGGAGGTTAAAGGTGCTGATTCTCCAAGTAGGGAGATTGCTAGTAAAGTAGCTGGAATGGGGAACCCGAGCACACGGAGTTGAGAAATGAGGTGCGTTTTAGAAACTTTCCCAATCTCACGGTGTACCATCTTCTGGGTTTCTCATGCATGTTTTCGATGTAGGAAGATGCCTTTGAACCTGGAGATTTGGGACCCATGGGATGGGTACCACACAGTATTACTTTAAAGGGTCTGCATTTGCTCACCCAACCACACCAAACCTCTCAGCCCCAAGAGTGTCCACCCTTATGTCTCATCCAGCTGTGGGTCTAGATATGGTCAATCCAGGTTGCGTCACAGCCCCTGAATGAATTTTGTAAGAATTTCTCTCTCTTTCACTGTCTTTGTTTCATGGGTTTTTAAAACTAATTTATTTTTATAATGGGGTTTAGCTGCTTTTCACGGCTGTGTTTATGCGGCTTTACACCCACTTGACTCACTTCCAGAGAGATATCAATACATAAGTTTTACGATTCTCACTAGTCAGATATATTCTTGTGTGGTGAATAGGGGGTGTTGAGTCCAGTTCACTGAGCAAGGAGTAGGTCTTGTCTATTACATATTGGGTGTATGGAACGGTATCTGAGCTAATTTGAAACCCTTGTTTTATGCATCACCCCACGTCACCTTTCCCGTTAAGCAGCCATAGTGTGTTTTCTAAATGTGTGACTCTGTTGTGATTTTAATTCAGTTCAATTGTAGCGGTTTTTACATTCCCTTTATAAGTCATAGCTTTTGATAAGTGTATTTTTCTGTGTGACTTATTTCACTTAGAGTCGTCGTACCTAAATCCACTCATCATGCTGCTACTAGCCTTATGACATTGATTTCATGGCTGAGTGATATTCCATTGTACATAAGGACCACGACTTCTTTATCCATTTTTCTCCTTCCTGGGATATTTAAGGTTTCGTGAAGTGGAGGTTCTTGTCAACAGAGCAGCCCTAAACTTTGGGGTGCCTGAGTCTTGCTGATTTTTAGTTTTCCCAATTTATACGCCCATGAGTGGAAGTGCCCTATGCTCCATAAACTTTGTTTTTTCGATGTTTCAGGCCACACCGTATACTTCTCCAGAGTGGCTGTTGGCAATTTACATCCCGCCCATCAGCGTGGCAAGGCTCCCATTTCTCCATGGCCTGTCCTGCATTTGTGGTTTTGACACTTTTTTCAGCATGGCCCTTTTGACCCATGGGAAGCGAGACTTCTTTGTAGCGCTGATTTTCCTTTCCAGGTTGCTTGGTTGACCAAAAAGGGCGTATGCGTTTTTTCCTGAATATATTCAGGAAAAAACGCATACGCCCTTTTTGGCCAAGGGCATCATTTTCCACGTTTTGCCGCTTTTCATGTGCTTGAAAGGCGATTCGAATCTACCTCCTGAAACCTGTTTCATGCAACTCTGCCTTGCTTTCAAATCCTCTTCGTTGCCTTCCCTCAATATATTTGTGGACGAGAGTTATCATTTATAACTCTGCAGGTTTGTGAATTGCAGTGCCCATGTGCTCCATTTTTCAACTGGCTTTTTTCGGAGCTGGCCGCAGAAGCGCGGGATTGCCCCAGGCACTAATCTGGTTCCTGGCGGCAGGCTGAGCCTGTGCTTAATTCTTCTTCCTGATGGGAAAATAGAGTGACCTGTGCCTGTCCCAACACCTAGATCTAGTCTCTCATTGGTTGCCCCTCTTCCCGTTCATCCTCAGGACAAATTGCAACCTGTACAGAACAGGAGGTTAAAGGTGTTGATTCTCCAAGTAGGGAGATTGCTAGTAAAGTAGCTGGAATGGCGAACCCGAGCACAAGGAGATGAGAAATGAGGTGCGTTTTAGAAACCTTTCAAAATCACACGGTGTACCATCTTCTGGGTTCCTCATGCAAGTTTTCGATGTAGGAAGATGCCCTTGAAACTGGAGATTTGTGACCCATGGGATGGGTACCACGCAGTATTACCTTAAAGGGTCTGTGTTTGCTCACCCAACCTCACCAAACCTGTCAGCCCCAAGAGTGTCCACCCTTAGGTCTCATCCAACTGTGGGTCTAGATATATTCAATCCAGGTTGCATCACAACCCCTGAATGAATTTTGTAAGAATTTCTCTGTCTTTCACTGTCTTTGTTTCATGGGTTTTTAAAACTAATTTATTTTTATAATGGGGTTTAGCTGCTTTTCACAGCTGTGTTTATGCGGCTTTACACCCACTTGACTCACTTCCAGAGAGATATCAATACATAAGTTTTAAGATTCTCACTAGTCAGATATATTCTTGTGCGGTGAATAGGGGGTGTTGAGTCCAGTTCACTGAGCAAGGAGTAGGTCTTTTCTATTACATATTGGGTGTATGGAACGGTATCTGAGCTAATTTGAAACCCTTGTTTTATGCATCACCCCACGTCACCTTTCCCGTTAAGCAGCCATAGTGTGTTTTAAATGTGTGACTATGTTCTAATTTGTAATTCAATTCAAGTGTAGCGGTTTTTACATTCCCTCTATAAGTGATAGCTTTTGATAAGTGTCTTTTTCTGTGTGACTTATTTCCCTTAGAATCGTCGTACCTAAGTACACGCATCTTGCGTCTACTGGCCTTATGACATTGATGTCATGGCAGAGTGATATTCCATTTTACATAAGAACCACAATTTCTTTATCCATTTTTCTCTTTCCTGGGATATTTAAGGTGTCATGAAGTGGAGGTTCTTGTCAACAGAGTAGCCCTAAACTTTGGGGTGCCTGTGACTTGCTGATTTTTAGTTTTCCCAATTTATACGCCCATGAGTGGAAGTGTCCTATGCTACCTAAGCTGTGTTTTTTCGATGTTTCAGGACACACCGTACACTTCTCCAGAGTGACTGTTGGCAATTTACATCCTGCCCATCAGCGTAGCAAGGCTCCCTTTTCTCCATGGCCTGTCCTGCATTTGTGGTTTTGACACATTTTTCAACATTGCCCTTTTGACCGATGGGAAGCGAGACTTCTTTGTAGTGCTGATTTGCCTTTCCAGGTTGCTTGGTTGGCCAAAAAGGGCGTATGCGTTTTTTCCTGAATATATTCAGGAAAAAACGCATACGCCCTTTTTGGCCAAGGGCATCATTGTCGACGTTTTGCCGCTTTTCTTGAGCTTTAAAGGCGATTCGAATCTACCTCCTGAAATCTGTTTCCTGCAATACTGCCTTGCTTTCAAATCCTCTTCGTTGCTTTCCCTCAATATATTTGTGGACGAGAGTTATCATTTATAACTCCGCAGGTTTGTGAATTGCAGTGCCCCTGAGCTCCATTTTTCAACTCGCTTTTTTGGTAGCTGGCCGCAAAAGCGCGGGATTGCCTCAGGCCCTATTCTGGTTCCGGGCGGCAGACTGAGCCTGTGGTTAATTCTTCTTCCTAATGGGAAAATAGAGTGACCTGTGCCTGTCCCAACACCTAGATCTAGTCTCTCATTGGTTGCTCCTCTTCCCGTTCATCCTCAGGACAAATTGCAACCTGTACAGAACAGGAGGTTAAAGGTGCTGATTCTCCAAAAAGGGAGATTGCTAGTAAAGTAGCTGGAATGGCGAACCCGAGCACAAGGAGGTGAGAAATGAGGTGCGTTTTAGAAACCTTTCCCGATCACACGGTGTACCATCTTCTGGGTTTCTCATGCATGTTTTCGATGCAGGAAGATGCCCTTGAACCTGGAGATTTGGGACCCATGGGATGGGTACCACGCAGTATTACTTTAAAGGGTCTGCGTTTGCTCACCCAACCTCACCCAACCTTTCAGCCCCAAGAGTGTCCACCCTTAGGTCTCATCCACCTGTTGGTCTAGAATTGGTCAATCCAGGTTGCATCACGGCCCCTGAACGAACTGTGTAAGAACTTCTCTCTCTTTCACTGTCTTTGTTTTACGGGTTTTTACAAGTAATTTATTTTTATAATGGGGTTTAGCTGCTTTTCACGGCTGTGTTTATGCGGCTTTACACCCACTTGACACACTTCCAGAGAAATATCAATACATAGGTTTGAAGATTCTTACTAGTCAGATATATACTTGTGTGGTGAATAGGGGATGTTGAGTCCAGTTCACTGAGCAAGGAGTAGGTCTTGTCTATTACATATTGGGTGTATGGAACGGTATCTGTGCTAATTTGAAACCCTTGTTTTATGCATCACCCCACCTCACCTTTCCCGTTAAGCAGCCATAGCGTGTTTTCTAAACGTGTGACTCTGTTCTCTTTTGTAATTCAGTTCAAGTGTAGCGGTTTTTACATTCCCTCTATAAGTGATAGCTTACGATAAGTGTCTTTTTCTGTGTGACTTATTTCACTTAGAGTCGTCGTACCTAAATCCACTCATCATGCTGCTACTAGCCTTATGACATTGATTTCATGTCTGAGTGATATTCCATTGTACATAAGGACCACAACTTCTTTATCCATTTTTCTCTTTCCTGGGATATTTAAGGTGTCATGAAGTGGAGGTTCTTGTCAACAGAGCAGCCCTAAACTTTGTGGTGCCTGTGTCTTGTGATTTTTAGTTTTCCCAATTTATACGCCCATGAGTGGAAGTGCCCTATGCTCCCTAAGCTGTGTTTTTTCGATGTTTCAGTACACACCGTACACTTCTCCAGAGTGGCTGTTGGCAATTTACATACCGCCCATCAGCGTGGCAAGGCTCCCATTTCTCCTTGGCCTGTCCTGCATTTGTGGTTTTGACACTTTTTTCAGCATGGCCCTTTTGACGGATCGAAAGCGAGACTTCTTTGTAGCGCTGATTTGCCTTTCCAGGTTGCTTGGTTGGCCAAAAAGGGCGTATGCGTTTTTTCCTGAATATATTCAGGAAAAAACGCATACGCCCTTTTTGGCCAAGGGCATCATTGTCGACGTTTTGCCGCTTTTCATGTGCTTTAAAGGCGATTCGAATCTACCTCCTGAAATGTGTTTCCTGCAGTTCTGCCTTGCTTTCAATTCCTCTTCGTTGCCTTCCCTCAATATATTTGTGGACGAGAGTTATCATTTATAACTCTGCAGGTTTGTGAATTGCAGTGCCCATGTGCTCCATTTTTCAACTGGCTTTTTTGGGAGCTGGCCGCAGAAGTTCGGGATTGCCTCAGGCCCTATTCTGGTTCCGGGCGGCAGGCTGAGCCTGTGGTTATTTCTTCTTCCTGATGGGAAAATAGAGTGACCTGTGCCTGTCCCAACACCTAGATCTAGTCTCTCATTGGTTGCCCCTCTTCCCGTTCATCCTCAGGACAAATTGCAACCTGTATGGAACAGGAGCTTAAAGGTGCTGTTTCTCCATGTAGGGAGATTACTAGTTAAGAAGCTGGAATGGCGAACCCGAGCACAAGGAGATGAGAAATGAGGTGCGTTTCAGAAACCTTTCCCGATCAGACAGTGTACCATGATCTGGGTTACTCATGCATGTTTTTGATGTAGGAAGATGCCCTTGAACCTGGAGATTTGGGACCCATGGGATGGGGACCACGCAGTATTACTTTAAAGGGTCTGCGTTTGCTCACCCAACCTCACCAAAACTCTCAGCCCCAAGAGTGTCCACCCTTATGTCTCATCCAGCTGTGGGTCTAGATATGGTCAATCCAGGTTGCATCACAACCCCTGAACGAATTTTGTAAGAATTACTCTCTCTTACACTGTCTTTGTTTTACGGGTTTTTAAAAGTAATTTATTTTTAAAATGGGTTTTAGCTGCTTTTCACGGCTGTGTTTATGCCGCTTTACACTCACTTGACTCTCTTCCAGAGAGAGATCAATACATAGGTTTTCAGATTCTTACTACTCAGATATATTCTTGTGCGCTGAATAGGGGGTGTTGAGTCTAGTTCACTGAGCAAGGAGTAGGTCTTGTCTACTACATATTGGGTTTATGGAACGGTATCTGAGCTAATTTGAAACCCTTGTTTTATGCATCACCCCACCTCACCTTTCCCGTTAAGCAGCCATAGTTTGTTTTTAAAATGGGTGACTGTGTTCTGTTTTGTAATTCAGTTTAAGGCTAACGGTTTTTACATTCCCTCTATAAGTGATATCTTATGATAAGTGTCTTTTTCTGTGTGACTTATTTCACTTAGAATCGTCGTACCTAAATCCACTCATCATGCTGCTACTAGCCTTATGATATTGATTTCATGGCTGAGTGATATTCCATTGTACATAAGTACCACAACTTCTTTACCATTTTTCTCATCCCTGGGATATTTAAGATGTACACAAGTGGAGGTTCTTGTAACCAGAGCAGCCCTAAACTTTGGGGTGCCTGTGTCTTGTTGATTTTAATTTTTCCAATTTATACGCCCATGAATGGATGTGCCCCTTTCTCTCTAGCTGTGTTTTTTAGATGTTTTAGGAAACACCGTACCGTTCTCCAGAGTCGCCATTGGCAATTTACATCCCGACCATCAGTGTAACAATGCTCCCTTTCCTCCCTGGCCTCTCCTGTATTTTTTTTACACTTTTTTAGGAAGGCCCTTTTGACCGATGGGAAGTGAGACTTCTTTGTAGTGCTGCATTGCATTTCCGGCTTGCTTGGTTGGCCAAAAAGGGCCTATGCGTTTTTTCCTGAATTTATTCAGAAAAAAAACACATATGCTCTTTTTGGCCATGTGCATCGTTGTCGACTTTTGGCCGCTTTTCATGTGCTTTAGGGGCTATTCGAATCTAACTCCTGAAATCTGTTTCCTGCAATTCTGCCTTGCTTTCCAATCCTGTTCGTTGCCTTCCCTCAATATAGTTTTGGACGATAGTTATAATTTATAACTTTGCAGGTTTGTGAATTGCAGTGCCCCTGAGCTCCATTTTTCAACTCGCTTTTTTGGGAGCTGTCCGCAGAACCGCTGCTTTGCTTCTGGCCCTACTCTGGTTCCCGGTGGCAGGCTAAGCCTTTGCTTAATTCTTCTTCCTGATTGGAAATTAGAGTGACATGTGCCTGTCCGAACATCTAGGGCTTGGCTCTCCTTGTTTCTCCTCCTTCCCCTTCTTCCTTTCGAAAAATTCCAAATTTTGTGCAACTGGATGTTGAAGGTGCTGACATCCTCAGGTGGGGAGATTTTAAGGAAAAAGGCTGGAGGTGTGACCCCAACAACCAGGAAATTAGGAGTTTTGGTGCCTTTTCCAAAATCTCCCTGATCCAACCGTGTTCCATCTTCTGGGTGTCACAGGCATGTTTTAGCTGTAGGAAAGGTCCCGTGTATGTAAGGAGAACACCAGGGATTTTTCCAAATCAGTGTCTCCCCGAACTCCAATCTGGGGAATTTTTAAGCTACTGGTACATGTGTGTTCATTAAGGGACTTGGGCCGTAGGCAGAGTCCGAACTTTAGATGATTGAAGTCTTCAGGTTCAGAAACGCTCACCATCGGCCTCCTTTAGTTTCCATTTTATCTGTAGTTGATAGATGATGTCGATATAGATATCTATTGTTTTTCAGATTATTTCCCCTTAGGGGTCATTACAAAATATTGAGTATAGTTCCCTGTGTTATACAGTAGTTCCTTGTTGATGATATATTTTATACATAGCAGTGTGTATATGTTAATCTGAAACTGTTAATTTATCCCTCCTCCCACCTTTCCCCTTTGGTAATAAAAAATATAAGATTTTATACTTCTCAGAAATCTAGGAGCTGAAAGAGAGGTATCATTTTCAATGGAAAATCAGTCAAAACAAGGTTGAAACTTCAACCAAGATTATTAGATGTACATCCTTGGAAAGAAATCACTGCATTTCTCTACTGTTGACCTGACAAATAAGACAAACCCCTCCACTGAACTTGCTTATAATAAAGTGATGGAAATATCAAATGGAAGTGTTAGAAACATCTTATTTTACACGAGCCTTATACACTGCTCTATGTTAATTACAGTTTGGCTCGCACATCTGTTCTTTGAAGTTACAATGTTCTCAAATTCTGTTACTGATCCTGCAGAGTGGGCCCCAACAAGGGTCTCCCTGCCTAGTGTCATTGGAGCCAACAGATCGAGACTGACTTTGGTTCAGAAGCAAAGGAAAACTTTATATTTTGATCAGAGAATGGAGAGGTGAGAGTGTGTGCTTCCCTGCGGGTTGTGGGCCGGGCTGCTGTGTAGAGATCCTGGCACCGTCAGCGGGAGGGAGGGGGCGGAGCTCTCGAGGGCCGGGTTGGCTGGAGCTCAGGCTCTATGTCGCAGAGTCTGCACGGGGCCCCACGAGCTGAGGTGTCGGCCCAGCCATTTTGCACTAGGAAATCGGGTCTGAAGTGTCGGGTGTGGGACCTCTGCATGTGGAAACCTAGGAGCAAGTGAAATTAGACAAAGCACAAAGGAAAAAATGGTTAGACTTTATTTTATTGCCCAGATTCTATTTTCATCTCCCAGGAATTTTTCATGGGCTTTGCCAGTGACAAAGCCCTCCTCTGCCTTTTGTCCCATTCCTCATTCTTGGGGTGCTGAGGGTGCAGACACCTCTTCTGTAAATGCTTCGTGCTGAGTTGGGTGTCCTCATACCCGGGGCGAGGGGGAGGACTTCTCCCAAGCAGCCTCCAGGTGAGGTTGATTGTCCCCAGGCCTCCTCCCTCACTGCTCGTCTGCCTGAGCACCAGCATTGGAAGTTTTATAGATTCTAATGACCTTTAAGGGTCCAGGAAAGAGATGTGCAGAGACGCTGGGGGTGGGGTGGGCCGTTTTACCATGCTCCACATTGGTTCGGCCCCCTTAGGCTGACAGTTCCTGCTAGCCTAGATGCTCTGACCAGTACTCTGCGCTTTCTTCAGTTAGGCCACTGAATTAACGTACAAACAACACCAGGTGTCAGAGCCCTGCTTGCTCAACTCCCAGACAGTCCAGGGCCGGTGGTGATCCAGGACCTTCACGGCCACTCAGTCAACGGCCTTTTGAAGTAGCCAGGAGTGCAGCCGGTCTCATTGGCCGCCGTCACCGCGGTGTCTGTAGGCTTTTCTATGGTGGCAGCGTTATTTACGGTTCCCCTGCCAAGTTTATTAGCTCCGCTCTGGGTGCAGTAAGTCCTGTAAGCAATAGTCTGCTCTTTTGGGACACACTCTTGTTGTTTTCTGAGAGAAGCTCCAGGTCAAGTGATGGTCAAACGAGTCGTCATGGGGGCCCATTGCTCCAGGTTTTCTCTCTGGAGGTTGGTGTTGGAGGGCCTCCTCACTCGAGGTCATTGTGCCCACGGAGCAATCCCTGCAACTTCAGGGCATGGTGGGTGGTTAGGATCACCAAGTGGCGTCCTTTTCCCTTAGGAGGGAGCTGGCCTTGCGGGCTGCTGATTTCCAGGTTTTTAGATACCCCCAGTATCCTGGTCGGATGGGGTGGCTGGCCAATGCCTGGAGGGCATTCTTGCATTGTTCCATTTCAAGTGGTCCCAGTTTTTGCACTAATACTCCAAGGGCGATTCGCCTTGGACCAGGAATGTAAAGGTCAAAGGGTTTAGCTAACTTAGGGAGGTCCAGGGCAAGGATCTGAACTGACTGCTCTTTCCATTCTTGAAAGGCCGCTTCTGGATTCTATTCAAAAGGATCATCATCTTTTCCTTTCAGTGTTTCATATAGAGGCCCAGCTATTAGACTGTAGTTAGGGATCCAGATGCAGCAAACCCCGGTCTCCCCAGGAACCCCTAAGCTGTCTTCTAGTTTCAGGAAGGGTGAGGCTGCAAATGGCTTCTTCCCTTTCCTGGGGTGGGCTTCTCCGACATTCTGAGCGAATGAAGCCCAGGAAGGTCACCTTAGTTTGTGATATTTGAGCCTTTTTCTTGGACACCTTCTATCTTTTATTGGCTAGGTAGTTCAGAGGCCTCCTTAGTCGGGCTGGTGATCAGAATGTCATCTGCATATTGAAGGAGGGTTCCCTTCTCCAGAGGTAGATTTTTTAGGTCTTTAGCTAACATTTCCCCAAAGATGGTGTGGGAATTTTTGAACCCCTGGGGCAGGACGGCCCAGCAGTATTGTTTTTGTTGTATGTTGAGTCCTGCCACTCACAGCCAAAATTTCTTGTGACTCTGGGACGAATGGAATACAGAAGAAGGCATCATTGAAGTCTAATACAGAATACCATGTCCTGGTGGATGGTAGAATGACCAGCAGGGTGTAGGAATTAGGAACTACTAGATGTATATCCTCTGTGGCTTCACTGACTGTCCTGGCGTCCTCTACCAGGTCCCCAGCAGCTCACGGGGCTCTTGTGGTCAGGTCCCTCCCAGGATATGGAGCTCACCTGGGCAGGTACCCAGCAGCCCACGGGGCTGTGGTGGTTAGGCCCCTCCCAGGATATGGAGCTCACCTGGGCAGGTACCCAGCAGCCCATGGGGCCATCATGGTCAGGCCCCTCCCAGGATATGGAGCTCACCTGGGCAGGTACGCAGCAGCCCACGGGGCTCTCGTGGGCATGCCCCTCCCTGGATATGGAGCTCCCGTGGACAGGTACCCCGACAGGGCTGGGCACACAGGAACTGTGCATATAGCCCTCATTGCAGAGCACCCCCAGCACACCTGTCACTCAGAGCTGACACAGAGCACCTCAGAGCAGAGCTTGAACTAATAAACAGCAGCTCCAACAGGTCTGTGACCCTAGGCTTCACTCTGTGCGGCCTCCCTCTGCCTGGTCTTCTAGGGGCTTCCACAGCAGCCGGGGCACCAGGCCTCTGTCTCCACCCACCACCCCTCCTCTCCCTGACTCCTGGGTTCCTCTCATTAGCAGAGGGTCTTCTTGAAGTTGTCTCCCACTCCTGGACCAGATAAAATGATTAGAAAACAAGCCAGGGCTGCCGCCCCTTATCTATCCTGACTCTCGGGACCCTACACCTGTTCCTTGGATCTGGCCGGTGCAGCAAGGCCCATTTTCTGCAAATCTGAGCCCCTGAGGGGCGAGGATTGGCTGACCTGGGCAGCCTGACCCGGCCGGCCAGCCCTTCCCAGGTGTGCCTGGGTTGAGGTCAATATAAACACCCCTCCAGGCAGCAAAAGCCTCTGCAGCTGTGCCTGACGCCATATTCTCTGCCCCGTCAGCAGTCTCGGGGTTGGGCTGGTGGGAGGCAGTAGGGCCCACGGCTCTATGAGTGGCCCGTTGTGACTGGGGCTCTACTGGACTTTCTGCAGGAGTTGCCGGGCTGCCACCTGCTAAAGAAGAGGATGTGTCACCCATACTTGCTGCTGGAATTTCTCCCCGGGCAGAGGTAAGGAAGGAAAAAAGCAGTGGGGGCCGGGACAGGAGGGGTACCTCAGGCAGGGAAATGGAAAGTTTCCAGACGAGCGCCCGGGGCCAGGACCATCCTGGCTGGCCTGCAGGCACCAAGTCGGCCTGCGTGCTGTCGCTGGTGTGACTCCAAGCCCCTTCCTCTAGTTTTTAGTCTTTGCACACATTCAGGTGTTTTACCTGGGAACGGTGGGAAAAGTTCAGCAGCAGCTGGCCTGGGGCTCAGCTCACGTTTAGTCAGAGACGCCTCCTCACGGTCCCCCAGCTTTGCAATGAGGACGCTCCTTGTGTGGGGGCTGCTGGCTGCATGGGAGATGATTCCCCACCTGTGACCAACTTAAGAATTGTTTACCACTGGAGCAAGTGCGCTGATAGGGTTTTCCTCTGTATGACCAGTGGGTTCAGTTTTTTTTTTTTTCTTTTTTGGTTCAAGGTAAGTTTTATTCCTCTTTTTGTATTTATGGATATAAGCATGGAAATCATTCATTCATATAAATACGTCTATGGGAAGGACAGAACTTTTTTTTCTGTTTTATTTTCTTAAGTATTATTTATTTTTTAATTTTTGAATTTATTTTATTCATTTTTTTATACAGCAGGCTCTTATTGGTTATCTATTTTATACATATAAGTGTATATGTGTCAATCCCAGGGTTGCAATTCATCCCACCACCACCACCCTGCCACTTTCCCCCCTTGGTGTCCATACATTTGTTCTCTACATCTGTGTCTCTATTTCTGCCTTGCAAACCAGTTCATCTTTACCATTTTTCTAGGTTCTACATGTATGCGTTAATATACGATATTTGTTTTTCTCTTTCTGACTTACTTCACTCTGTATGACAGTCTCTAGATCTATCCACGTCTCTACAAATGACCCAATTTCATTCCTTTTTATGGCTGAGTAATATTCCATTTTATATATGTAGCACATCTTTTCCGTTCGTCTGTCTATGGGCATTTAGGTTGCTTCCATGACCTGGCTATTGTAAATAGTGCTGCAATGAATATTGTGGTGAATATGTCTTTTTGAATTATGGTTTTCTCTGGGTATATGGCCAGTAGTGGGATTGCTGGGTCATATGGTTATTCTATTTTTAGTTTTTTAAGGAACCTCCATACTGTTCTCCATAGTGACTGTATCAATTTACATTCCCACAAATAGTGTAAGAGGGTTCCCTTTTCTCCACACCCTCTCCAGCATTTGTTGTTTGTAGATTTTCTGATGATGCCCATTCTAACTCGTGTGAGGTGATACCTCATTGTAGTTTTGGTTTATATTTCTCTAATAATTAGTGATGTTGAGTAGCTTTTCATGTGTTTCTTGGTCATCTGTATGTCTTCTTGGGACAAATGTCTATTTACGTCATCTGCCCATTTTTGGATTGGTTTGTTTGTTTTTTTACTGTTGAGCTGCATGAGCTGTTTATATACATTGGAGATTAATCCTTTGTCCATTGATTCGTTTGCAAATATTTTCTCCCATTCTGAGGGTTGTCTTTTCGTCTTGTTTGTAGTTTCCTTTGCTTTGCAAAAGCTTTTAGGTTTCATTTGCTTCCATTTGTTTTTTTTTTTTTTTTTTATTCCATTACTCTAGGAGGTGGATCAAAAAATATCTTGCTGTGATTTATGTCAAAGAGTATTCTTCCTATGTTTTCCTCTAAGAGTTTTATAGTGTCCGGTCTTACATTTCGGTCTCTAATCCATTTGGAGTTTATTTTTTGTGTATGGTGTTAGGGAGTGTTCTAATTTCATTCTTTTACATGTAGCTGTCCATTTTTCCCAGCACCACTTATTGAAGAGACTGTCTTTTCTCCATTGTATACCCTTGCCTCCTTTGTCATAGATTAGTGGGCCATAGGTGTGTAGGTTTATCTCTGGGCTTTCTTTCTTTTTTTTTTTTTTTCTTTACATCTTTATTGGAGTATAATTGCTTTACAATTGTGTGTTAGTTTCTGCTGTATAAAAAAGTGAATCAGCTATGCGTATACATATAACACCATATCCCCTCCCTCTTGCACCTCCCTCTCACTCCCTTATCCCACCCTTTTAGGTGGTCACAAAGCACAGAGCTGATCTCCCTGTGCTATGTGGCTGCTTCCCAGTAGCTATCAATTTTACATTTGGTAGTGTATATATGTCCATACCACTCTCTCACTTTGTCCCAGCTTACCCTTCCCTCTCCCCATGTCCTCAAGTCCTTTCTCTACGTCTGTGTCCTTAATCCTTTCCTGCCCCTAGGTTCTTCATAAACTTTTTTTTTTTAGATTCCATATATATGTGTTAGCATATGGTATTTGTTTTTCTCTTTCTGACTTACTTCACTCTGTAGGACAGACTCTAGATCCATCCACCTCACTAAAAATAACTCAATTTCGTTTCTTTTTATGGCTGAATAATGTTCCATCGTATATATGTGCCACATCTTCTTTTTCCATTTATCTGTTGATGGACACTTAGGTTGCTTCCATGTCCTGGCTATTGTAAATAGAGCTACAGTGAACATTGTGGTACATGACTCTTTTTGAATTATGGTTTTCTCAGGGTAAATGTCCAGGAGTGGGTTTGCTGGGTTGTATGGTAGTTCTATTTTTAGTTTTTAAGGAAGCCCCATACCGTTCTCCCTAGTGGCTATATCAATTTACATTCCCACCTACAGTGCAAGAGGGTTCCCTTTTCTCCAATAAATGCCTCTCCAGCATTTACTGTTGGTAGATTTTTTGATGATGGCCATTCTGACTGGTGTGAGGTGATACCTCACTGTAGTTTTGATTTGCATTTCTCTAATGATTAGTGATGCTCAGCATCCTTTCATGTGTTTGTTGGCAACCTGTATATCTTCTTTGGAGAAATTTCTATTTAGGTCTTCTGCCCATTTTTGGATTGGGTTGTTTGGTTTTGTGATATTGAGCTACATGAGCTGCTTTTTGTAGATTAATCCTTTGCCATTTGCTTCATTTGAAAATATTTTCTCCCATTCTGATGGTTGTCTTTTCATCTTGCTTAAGTTTTCCTTTGCTGTGCAAAAGAATTTATGTTTCATTCGGTCCCATTTTTTAATTTTTGTTTTTATTTCCATTTCTCTAGGAGGTGGGTCAAAAAGGATCTTGCTGTGATTTATGTCATAGACTGTTCTGCTTATGTTTTCTTCTAAGAGTTTTATAGTGGCTGGTCTTATATTTAGGTCTCTAATCCATTTTGAGTTACTTTTGTGTATGGTGTTAGGGAGTGTACTAATTTCATTCTTTTACATGTAGCTGTCCAGTTTTCCCAGCACCACTTACTGAAGACACTGTCTTTTCTCCATTGTATACCCTTGCCTCCTTTGTCATAGATTAGTTAACCATAGGTACGTGGGTTTATCTCTGTGCTTTCTATCCTTTTCTATTGACCTATATTTCTGTGTTTGTGTCAGTACCATATTATCTTGATTACTGTAGCTTTGTAATATAGTCTGAAGTCTGGAAGTCTGATTCCTCCAGCTCTTTTTTTTCCCCCTCAAGACTGCTTTGGCTATCCAGGGTCTTTTGTGTCTCCCTACAAATTTTAAGATTTTTTTTCTTGTTCTGTAGAAAATGCCAAAGGTATTTTGATCGGGATTGCATTGAATCTGTAGATTGCTTTGGGTAGTATAGTCATTTTCACAATATTGATTCTTCTAATCCAAGGACATGGTATATGTCTCCATCTGTTTATATCATCTTTGATTTCTTTCATCAGTGTCTTATAGTTTTCTGAGTACAGGTCTTTTACTTCCTTAGGTAGGTTTATTCCTAGGTATTTTATTCTTTTTGTTGCAGTGGTAATGGGATTGTTTCCTTAATTTCTCTTTCTGATCTTTCATTGTTAGTGTATAGGAATGCAAGCAATTTCTGTGCATTAATTTTGTATCCTGCAACTTTACCAAATTCATTGATTAGCTCCAGTGGTTTTCTGGTGGCATCTTTAAGATTCTCTATCTATGATATCATGTCATCTGCAAACAGTGACAATTTTACTTCTTCTTTTCCGTTTTGTATTCCTTTTATTTCTTTTTCTTCTCTGATTGCCATGGCTAGGACTTCCAAAACTATGTTGAATAGCAGTGGTGAGAGTGGACATCCTCGTCTTGTTCCTGATCTTAGAGGAAACGCTTTCAGTTTTTCACCATTGAGAATGCTGTTTGCTGTGGGTTTGTCATATATGGCCTTTATTATGTTGAGGTAGTTTCCGTCTATGCCCACACTCTGCAGAGTTTTTATCGTAAATGAGTGTTGAATTTTCTCAAAATCTTTTCCTTCATCTATTGAGATGACCATATGGTTTTATTCTACAATTTGTTAATATGGTGTATCACATTGATTTGTGTATATTGAAGAATCCTTGCATCCCTGGGATAAACCCCACTTGATCATGGTGTATGATCCTTTTAATGTGTTGTTCGATTCTGTTTGCTAGTATTTTGTTGAGGATTTTTGCATCTATATTCATCAGGGATATTGGTCTATAATTTTCTTTCCTTGTAGTATCTCTGTCTGATTTTGGTATCAGGGTGATGGTGGTCTCATAGAATGAGTTTGGGAGTGTTCCTTCCCCTGCAATTGTTTTGAAGAATTTGAGAAGGTTGGGTGTTAGCTCTTCTCTAAATGTTTGATAGAATTCACCTGTAATGCCATCTGGTTCTGGACTTTTGTTTGTTGGAAGATTTTTAATCACAGTTTCAATTTCATTGCTTGTGATAGGTTTGTTCATATTTTCTATTTCTTCCTGGTTCAGTCTTAGAAGGTTATACCTTTCTAAGAATTTGTCCATTTCTTCCAGATTGTCCATTTTATTGGCACAGAGTTGCTTGTAGTAGTCTCTTAGGATGCTTTGTATTCCTGTGGTGTCTGTTGTAACTTCTCCTTTTTCACTTCTAATTTTGTTGATTTGCGTCCTCTCCCTCTTTTTCTTGAGTGTGGCTAAAGGTTGATCATTTTTGCTTATCTTCTCAAAGAACCAGCTTTTAGTTTTGATGATCTTTGCTTCCGTTTTCTTTGTTTCTATTTCATTTATTTCTGCTCTGATCTTTAGGATTTCTTTCCTTCTACTAACTTTGGGTTTTGTTCTTCTTTCTCTAGTTCCTCTAGGTGTAAGGTTAGATTGTTTATTTGAGATTTTTCTTGTTTCTTGAGGTAGGCTTGTATTGCTATAAACTTCCCTCTTAGAACTCCTTTTGCTGCATCCCATAGGTTTTGGATCATCGTGTTTTGGTTGTCATTTGTCTCTAGGTAGTTTTTGATTTCCCCTTTGATTTCTTCAGTGATCTCTTGGTTATTTAGTAACGTATTGTTTAGCCTCCATGTGTTTGTGTTTTTTACAGTTTTTTCCGTGTAATTGATTTCTAATCTCATAGCATTGTGGTCGGAACAGCTGCTTGATATGATTTCAGTTTTCTTAAATTTACTGAGGCTTTATCTGTGACCCAAGATGTGATCTATCCTGGAGAATGTTCCGTGTGCAGTTGAGAAGAACGTGTAATCTGCTGTTTTTGGATGGAATGTCCTATAAATATCAATGAACTCTATCTGGTCTATTGTGTCATTTAAAGCTTGTGTTTCCTTATTAATTTTCTGTCTGGCTGATCTCCACTGGTGTAAGTGAGCTGTTAAAGTCCCCCGCTATTATTGTGTTACTGTCGATTTCCTCTTTTATAGCTGTTAGCAGTTGCCTTATACATTGAGGTGCTCCTATGTTGGGTACATATATATTTATAATTGTTATATCTTCTTCTTGGATTGATCCCTTGACCATTATGTAGTGTCTTTCCTTGTCTCTTGTAACATTCTTTATTTTAAAGTCTATTTTATCTGATATGAGTATTGCTACTCCAGCTTTCTTTTGATTTTCATTAGCATAGAATATATTTTTCCATCGCCTCACTTTCAGTCTGTATGTGTCCCTAGGTCTGAAATGGGTCTCTTGTAGACAGCATATATATGGGTCTTGTTTTTGTATCCATTCAGCCAGTCTATGTCTTTTGGTTGGAACATTTAGTGCATTCACGTTTAAGGTAATTATCGATATGTATGTTCCTACTACTATTTTCTTAATTGTTATGGGTTTGTCTTGGTGGGTCCTTTTCTTCTCTTGTGTTTCCCACTTAGAGAAGTTCTTTTAGCATTTGGTGTAGAGCTGGTTGCATGGTGCTGAATTCTCTTAGCTTTTGCTTGTCTGTAAGGCTTTTGATTTCTCCATCAAATCTGAATGAGCTCTTTGCAGGGTGCAGTACCCTTGGTTGTAGGTTCTTCCCTTTCATCACTTTAAATTTATCATGCCACTTCCTTCTGGCTTGTAGATTTTCTGCTGAGAAATCAGCTGTTATCCTTATGGGATTTCCCTTGTATGTTATTTGTCATTTTTCCCTTGCTGCTTTCAATAATTTTTCTTTGTCGTTAATTTTTGTCAATTTGATTACTATGTGTCTTGTCATTTTTCTCCTTTGGTTTCTCCTGCCTGGGACACTCTGTGCTTCTGGACTTGGGTGGCTATTTCTTTTCCCATGCTAGGGAAGTTTTTGACCATAATCTCTTCAAATATATTCTCGGGTCCTTTCTCTCTCTCTTCTCCTTCTGGGACCCCTATAATGCGAATGTTGTTGCGTTTAATGTTGTCCCAGAGGACTCTTGGGGTGTCTTCATTTATTTTCATTCTTTTTCTTTATTCTGTTCCATGGCAGTGATTTCCACCTTTCTGTCTTCCAGGCCACTTATCCGTTCTTCTGCCACAGTTATTCTGCTACTGATTCCTTCTAGTGTATTTTTCATTTCAGTTATTACATTGTTCACCTCTGTTTGTTTGTTCTTTAACTCTTCTAGGTGTTTGTTCCTTAATTCTTCTAGGTCTTTGTTAAGCATTTCTTGTGTCTTCTCGATCTTTGCCTCCTTTCTTTTTCTAAGGTCTTGGCTCAACTTCACTATCATTATTCTGAATTCTTTTTCTGGAAGGTTCCCTATCTCCACCTCATTCCGTTTTTTTTCTGGGGTTTTATCTTGTTCCTTGATCTGGTATAAAGTCCTCTGCCTTTTCATTTTGTCTATCTTTCTGTGAATGTGGTTTTCCTTCCACAGGCTGCAGAATTGTAGTTCTTCTTGCTTCTGCTGTCTGCTCTCTGGTGGATGAGTCTATCTTAGAGGCTTGTGCAAGCTTCCTGATGGGAGGGACTGGTGGTGGGTAGAGCTGGGTGTTGCTTTGGTGGGCAGAGCTTTAATCCGCTTGTCTACGGATTAAATAAAACTTTAATAAAAAGTTGAATCTGCTTGTCTGCTGATGCATGGGGCTGGGTTCCCTCCCTGTTGGTTGTTTGGCCTGAGGCGACCCAGCACTGGAGCCTACCTTGCTCTTGGTGGGGCTAATGGCGGACTCTGGGAGGGCTCACACCAAGGAGTATTTCCCAGAACTTCTGCTGCCAGTGTTGTTGTCCTCACGGTGAGCCACAGCCACAGCCACCAGCTGCCTCTGCAGGAGACCCTCTAAAAGTAGCAGGTAGTTCTGGTCATTCCCCTACGGGGTCACTGCTCCTTCCCCTGGGTCCTGATGTGCACACTACTTTGTGTGTGCCCTCCAAGAGTGGAGTATCTGAGTGGAGTTGAGACTCTGAGACTCTGTGTGGAGTCGCACAGACTCTGGGTCCTGTGAAGCTTCGATGTTTTGTGATTCTAGAAATCCTATAGGAGACGGTCCACAGCAGGTGAAGCTAATGTTGTCAGTAGAGGTGTTGAAGCCAAAGATCTGCAGTTCCGGCTATAGGTGCCGATGTACATACAGGACAAAATCATCTCGTGTGAATGTAGTTCAGGCATGTTTAAGATGAATGCAGTCATGTTAATGCCTACCATATTCTATCTTGAGCCTCTCCTCAGGGACCTCCTCCTCAGTTCCTGAGGCTCCTGTAAGTCATGTACAGGGGACTGGAGAGTGGGCTCTGTCCAGTCTGAGCCCTGAGTTACCCTGTGTGTATCTTAGGATACTTTGTATTTCTGTGGTGTCTGTTGTAACATCATCTCTTTCATTTCAGATTTATTTGGGCCCTCTCTTTTTTAACAAAACATACTACTGTTGTCTTTTATTCTTTACAGAAGTTTAATCAGTGTTTGATCTACTATCCTTACCCTATGTATACTTTTTGCAGTGAGATTTTTACTTTTCTTTGTTTCCTTGTTACTATCAATAATTAGTGAGACTTCTTTTAAGCTACCTTCAACATTGCTTATAAAGCTGCTTTATTAGTGATGACAGAGCCTTAATGGAAGTCATGTTCTGGTTGTAAATTAGAATGCAATGTGCCAGCACAAAGCCCCTTAAGTTTATGTCTCATTACTTCTTGTTCTTTTTTTAATTTAATTTTTATTTTTTGTCAGAGCAAATTTGATTAAAATGTTTTGTTTCTTCTAGGTGTGCAAGATGTGGTTCTTTTAAACATATACATATATCTATTCTTCTTTGGATCATTTTCCCATGTAGGTTATGACACCATGTTGAGTAGTCTTGTCTTGGTATTACGTAGGTCTTTGGTGATTACATATTTCACATGTGTTTCTATATCTATCTTAACCCCAATATCCTAATGTATCCAATCCTCACACCTTTCCATTTGGTGAACCCTAAGTTTGTTTAATGAATCTGTGATTGCATTTCTCTGTGGAAATATCTTCATTGGTATCAATTTTTAGCTAAGACCTATAAGTGATATTATAGGATATGTGTCTTTTGCTTTCTGACTTAGTACAATTTGCCTGATTAACTCAAGAATCATACACAGTGCTGCAAATGGCATTGTTTTGTTTTTTTCCCTGGCTAATATTCCACCTGTACGTGTACCAGTTATTCTTTGGCCACGCACCTCTTGATGGACTTTTTGGTTGCCTCCATGTCTTGGTTATTGTAATACTGCTGCAATGCACATTTGCTTGCCTGTGTCTTTCCAGTTCTATCTCCTTATGTTATAGGCCAAGGAGTGGGCTTGCTGTATCATATGGTAGCTCAGTGTGTACGTTTTAAAGGCACCACCATTCAGTTCTCATTAGTGGCTCTTTCCAGGTTATGTCCCACTTAAAATTGAGGGTATGCATTTCTCCAAAACACCTTCAATATTTATTGTTTGTAGTTTGCTTGCTGCTGGTTATTCTAACAGGTGCGAGCTGATACCTCTGTGTGGCTGAATTTGCATGTGTCCCATAATCTGTTGAAATTGATCTTTAAAGCATGCTCTTTTTATTTATCAAACTGTGATTACAGCTTAGTTCTTCAAATTGTTTTCTTAAAGTAAGTGTCACATTTTGAAAAGTTTTGGCCACTACCTCCCTCAAGACATTTTGAGGGCAGGTTTCATTTACAGCCCTGAAGTACTTGTTCATATGAAGTGACCATTAACACAGATTTTAAAGCTGCATTTGCAGGTAACGGCCAGAGGGCGGCAGCCTTTTTACGTTCCCCAATCTGGTAACTAGGGAAAGAGTCCTTCAGCTGCAAGAGTGTCCAGCTTTATTTCTCATCCAGCTGTGGGTCTAGATATGATCAAACAAGGTTGCATCACAGCCCAGGAACGAATTATG
The DNA here is from genome assembly GCF_028021215.1 of Eschrichtius robustus. Classification (NCBI taxonomy): domain Eukaryota; kingdom Metazoa; phylum Chordata; class Mammalia; order Artiodactyla; family Eschrichtiidae; genus Eschrichtius; species Eschrichtius robustus. Next base: position 184,876 of record NW_027175238.1, read on the forward strand.
TAAAATTTCCTCTCTCTATCACTGTCTTATTTTTTTGGGTTTTTTAAAGTTATTTAATTTAAAATGGGGATTCGCTACTTTTCACTGCTGTGTTTATGCCGCTTTACACCCACTTGACTCACTTCCAGACAGATATCAATACATAGGTTTTAAGATTCTTACTAGTCACATATATTCTTGTGCGGTGAATAGGGGGTGTTGAGTCCAGTTCACTGAGCAAGGAGTAGGTCTTGTCTATTACATATTGGGTGTATGGAACGGTATCTGAGCGAATTTGAAACCCTTGTTTTATGCATCACCCCACCTCACCTTTCCCGTTAAGCAGCCATAGTGTGTTTTCTAAACGTGTGACTCTGTTCTGTTTTGTAATTCAGTTCAACTGTAGCGGTTTTTACATTCCCTCTATAAGTGATAGCTTATGATAAGTGTCTTTTTCTGTGTGACTTATTTCACTTAGAATTGTCATACCTAAATCCACTCATCTTGCTTCTACTAGCCTTATGACATTGATTTCATGTCTGAGTGATATTCCTTTGTACATAAGGAACACAACTTCTTTATCCATTTTTCTCTTTCCTGGGATATTTAAGGTGTCATGAAGTGGAGGTTCTTGTCAACAGAGCAGCCCTAAACATTGGGGTGCCTGTGTCTTGCTGATTTTTAGTTTTCCCAATTTATACGCCCATGAGTGGACGTGCCCTATGCTCCCTAAGCTGTGTTTTTTCGATGTTTCAGGACACACCGTACACTTCTTCAGAGTGGCTGTTGGCAATTTACATCCCGCCCATCAGCGTAGCAAGGCTGCCATTTCTCCATGGCCTGTCCTGCATTTCTGGTTTTGACACTTTATGCAGCATGGCCCTTTTGACCGATGGGAAGCGAGACTTCATTGTAGCGCTGATTTGCCTTTCCAGGTTGCTTGGTTGGCAAAAAAGGGTGTATGCGTTTTTTCCTGAATATATTCAGGAAAAAACACATACGCCCTTTTTGGCCAAGGGCATCATTGTCGAAGATTTGCCACTTTTCATGTGCTTTAAAGGCGATTCGAATCTACCTCCTGAAACCTGTTTCCTGCAATTCTGCCTTGCTTTCAAATACTCTTCGTTGCCTTCCCTCAATACATTTGTGGATGAGAGTTATCATTTATAACTCTGCGGGTTTGTGAACTGCAGTGTGCCTGAGTTCCATTTTTCAACTCGCTTTTTTGGGAGCTGGCCGCAAAAGCGCGGGATTGCCTCAGGCCCTATTCTGGTTCCTGGCGGCAGGCTGAGCCTGTGGTTAATTCTTCTTCCTGATGGGAAAATAGAGTGACCTGGGCCTGTCCCAACACCTAGATCTAGTCTCTCATTGGTTGCCCCTCTTCCCGTTCATCCTCAGGAGAAATTGCAACCTGTAGGGAACAGGAGCTTAAAGGTGCTGATTCCCCAAGTAGAGAGATTGCTAGTAAAGTAGCTGGAAAGGCGAACCGGAGTACAAGGAGATGAGAAATTGGGTGCGTTTTAGAAACCTTTCAAAATCACACGGTGTACCATCTTCTGGGTTTCTCATGCATGTTTTCGATGTAGGAAGATGCCCTTGAACCTGGAGATTTGGGACCCATGGGATGGGTACCACACAGTATTACTTTAAAGGGTGTGCGTTTGCTCACCCAACCTCACCCAACCTCTAAGCCCCAAGAGTGTCCACCCTTATGTCTCATCCAGCTGTGGGTCTAGATATGGTCAATCCAGGTTGCATCACAGCCTCTGAACGAATTTTGTAAGAATTTCTCTCTCTTTCACTGTCTTTGTTTTACGGGTTTTTAAAAGTAATTTATTTTTATAATGGGGTTTAGCTGCTTTTCACGGCTGTGTTTATGCGGCTTTACACCCACTTGACTCACTTCCAGAGAGATATCAATACATAGGTTTTAAGATTCTTACTAGTCACATATATTCTTGTGCGGTGAATAGGGGGTGTTGAGTCCAGTTCACTGAGCAAGGAGTAGGTCTTGTCTATTACATATTGGGTGTATGGAACAGTATCTGAGCGAATTTGAAACCCTTGTTTTATGCATCACCCCACCTCACCTTTCCCGTTAAGCAGCCATAGTGTGTTTTCTAAACGTGTGACTCTGTTCTGTTTTGTAATTCAGTTCAAGTGTAGCGGTTTTTACATTCCCTCTATAAGTGATAGCTTATGATAAGTGTCTTTTTCTGTGTGACTTATTTCACTTAGAATCGTCGTACTTAAGTCCACTCATCTTGCTTCTACTAGCCTTATGACATTGATTTCATGTCTGAGTGATATTCCATTGTACATAAGGACCACAACTTCTTTATCCATTTTTCTCTTTCCTGGGATATTTAAGTTGTCATGAAGTGGAGGTTCTTGTCAACAGAGCAGCCCTAAACTTTGGGGTGCCTGTGTCTTGCTGATTTTTAGTTTTCCCAATTTATACGCCCATGAGTGGACGTGCCCTATGCTCCCTAAGCGGTGTTTTTTCGATGTTTCAGGACACACCGTACACTTCTCCAGAGTGGCTGTTGGCAATTTACATCCCGCCCATCAGCGTAGCAAGGCTGCCATTTCTCCATGGCCTGTCCTGCATTTCTGGTTTTGACACTTTTTGCAGCATCACCCTTTTGACTGATGGGAAGCGAAACTTCTTTGAAGCGCTGATTTGCCTTTCCAGGTTGCTTGGTTGGCCAAAAAGGGCGTATGCGTTTTTTCCTGAATATATTCAGGAAAAAACGCATACGCCCTTTTTGGCCAAGGGCATCATTGTCGACGTTTTGCCGCTTTTCATGTGCTTTAAAGGCGATTGGAATCTGCCTCCTGAAATCTGTTTCCTGCAATTCTGCCTTGCTTTCAAATCCTCTTCGTTGCCTTCCCTCAATATATCTGTGGATGAGAGTTATCATTTATAACTCTGCGGGTTTGTGAATTGCAGTGTCCCTGAGCTCCATTTTTCAACTCGCTTTTTTGGTAGCTGGCCGCAAAAGCACGGGATTGCCTCAGTCCCTATTCTGGTTCCTGGCGGCAGGCTGAGCCTGTGGTTAATTCTTCTTCCTGATGGGAAAATAGAGTGACCTGGGCCTGTCCCAACACCTAGATCTAGTCTCTCATTGGTTGCCCCTCTTCCCGTTCATCCTCAGGATAAATTGCAACCTGTAGGGAACAGGAGCTTAAAGGTGCTGATTCTCCAAGTAGGGAGATTTCTAGTAAAATAGCTGGAAAGGCGAACCCGAGCACAAGAAGATGAGAAATGGGGTGCGTTTTAGAAACCTTTCAAAATCACACGGTGTACCATCTTCTGGGTTTCTCATGCATGTTTTCGATGTAGGAAGATGCCCTTGAACCTGGAGATTTGGGACCCATGGGATGGGTACCACACAGTATTACTTTAAAGGGTCTGCGTTTGCTCACCCAACCTCACCCAACCTCTCAGCCCCAAGAGTGTCCACCCTTATGTCTCATCCAGCTGTGGGTCTAGATATGGTCAATCCAGGTTGCATCACAGCCCCTGAACGAATTTTGTAAGAATTTCTCTCTCTTTCACTGTCTTTGTTTTACGGGTTTTTAAAAGTAATTTATTTTTATAATGGGGTTTAGCTGCTTTTCACGGCTGTGTTTATGCGGCTTTACACCCACTTGGCTCACTTCCAGAGAGATATCAATACATAGGTTTTACGATTCTTACTAGTCAGATATATTCTTGTGCGGTGAATAGGGGGTGTTGAGTCCAGTTCACTGAGCAAGGAGTAGGTCTTGTCTATTACATATTGGGTGTATGGAACAGTATCTGAGCGAATTTGAAACCCTTGTTTTATGCATCACCCCACCTCACCTTTCCCGTTAAGCAGCCATAGTGTGTTTTCTAAACGTGTGACTCTGTTCTGTTTTGTAATTCAGTTCAAGTGTAGCGGTTTTTACATTCCCTCTATAAGTGATAGCTTATGATAAGTGTCTTTTTCTGTGTGACTTATTTCACTTAGAATCGTCATACCTAAATCCACTCATCTTGCTTCTACTAGCCTTATGACATTGATTTCATGTCTGAGTGATATTCCATTGTACATAAGAACTACAACTTCTTTATCCATTTTTCTCTTTCCTGGGATATTTAAGGTGTCATGAAGTGGAGGTTCTTGTCAACAGAGCAGCCCTAAACTTTTGGGTGCCTGTGTCTTGCTGATTTTTAGTTTTCCCAATTTATACGCCCATGAGTGGAGGTGCCCTATGCTCCCTAAGCTGTGTTTTTTCAATGTTTCAGGACACACCGTACACTTCTCCAGAGTGGCTGTTGGCAATTTACATCCCGCCCATCAGCGTAGCAAGGCTGCCATTTCTCCATGGCCTATCCTGCATTTCTGGTTTTGACACTTTTTGCAGCATGACCCTTTTGACCGATGGGTAGCGAAACTTCTTTGAAGCGCTGATTTGCCTTTCCAGGTTGCTTGGTTGGCCAAAAAGGGCGTATGCGTTTTTTCCTGAATATATTCAGGAAAAAACGCATACGCCTTTTTTGGCCAAGGGCATCATTGTCGACGTTTTGCCGCTTTTCATGTGCTTTAAAGGCGATTCGAATCTACCTCCTGAAATCTGTTTCCTGCAATTCTGCCTTGCTTTCAAATCCTCTTCGTTGCCTTCCCTCAATATATCTGTGGATGAGAGTTATCATTTATAACTCTGCGGGTTTGTGAATTGCAGTGTCCCTGAGCTCCATTTTTCAACTCGCTTTTTTGGTAGCTGGCCGCAAAAGCGCGGGATTGCCTCAGGCCCTATTCTGGTTCCTGGCGGCATGCTGAGCCTGTGGTTAATTCTTCTTTCTGATGGGAAAATAGAGTGACCTGGGCCTGTCCCAACACCTAGATCTAGTCTCTCATTGGTTGCCCCTCTTCCCGTTCATCCTCAGGACAAATTGCAACCTGTAGGGAACAGGAGCTTAAAGGTGCTGATTCTCCAAGTAGGGAGATTGCTAGTAAAATAGCTGGAAAGGCGAACCCGAGCACAAGAAGATGAGAAATGGGGTGCGTTTTAGAAAACTTTCAAAATCACACGGTGTACCATCTTCTGGGTTTCTCATGCATGTTTTCGATGTAGGAAGATGCCCTTGAACCTGGAGATTTGGGACCCATGGGATGGGTACCACACAGTATTACTTTAAAGGGTCTGCGTTTGCTCACCCAACCTCACCCAACCTCTCAGCCCCAAGAGTGTCCACCCTTATGTCTCATCCAGCTGTGGGTCTAGATATGGTCAATCCAGGTTGCATCACAGCCCCTGAACGAATTTTGTAAGAATTTCTCTCTCTTTCACTGCCTTTGTTTTACGGGTTTTTAAAAGAAATTTATTTTTATAATGGGGTTTAGCTGCTTTTCACGGCTGTGTTTATGCGGCTTTACACCCACTTGGCTCACTTCCAGAGAGATATCAATACATAGGTTTTACGATTCTTACTAGTCAGATATATTCTTGTGCGGTGAATAGGGGGTGTTGAGTCCAGTTCACTGAGCAAGGAGTAGGTCTTGTCTATTACATATTGGGTGTATGGAACAGTATCTGAGCGAATTTGAAACCCTTGTTTTATGCATCACCCCACCTCACCTTTCCCGTTAAGCAGCCATAGTGTGTTTTCTAAACGTGTGACTCTGTTCTGTTTTGTAATTCAGTTCAAGTGTAGCGGTTTTTACATTCCCTCTATAAGTGATAGCTTATGATAAGTGTCTTTTTCTGTGTGACTTATTTCACTTAGAATCGTCATACCTAAATCCACTCATCTTGCTTCTACTAGCCTTATGATATTGATTTCATGTCTGAGTGATATTCCTTTGTACATAAGGACCACAACTTCTTTATCCATTTTTCTCTTTCCTGGGATATTTAAGGTGTCATGAAGTGGAGGTTCTTGTCAACATAGCAGCCCTAAACATTGGGGTGCCTGTGTCTTGCTGATTTTCAGTTTTCCCAATTTATACGCCAATGAGTGGACGTGCCCTATGCTCCCTAAGCTGTGTTTTTTCGATGTTTCAGGACACACCGTACACTCCTCCAGAGTGGCTGTTGGCAATTTACATCCCGCCCATCAGCGTAGCAAGGCTGCCATTTCTCCATGGCCTGTCCTGCATTTCTGGTTTTGACACTTTTTGCAGCATGGCCCTTTTGACCGATGGGAAGCGAGACTTCTTTGTAGCGCTGATTTGCATTTCCAGTTTGCTTGGTTGGCCAAAAATGGCGTATGCGTTTTTTCCTGAATATATTCAGGAAAAAACGCATACGCCCTTTTTGGCCAAGGGCATCACTGTCGACGTTTTGCCACTTTTCATGTGCTTTAAAGGCGATTCGAATCTACATCCTGAAACCTGTTTCCTGCAATTCTGCCTTGCTTTCAAATCCTCTTCGTTGCCTTCCCTCAATATATCTGTGGACGAGAGTTATCATTTATAACTCAGCAGGTTTGTGAATTGCAGTGCCCCTGAGCTCCATTTTTCAACTGTCTTTTTTGGGAGCTGGCCGCAAAAGCGCGGGATTGCCTCAGGCCCTATTCTGGTTCCCGGCGGCAGGCTGAGCCTGTGTTTAATTCTTCTTCCTGATGGGAAAATAGAGTGACCTGTGCCTGTCCCAACACCTAGATCTAGTCTCTCATTATTTGCCCCTCTTCCCGTTCATTCTCAGGACAAATTGCAACCTGTAGGGAACAGGAGCTTAAAGGTGCTGATTCTCCAAGTAGGGAGATTGCTAGTAAAGTAGCTGGAAAGGCGAACCCGAGCACAAGGAGATGAGAAATTGGGTGCGTTTTAGAAACCTTTCAAAATCACACGGTGTACCATCTTCTGGGTTTCTCATGCATGTTTTCGATGTAGGAAGATGCCTTTGAACCTGGAGATTTGGGACCCATGGAATGGGTACCACGCAGTATTAATTTAAAGGGTCTGAGTTTGCTCACCCAACCTCTCAGCCCCAAGAGTGTCCACCCTTATGTCTCATCCCAGTGTGGGTCTAGATATGGTCAATCCAGGTTGCATCACAGCCCCTGAACGAATTGTGTAAGAATTTCTCTCTCTTTCACTCTTTGTTTTACGGGTTTTTAAAAGTAATTTATTTTTATAATGGGGTTTAGCTGCTTTTCACGGCTGTGTTTATGCGGCTTTACACCCACTTGACTCACTTCCAGACAGATATCAATACATAGGTTTTAAGATTCTTACTAGTCACATATATTCTTGTGCGGTGAATAGGGGGTGTTGAGTCCAGTTCACTGAGCAAGGAGTAGGTCTTGTCTATTACATATTGGGTGTATGGAACAGTATCTGAGCGAATTTGAAACCCTTGTTTTATGCATCACCCCACCTCACCTTTCCCGTTAAGCAGCCATAGTGTGTTTTCTAAACGTGTGACTCTGTTCTGTTTTGTAATTCAGTTCAAGTGTAGCGGTTTTTACATTCCCTCTATAAGTGATAGCTTATGATAAGTGTCTTTTTCTGTGTGACTTATTTCACTTAGAATCGTCGTACCTAAGTCCACTCATCTTGCTTCTACTAGCCTTATGACATTGATTTCATGTCTGAGTGATATTCCATTGTACATAAGGACCACAACATCTTTATCCATTTTTCTCTTTCCTGGGATATTTAAGTTGTCATGAAGTGGAGGTTCTTGTCAACAGAGCAGCCCTAAACTTTGGGGTGCCTGTGTCTTGCTGATTTTTAGTTTTCCCAATTTATACGCCCATGAGTGGACGTGCCCTATGCTCCCTAAGCTGTGTTTTTTCGATGTTTCAGGACACACCGTACACTTCTCCAGAGTGGCTGTTGGCAATTTACATCCCGCCCATCAGCGTAGCAAGGCTGCCATTTCTCCATGGCCTGTCCTGCATTTCTGGTTTTGACACTTTTTGCAGCATGACCCTTTTGACCGATGGGAAGCGAAACTTCTTTGAAACGCTGATTTGCCTTTCCAGGTTGCTTGGTGGGCCAAAAAGGGCGTATGCGTTTTTTCCTGAATATATTCAGGAAAAAACGCATACGCCTTTTTTGGCCAAGGGCATCATTGTCGACGTTTTGCCGCTTTTCATGTGCTTTAAAGGCGATTCGAATCTACCTCCTGAAATCTGTTTCCTGCAATTCTGCCTTGCTTTCAAATCCTCTTCGTTGCCTTCCCTCAATATATCTGTGGATGAGAGTTATCATTTATAACTCTGCGGGTTTGTGAATTGCAGTGTCCCTGAGCTCCATTTTTCAACTCGCTTTTTTGGGAGCTGGCCGCAAAAGCGTGGGATTGCCTCAGGCCCTATTCTGGTTCCTGGCGGCAGGCTGAGCCTGTGGTTAATTCTTCTTCCTGATGGGAAAATAGAGTGACCTGGGCCTGTCCCAACACCTAGATCTAGTCTCTCATTGGTTGCCCCTCTTCCCGTTCATCCTCAGGACAAATTGCAACCTGTAGGGAACAGGAGCTTAAAGGTGCTGATTCTCCAAGTAGGGAGATTGCTAGTAAAGTAGCTGGAAAGGCGAACCCGAGCACAAGGAGATGAGAAATTGGGTGCGTTTTAGAAACCTTTCAAAATCACACGGTGTACCATCTTCTGGGTTTCTCATGCATGTTTTCTATGTAGGAAGATGCCTTTGAACCTGGAGATTTGGGACCCATGGGATGGGTACCACGCAGTATTACTTTAAAGGGTCTGAGTTTGCTCACCCAACCTCACCCAACCTCTCAGCCCCAAGAGTGTCCACCCTTATGTCTCATCCCGGTGTGGGTCTAGATATGGTCAATCCAGGTTGCATCACAGCCCCTGAACGAATTTTGTAAGAATTTCTCTCTCTTTCACTGTCTTTGTTTTACGGGTTTTTAAAAGTAATTTATTTTTATAATGGTGTTTAGCTGCTTTTCACGGCTGTGTTTATGCGGCTTTACACCCACTTGGCTCACTTCCAGAGAGATATCAATACATAGGTTTTAAGATTCTTACTAGTCAGATATATTCTTGTGCGGTGAATAGGGGGTGTTGAGTCCAGTTCACTGAGCAAGGAGTAGGTCTTGTCTATTACATATTGGGTGTATGGAACGGTATCTGAGCGAATTTGAAATCCTTGTTTTATGCATCACCCCACCTCACCTTTCCCGTTAAGCAGCCATAGTGTGTTTTCTAAACGTGTGACTCTGTTATGTTTTGTAATTCATTTCAGGTGTAGCAGTTTTTACATTCCCTCTATAAGTGATAGCTTATGATAAGTGTCTTTTTCTGTGTCACTTATTTCACTTAGAATCGTCGTACCTAAATCCACTCATCTTGCTTCTACTAGCCTTATGACATTGATTTCATGTCTGAGGGATATTCCTTTGTACATAAGGACCACAACTTCTTTATCCATTTTTCTCTTTCCTGGGATATTTAAGGTGTCATGAAGTGGAGGTTCTTGTCAACATAGCAGCACTAAACATTGGGGTGCCTGTGCCTTGCTGATTTTTAGTTTTCCCAATTTATACGCCCATGAGTGGACGTGCCCTATGCTCCCTAAGCTGTGTTTTTTCGATGTTTCAGGACACACCGTACATTTCTCCAGAGTGGCTTTTGGCAATTTACATCCCACCCATCAGCGTAGCAAGGCTGCCATTTCTCCATGACCTGTCCTGCATTTCTGGTTTTGACACTTTTTGCAGCATGACCCTTTTGACCGATGGGAAGCGAGACTTCTTTGTAGCGCTGATTTGCCTGTCCAGGTTGCTTGGTTGGCCAAAAAGGGCGTATGCGTTTTTTCCTGAATATATTCAGGAAAAAACGCATACGCCCTTTTTGGCCAAGGGCATCATTGTCGACGTTTTGCCGCTTTTCATGTGCTTTAAAGGCGATTCGAATCTACCTCCTGAAATCTGTTTCCTGCAATTCTGCCTTGCTTTCAAATCCTCTTCGTTGCCTTCCCTCAATATATCTGTGGATGAGAGTTATCATTTATAACTCTGCAGGTTTGTGAATTGCAGTGTCCCTGAGCTCCATTTTTCAACTCGCTTTTTTGGGAGCTGGCCGCAAAAGCGCGGGATTGCCTCAGGCCCTATTCTGGTTCCCGGCGGCAGGCTGAACCTGTGGTTAATTCTTCTTCCTGATGGGAAAATAGAGTGACCTGTGCCTGTCCCAGCACCTAGATCTAGTCTCTCATTGGTTGCCCCTCTTCCCGTTCATCCTCAGGACAAATTGCAACCTGTAGGGAACAGGAGCTTAAAGGTGCTGATTCTCCAAGTAGGGAGATTGCTAGTAAAATAGCTGGAAAGGCGAACCCGAGCACAAGAAGATGAGAAATGGGGTGCGTTTTAGAAACCTTTCAAAATCACACGGTGTACCATCTTCTGGGTTTCTCATGCATGTTTTCGATGTAGGAAGATGCCCTTGAACCTGGAGATTTGGGACCCATGGTATGGGTACCACACAGTATTACTTTAAAGGGTCTGCGTTTGCTCACCCAACCTCACCCAACCTCTCAGCCCCAAGAGTGTCCACCCTTATGTCTCATCCAGCTGTGGGTCTAGATATGGTCAATCCAGGTTGCATCACAGCCCCTGAACGAATTTTGTAAGAATTTCTCTCTCTTTCACTGTCTTTGTTTTACGGGTTTTTAAAAGTAATTTATTTTTATAATGGGGTTTAGCTGCTTTTCACGGCTGTGTTTATGCGGCTTTACACCCACTTGGCTCACTTCCAGAGAGATATCAATACATAAGTTTTACGATTCTTACTAGTCAGATATATTCTTGTGCGGTGAATAGGGGGTGTTGAGTCCAGTTCACTGAGCAAGGAGTAGGTCTTGTCTATTACATATTGGGTGTATGGAACGGTATCTGAGCGAATTTGAAACCCTTGTTTTATGCATCACCCCACCTCACCTTTCCCGTTAAGCAGCCATAGTGTGTTTTCTAAACGTGTGACTCTGTTCTGTTTTGTAATTCAGTTCAAGTGTAGCGGTTTTTACATTCCCTCTATAAGTGATAGCTTATGATAAGTGTCTTTTTCTGTGTGACTTATTTCACTTAGAATCGTCATACCTAAATCCACTCATCTTGCTTCTACTAGCCTTATGACATTGATTTCATGTCTGAGTGATATTCCTTTGTACATAAGGACCACAACTTCTTTATCCATTTTTCTCTTTCCTGGGATATTTAAGGTGTCATGAAGTGGAGGTTCTTGTCAACATAGCAGCCCTAAACATTGGGGTGCCTGTGTCTTGCTGATTTTTAGTTTTCCCAATTTATACGCCCATGAGTGGAGGTGCCCTATGCTCCCTAAGCTGTGTTTTTTCGATGTTTCAGGACACACCATACACTTCTCCAGAGTGGCTGTTGGCAATTTACATCCCGCCCATCAGCGTAGCAAGGCTGCCATTTCTCCATGGCCTGTCCTGCATTTCTGGTTTTGACACTTTTTGCAGCATGACCCTTTTGACCGATGGGAAGCGAAACTTCTTTGAAGCGCTGATTTGCCTTTCCAGGTTGCTTGGTTGGCCAAAAAGGGCGTATGCGTTTTTTCCTGAATATATTCAGGAAAAAACGCATACGCCTTTTTTGGCCAAGGGCATCATTGTCGACGTTTTGCCGCTTTTCATGTGCTTTAAAGGCGATTCGAATCTACCTCCTGAAATCTGTTTCCTGCAATTCTGCCTTGCTTTCAAATCCTCTTCGTTGCCTTCCCTCAATATATCTGTGGATGAGAGTTATCATTTATAACTCTGCGGGTTTGTGAATTGCAGTGTCCCTGAGCTCCATTTTTCAACTCGCTTTTTTGGGAGCTGGCCGCAAAAGCGCGGGATTGCCTCAGGCCCTATTCTGGTTCCTGGCGGCAGGCTGAGCCTGTGGTTAATTCTTCTTCCTGATGGGAAAATAGAGTGACCTGGGCCTGTCCCAACACCTAGATCTAGTCTCTCATTGGTTGCCCCTCTTCCCGTTCATCCTCAGGACAAATTGCAACCTGTAGGGAACAGGAGCTTAAAGGTGCTGATTCTCCAAGTAGGGAGATTGCTAGTAAAGTAGCTGGAAAGGCGAACCCGAACACAGGGAGATGAGAAATTGGGTGCGTTTTAGAAACCTTTCAAAATCACATGGTGTACCATCTTCTGGGTTTCTCATGCATGTTTTCGATGTAGGAAGATGCCTTTGAACCTGGAGATTTGGGACCCATGGGATGGGTACCACGCAGTATTACTTTAAAGGGTCTGAGTTTGCTCACCCAACCTCTCAGCCCCAAGAGTGTCCACCCTTATGTCTCATCCCAGTGTGGGTCTAGATATGGTCAATCCAGGTTGCATCACAGCCCCTGAACGAATTTTGTAAGAATTTCTCTCTCTTTCACTGTCTTTGTTTTACAGGTTTTTAAAAGTAATTTATTTTTATAATGGGGTTTAGCTGCTTTTCACGGCTGTGTTTATGCGGCTTTACACCCACTTGGCTCACTTCCAGAGAGATATCAATACATAGGTTTTACGATTCTTACTAGTCAGATATATTCTTGTGCCGTGAATAGGGGGTGTTGAGTCCAGTTCACTGAGCAAGGAGTAGGTCTTGTCTATTACATATTGGGTGTATGGAACAGTATCTGAGCGAATTTGAAACCCTTGTTTTATGCATCACCCCACCTCACCTTTCCCGTTAAGCAGCCATAGTGTGTTTTCTAAACGTGTGACTCTGTTCTGTTTTGTAATTCAGTTCAAGTGTAGCGGTTTTTACATTCCCTCTATAAGTGATAGCTTATGATAAGTGTCTTTTTCTGTGTGACTTATTTCACTTAGAATCGTCATACCTAAATCCACTCATCTTGCTTCTACTAGCCTTATGACATTGATTTCATGTCTGAGTGATATTCCATTGTACATAAGAACTACAACTTCTTTATCCATTTTTCTCTTTCCTGGGATATTTAAGGTGTCATGAAGTGGAGGTTCTTGTCAACAGAGCAGCCCTAAACTTTTGGGTGCCTGTGTCTTGCTGATTTTTAGTTTTCCCAATTTATACGCCCATGAGTGGAGGTGCCCTATGCTCCCTAAGCTGTGTTTTTTCGATGTTTCAGGACACACCGTACACTTCTCCAGAGTGGCTGTTGGCAATTTACATCCCGCCCATCAGCGTAGCAAGGCTGCCATTTCTCCATGGCCTGTCCTGCATTTCTGGTTTTGACACTTTTTGCAGCATGACCCTTTTGACCGATGGGAAGCGAAACTTCTTTGAAGCGCTGATTTGCCTTTCCAGGTTGCTTGGTTGGCCAAAAAGGGCGTATGCGTTTTTTCCTGAATATATTCAGGAAAAAACGCATACGCCTTTTTTGGCCAAGGGCATCATTGTCGACGTTTTGCCGCTTTTCATGTGCTTTAAAGGCGATTCGAATCTACCTCCTGAAATCTGTTTCCTGCAATTCTGCCTTGCTTTCAAATCCTCTTCGTTGCCTTCCCTCAATATATCTGTGGATGAGAGTTATCATTTATAACTCTGCGGGTTTGTGAATTGCAGTGTCCCTGAGCTCCATTTTTCAACTCACTTTTTTGGGAGCTGGCCGCAAAAGCGCGGGATTGCCTCAGGCCCTATTCTGGTTCCTGGTGGCAGGCTGAGCCTGTGGTTAATTCTTCTTCCTGATGGGAAAATAGAGTGACCTGGGCCTGTCCCAACACCTAGATCTAGTCTCTCATTGGTTGCCCCTCTTCCCGTTCATCCTCAGGACAAATTGCAACCTGTAGGGAACAGGAGCTTAAAGGTGATGATTCTCCAAGTAGGGAGATTGCTAGTAAAGTAGCTGGAAAGGCGAACCCGAGCACAAGGAGATGAGACATTGGGTGCGTTTTAGAAACCTTTCAAAATCACACGGTGTACCATCTTCTGGGTTTCTCATGCATGTTTTCGATGTAAGAAGATGCCCTTGAACCTGGAGATTTGGGACCCATGGGATGGGTATCACACAGTATTACTTTAAAGGGTCTGCGTTTGCTCACCCAACCTCACCCAACCTCTCAGCCCCAAGAGTGTCCACCCTTATGTCTCATCCAGGTGTGTGTCTAGATATGGTCAATCCAGGTTGCATCACAGCCCCTGAACGAATTTTGTGAGAATTTCTCTCTCTTTCACTGTCTTTGTTTTACGGGTTTTTAAAAGTAATTTATTTTTATAATGGGGTTTAGCTGCTTTTCACGGCTGTGTTTATGCGGCTTTACACCCACTTGGCTCACTTCCAGAGAGATATCAATACATAGGTTTTACGATTCTTACTAGTCAGATATATTCTTGTGCGGTGAATAGGGGGTGTTGAGTCCAGTTCACTGAGCAAGGAGTAGGTCTTGTCTATTACATATTGGGTGTATGGAACAGTATCTGAGCGAATTTGAAACCCTTGTTTTATGCATCACCCCACCTCACCTTTCCCGTTAAGCAGCCATAGTGTGTTTTCTAAACGTGTGACTCTGTTCTGTTTTGTAATTCAGTTCAAGTGTAGCGCTTCTTACATTCCCTCTATAAGTGATAGCTTATGATAAGTGTCTTTTTCTGTGTGACTTATTTCACTTAGAATCGTCATACCTAAATCCACTCATCTTGCTTCTACTAGCCTTATAACATTGATTTCATGTCTGAGTGATATTCCATTGTACATAAGGACCACAACTTCTTTATCCATTTTTCTCTTTCCTGGGATATTTAAGGTGTCATGAAGTGGAGGTTCTTGTCAACATAGCAGCCCTAAACATTGGGGTGCCTGTGTCTTGCTGATTTTTAGTTTTCCCAATTTATACGCCCATGATTGTTCGTGCCCTATGCTCCCTAAGCTGTGTTTTTTCGATGTTTCAGGACACACCGTACACTTCTCCAGAGTGGCTGTTGGCAATTTACATCCCGCCCATCAGCGTAGCAAGGCTGCCATTTCTCCATGGCCTGTCCTGCATTTCTGGTTTTGACACTTTTTGCAGCATGGCCCTTTTGCCCGATGGGAAGCGAGACTTCTTTGTAGCGCTGATTTGCCTTTCCAGGTTGCTTGGTTGGCCAAAATGGGCGTATGCGTTTTTTCCTGAATATATTCAGGAAAAAACGCTTACGCCCTTTTTGGCCAAGGGCATCACTGTCGATGTTTTGCCACTTTTCATGTGCTTTAAAGGCGATTCGAATCTACCTCCTGAAACCTGTTTCCTGCAATTCTGCCTTGCTTTCAACTCCTCTTCGTTGCCTTCCCTCAATATATTTGTGGACGAGAGTTATCATTTATAACTCAGCAGGTTTGTGAATTGCAGTGCCCCTGAGCTCCATTTTTCAACTGTCTTTTTTGGGAGCTGGCCGCAAAAGCTCGGGATTGCCTCAGGCCCTATTCTGGTTCCCGGCGGCAGGCTGAGCCTGTGTTTAATTCTTCTTCCTGATGGGAAAATAGAGTGACCTGTGCCTGTCCCAACACCTAGATCTAGTCTCTCATTTGTTTCCCCTCTTCCCGTTCATCCTCAGGACAAATTGCAACCTGTAGGGAACAGGAGGTTAAAGGTGCTGATTCTCCAAGTAGGGAGATTGCTAGTAAAGTAGCTGGAAAGGTGAACCCGAGCACAAGGAGATGAGAAATTGGGTGCGTTTTAGAAACCTTTCAAAATCACACGGTGTACCATCTTCTGGGTTTCTCATGCATGTTTTCTATGTAGGAAGATGCCTTTGAACCTGGAGATTTGGGACCCATGGGATGGGTACCATGCAGTATTACTTTAAAGGGTCTGAGTTTGCTCACCCAACCTCACCCAACCTCTCAGCCCCAAGAGTGTCCACCCTTATGTCTCATCCCGGTGTGGGTCTAGATATGGTCAATCCAGGTTGCATCACAGCCCCTGAACGAATTTTGTAAGAATTTCTCTCTCTTTCACTGTCTTTGTTTTACGGGTTTTTAAAAGTAATTTATTTTTATAATGGTGTTTAGCTGCTTTTCACGGCTGTGTTTATGCGGCTTTACACCCACTTGGCTCACTTCCAGAGAGATATCAATACATAGGTTTTAAGATTCTTACTAGTCAGATATATTCTTGTGCGGTGAATAGGGGGTGTTGAGTCCAGTTCACTGAGCAAGGAGTAGGTCTTGTCTATTACATATTGGGTGTATGGAACGGTATCTGAGCGAATTTGAAACCGTTGTTTTATGCATCACCCCACCTCACCTTTCCCGTTAAGCAGCCATAGTGTGTTTTCTAAACGTGTGACTCTGTTATGTTTTGTAATTCATTTCAGGTGTAGCGGTTTTTACATTCCCTCTATAAGTGATAGCTTATGATAAGTGTCTTTTTCTGTGTCACTTATTTCACTTAGAATCGTCGTACCTAAATCCACTCATCTTGCTTCTACTAGCCTTATGACATTGATTTCATGTCTGAGGGATATTCCTTTGTATATAAGGACCACAACTTCTTTATCCATTTTTCTCTTTCCTGGGATATTTAAGGTGTCATGAAGTGGAGGTTCTTGTCAACATAGCAGCCCTAAACATTGGGGTGCCTGTGTCTTGCTGATTTTTAGTTTTCCCAATTTATACGCCCATGAGTGGAGGTGCCCTATGCTCCCTAAGCTGTGTTTTTTCGATGTTTCAGGACACACCGTACATTTCTCCAGAGTGGCTTTTGGCAATTTACATCCCGCCCATCAGCGTAGCAAGGCTGCCATTTCTCCATGGCCTGTCCTGCATTTCTGGTTTTGACACTTTTTGCAGCATCACCCTTTTGACTGATGGGAAGCGAAACTTCTTTGAAGCGCTGATTTGCCTTTCCAGGTTGCTTGGTTGGCCAAAAAGGGCGTATGCGTTTTTTCCTGAATATATTCAGGAAAAAACGCATACGCCCTTTTTGGCCAAGGGCATCATTGTCGACGTTTTGCCGCTTTTCATGTGCTTTAAAGGCGATTCGAATCTACCTCCTGAAATCTGTTTCCTGCAATTCTGCCTTGCTTTCAAATCCTCTTCGTTGCCTTCCCTCAATATATCTGTGGATGAGAGTTATCATTTATAACTCTGCGGGTTTGTGAATTGCAGTGTCCCTGAGCTCCATTTTTCAACTCGCTTTTTTGGTAGCTGGCCGCAAAAGCGCGGGATTGCCTCAGGCCCTATTCTGGTTCCTGGCGGCAGGCTGAGCCTGTGGTTAATTCTTCTTCCTGATGGGAAAATAGAGTGACCTGGGCCTGTCCCAACATCTATATCTAGTCTCTCATTGGTTGCCCCTCTTCCCGTTCATCCTCAGGACAAATTGCAACCTGTAGGGAACAGGAGCTTAAAGGTGCTGATTCTCCAAGTAGGGAGATTGCTAGTAAAATAGCTGGAAAGGCGAACCCGAGCACAAGAAGATGAGAAATGGGGTGCGTTTTAGAAACCTTTCAAAATCACACGGTGTACCATCTTCTGGGTTTCTCATGCATGTTTTCGATGTAGGAAGATGCCCTTGAACCTGGAGATTTGGGACCCATGGGATGGGTACCACACAGTATTACTTTAAAGGGTCTGCGTTTGCTCACCCAACCTCACCCAACCTCTCAGCCCCAAGAGTGTCCACCCTTATGTCTCATCCAGCTGTGGGTCTAGATATGGTCAATCCAGGTTGCATCACAGCCCCTGAACGAATTTTGTAAGAATTTCTCTCTCTTTCACTGTCTTTGTTTTACGGGTTTTTAAAAGTAATTTATTTTTATAATGGGGTTTAGCTGCTTTTCACGGCTGTGTTTATGCGGCTTTACACCCACTTGGCTCACTTGCAGAGAGATATCAATACATAGGTTTTACGATTCTTACTAGTCAGATATATTCTTGTGCGGTGAATAGGGGGTGTTGAGTCCAGTTCACTGAGCAAGGAGTAGGTCTTGTCTATTACATATTGGGTGTATGGAACAGTATCTGAGCGAATTTGAAACCCTTGTTTTATGCATCACCCCACCTCACCTTTCCCGTTAAGCAGCCATAGTGTGTTTTCTAAACGTGTGACTCTGTTCTGTTTTGTAATTCAGTTCAAGTGTAGCGGTTTTTACATTCCCTCTATAAGTGATAGCTTATGATAAGTGTCTTTTTCTGTGTGACTTATTTCACTTAGAATCGTCATACCTAAATCCACTCATCTTGCTTCTACTAGCCTTATGACATTGATTTCATGTCTGAGTGATATTCCTTTGTACATAAGGACCACAACTTCTTTATCCATTTTTCTCTTTCCTGGGATATTTAAGGTGTCATAAAGTGGAGGTTCTTGTCAACATAGCAGCCCTAAACATTGGGGTGCCTGTGTCTTGCTGATTTTTAGTTTTCCCAATTTATACGCCCATGAGTGGAGGTGCCCTATGCTCCCTAAGCTGTGTTTTTTCGATGTTTCAGGACACACCATACACTTCTCCAGAGTGGCTGTTGGCAATTTACATCCCGCCCATCAGCGTAGCAAGGCTGCCATTTCTCCATGGCCTGTCCTGCATTTCTGGTTTTGACACTTTTTGCAGCATGACCCTTTTGACCGATGGGAAGCGAAACTTCTTTGAAGCGCTGATTTGCCTTTCCAGGTTGCTTGGTTGGCCAAAAAGGGCGTATGCGTTTTTTCCTGAATATATTCAGGAAAAAACGCATACGCCTTTTTTGGCCAAGGGCATCATTGTCGACGTTTTGCCGCTTTTCATGTGCTTTAAAGGCGATTCGAATCTACCTCCTGAAATCTGTTTCCTGCAATTCTGCCTTGCTTTCAAATCCTCTTCGTTGCCTTCCCTCAATATATCTGTGGATGAGAGTTATCATTTATAACTCTGCGGGTTTGTGAATTGCAGTGTCCCTGAGCTCCATTTTTCAACTCGCTTTTTTGGGAGCTGGCCGCAAAAGCGTGGGATTGCCTCAGGCCCTATTCTGGTTCCTGGCGGCAGGCTGAGCCTGTGGTTAATTCTTCTTCCTGATGGGAAAATAGAGTGACCTGGGCCTGTCCCAACACCTAGATCTAGTCTCTCATTGGTTGCCCCTCTTCCCGTTCATCCTCAGGACAAATTGCAACCTGTAGGGAACAGGAGCTTAAAGGTGCTGATTCTCCAAGTAGGGAGATTGCTAGTAAAGTAGCTGGAAAGGCGAACCCGAGCACAAGGAGATGAGACATTGTGTGCGTTTTAGAAACCTTTCAAAATCACACGGTGTACCATCATCTGGGTTTCTCATGCATGTTTTCGATGTAAGAAGATGCCCTTGAACCTGGAGATTTGGGACACATGGGATGGGTACCACACAGTATTACTTTAAAGGGTCTGCGTTTGCTCACCCAACCTCACCCAACCTCTCAGCCCCAAGAGTGTCCACCCTTATGTCTCATCCAGGTGTGTGTCTAGATATGGTCAATCCAGGTTGCATCACAGCCCCTGAACGAATTTTGTGAGAATTTCTCTCTCTTTCACTGTCTTTGTTTTACGGGTTTTTAAAAGTAATTTATTTTTATAATGGGGTTTAGCTGCTTTTCACGGCTGTGTTTATGCGGCTTTACACCCACTTGGCTCACTTCCAGAGAGATATCAATACATAGGTTTTACGATTCTTACTAGTCAGATATATTCTTGTGCGGTGAATAGGGGGTGTTGAGTCCAGTTCACTGAGCAAGGAGTACGTCTTGTCTATTACATATTGGGTGTATGGAACAGTATCTGAGCGAATTTGAAACCCTTGTTTTATGCATCACCCCACCTCATCTTTCCCGTTAAGCAGCCATAGTGTGTTTTCTAAACGTGTGACTCTGTTCTGTTTTGTAATTCAGTTCAAGTGTAGCGGTTTTTACATTCCCTCTATAAGTGATAGCTTATGATAAGTGTCTTTTTCTGTGTGACTTATTTCACTTAGAATCGTTATACCTAAATCCACTCATCTTGCTTCTACTAGCCTTATGACATTGATTTCATGTCTGAGTGATATTCCTTTGTACATAAGGACCACAACTTCTTTATCCATTTTTCTCTTTCCTGGGATATTTAAGGTGTCATGAAGTGGAGGTTCTTGTCAACATAGCAGCCCTAAACATTGGGGTGCCTGTGTCTTGCTGATTTTTAGTTTTCCCAATTTATACGCCCATGAGTGGTCGTGCCCTATGCTCCCTAAGCTGTGTTTTTTCGATGTTTCAGGACACACCGTACACTTCTCCAGAGTGGCTGTTGGCAATTTACATCCCGCCCATCAGCGTAGCAAGGCTGCCATTTCTCCATGGCCTGTCCTGCATTTCTGGTTTTGACACTTTTTGCAGCATCACCCTTTTGACTGATGGGAAGCGAAACTTCTTTGAAGCGCTGATTTGCCTTTCCAGGTTGCTTGGTTGGCCAAAAAGGGCGTATGCGTTTTTTCCTGAATATATTCAGGAAAAAACGCATACGCCCTTTTTGGCCAAGGGCATCATTGTCGACGTTTTGCCGCTTTTCATGTGCTTTAAAGGCGATTCGAATCTACCTCCTGAAATCTGTTTCCTGCAATTCTGCCTTGCTTTCAAATCCACTTCGTTGCCTTCCCTCAATATATCTGTGGATGAGAGTTATCATTTATAACTCTGCGGGTTTGTGAATTGCAGTGTCCCTGAGCTCCATTTTTCAACTCGCTTTTTTGGGAGCTGGCCGCAAAAGCGTGGGATTGCCTCAGGCCCTATTCTGGTTCCTGGCGGCAGGCTGAGCCTGTGGTTAATTCTTCTTCCTGATGGGAAAATAGAGTGACCTGGGCCTGTCCCAACACCTAGATCTAGTCTCTCATTGGTTGCCCCTCTTCCCGTTCATCCTCAGGACAAATTGCAACCTGTAGGGAACAGGAGCTTAAAGGTGCTGATTCTCCAAGTAGGGAGATTGCTAGTAAAGTAGCTGGAAAGGCGAACCCGAGCACAAGGAGATGAGAAATTGGGTGCGTTTTAGAAACCTTTCAAAATCACACGGTGTACCATCTTCTGGGTTTCTCATTCATGTTTTCGATGTAGGACGATGCCCTTGAACCTGGAGATTTGGGACCCATGGGATGGGTACCACACAGTATTACTTTAAAGGGTCTGCGTTTGCTCACCCAACCTCACCCAACCTCTCAGCCCCAAGAGTGTCCACCCTTATGTCTCATCCAGGTGTGGGTCTAGATATGGTCAATCCAGGTTGCATCACAGCCCCTGAACGAATTGTGTAAGAATTTCTCTCTCTTTCACTCTTTGTTTTACGGGTTTTTAAAAGTAATTTATTTTTATAATGGGGTTTAGCTGCTTTTCACGGCTGTGTTTATGCGGCTTTACACCCACTTGACTCACTTCCAGACAGATATCAATACATAGGTTTTAAGATTCTTACTAGTCACATATATTCTTGTGCGGTGAATAGGGGGTGTTGAGTCCAGTTCACTGAGCAAGGAGTAGGTCTTGTCTATTACATATTGGGTGTATGGAACAGTATCTGAGCGAATTTGAAACCCTTGTTTTATGCATCACCCCACCTCACCTTTCCCGTTAAGCAGCCATAGTGTGTTTTCTAAACGTGTGACTCTGTTCTGTTTTGTAATTCAGTTCAAGTGTAGCGGTTTTTACATTCCCTCTATAAGTGATAGCTTATGATAAGTGTCTTTTTCTGTGTGACTTATTTCACTTAGAATCGTCGTACCTAAGTCCACTCATCTTGCTTCTACTAGCCTTATGACATTGATTTCATGTCTGAGTGATATTCCATTGTACATAAGGACCACAACATCTTTATCCATTTTTCTCTTTCCTGGGATATTTAAGTTGTCATGAAGTGGAGGTTCTTGTCAACAGAGCAGCCCTAAACTTTGGGGTGCCTGTGTCTTGCTGATTTTTAGTTTTCCCAATTTATACGCCCATGAGTGGACGTGCCCTATGCTCCCTAAGCTGTGTTTTTTCGATGTTTCAGGACACACCGTACACTTCTCCAGAGTGGCTGTTGGCAATTTACATCCCGCCCATCAGCGTAGCAAGGCTGCCATTTCTCCATGGCCTGTCCTGCATTTCTGGTTTTGACACTTTTTGCAGCATGACCCTTTTGACCGATGGGAAGCGAAACTTCTTTGAAACGCTGATTTGCCTTTCCAGGTTGCTTGGTGGGCCAAAAAGGGCGTATGCGTTTTTTCCTGAATATATTCAGGAAAAAACGCATACGCCTTTTTTGGCCAAGGGCATCATTGTCGACGTTTTGCCGCTTTTCATGTGCTTTAAAGGCGATTCGAATCTACCTCCTGAAATCTGTTTCCTGCAATTCTGCCTTGCTTTCAAATCCTCTTCGTTGCCTTCCCTCAATATATCTGTGGATGAGAGTTATCATTTATAACTCTGCGGGTTTGTGAATTGCAGTGTCCCTGAGCTCCATTTTTCAACTCGCTTTTTTGGGAGCTGGCCGCAAAAGCGTGGGATTGCCTCAGGCCCTATTCTGGTTCCTGGCGGCAGGCTGAGCCTGTGGTTAATTCTTCTTCCTGATGGGAAAATAGAGTGACCTGGGCCTGTCCCAACACCTAGATCTAGTCTCTCATTGGTTGCCCCTCTTCCCGTTCATCCTCAGGACAAATTGCAACCTGTAGGGAACAGGAGCTTAAAGGTGCTGATTCTCCAAGTAGGGAGATTGCTAGTAAAGTAGCTGGAAAGGCGAACCCGAGCACAAGGAGATGAGAAATTGGGTGCGTTTTAGAAACCTTTCAAAATCACACGGTGTACCATCTTCTGGGTTTCTCATGCATGTTTTCTATGTAGGAAGATGCCTTTGAACCTGGAGATTTGGGACCCATGGGATGGGTACCACGCAGTATTACTTTAAAGGGTCTGAGTTTGCTCACCCAACCTCACCCAACCTCTCAGCCCCAAGAGTGTCCACCCTTATGTCTCATCCCGGTGTGGGTCTAGATATGGTCAATCCAGGTTGCATCACAGCCCCTGAACGAATTTTGTAAGAATTTCTCTCTCTTTCACTGTCTTTGTTTTACGGGTTTTTAAAAGTAATTTATTTTTATAATGGTGTTTAGCTGCTTTTCACGGCTGTGTTTATGCGGCTTTACACCCACTTGGCTCACTTCCAGAGAGATATCAATACATAGGTTTTAAGATTCTTACTAGTCAGATATATTCTTGTGCGGTGAATAGGGGGTGTTGAGTCCAGTTCACTGAGCAAGGAGTAGGTCTTGTCTATTACATATTGGGTGTATGGAACGGTATCTGAGCGAATTTGAAATCCTTGTTTTATGCATCACCCCACCTCACCTTTCCCGTTAAGCAGCCATAGTGTGTTTTCTAAACGTGTGACTCTGTTATGTTTTGTAATTCATTTCAGGTGTAGCAGTTTTTACATTCCCTCTATAAGTGATAGCTTATGATAAGTGTCTTTTTCTGTGTCACTTATTTCACTTAGAATCGTCGTACCTAAATCCACTCATCTTGCTTCTACTAGCCTTATGACATTGATTTCATGTCTGAGGGATATTCCTTTGTACATAAGGACCACAACTTCTTTATCCATTTTTCTCTTTCCTGGGATATTTAAGGTGTCATGAAGTGGAGGTTCTTGTCAACATAGCAGCACTAAACATTGGGGTGCCTGTGCCTTGCTGATTTTTAGTTTTCCCAATTTATACGCCCATTAGTGGACGTGCCCTATGCTCCCTAAGCTGTGTTTTTTCGATGTTTCAGGACACACCGTACATTTCTCCAGAGTGGCTTTTGGCAATTTACATCCCACCCATCAGCGTAGCAAGGCTGCCATTTCTCCATGACCTGTCCTGCATTTCTGGTTTTGACACTTTTTGCAGCATGACCCTTTTGACCGATGGGAAGCGAGACTTCTTTGTAGCGCTGATTTGCCTGTCCAGGTTGCTTGGTTGGCCAAAAAGGGCGTATGCGTTTTTTCCTGAATATATTCAGGAAAAAACGCATACGCCCTTTTTGGCCAAGGGCATCATTGTCGACGTTTTGCCGCTTTTCATGTGCTTTAAAGGCGATTCGAATCTACCTCCTGAAATCTGTTTCCTGCAATTCTGCCTTGCTTTCAAATCCTCTTCGTTGCCTTCCCTCAATATATCTGTGGATGAGAGTTATCATTTATAACTCTGCAGGTTTGTGAATTGCAGTGTCCCTGAGCTCCATTTTTCAACTCGCTTTTTTGGGAGCTGGCCGCAAAAGCGCGGGATTGCCTCAGGCCCTATTCTGGTTCCCGGCGGCAGGCTGAACCTGTGGTTAATTCTTCTTCCTGATGGGAAAATAGAGTGACCTGTGCCTGTCCCAGCACCTAGATCTAGTCTCTCATTGGTTGCCCCTCTTCCCGTTCATCCTCAGGACAAATTGCAACCTGTAGGGAACAGGAGCTTAAAGGTGCTGATTCTCCAAGTAGGGAGATTGCTAGTAAAATAGCTGGAAAGGCGAACCCGAGCACAAGAAGATGAGAAATGGGGTGCGTTTTAGAAACCTTTCAAAATCACACGGTGTACCATCTTCTGGGTTTCTCATGCATGTTTTCGATGTAGGAAGATGCCCTTGAACCTGGAGATTTGGGACCCATGGGATGGGTACCACACAGTATTACTTTAAAGGGTCTGCGTTTGCTCACCCAACCTCACCCAACCTCTCAGCCCCAAGAGTGTCCACCCTTATGTCTCATCCAGCTGTGGGTCTAGATATGGTCAATCCAGGTTGCATCACAGCCCCTGAACGAATTTTGTAAGAATTTCTCTCTCTTTCACTGTCTTTGTTTTACGGGTTTTTAAAAGTAATTTATTTTTATAATGGGGTTTAGCTGCTTTTCACGGCTGTGTTTATGCGGCTTTACACCCACTTGGCTCACTTCCAGAGAGATATCAATACATAAGTTTTACGATTCTTACTAGTCAGATATATTCTTGTGCGGTGAATAGGGGGTGTTGAGTCCAGTTCACTGAGCAAGGAGTAGGTCTTGTCTATTACATATTGGGTGTATGGAACGGTATCTGAGCGAATTTGAAACCCTTGTTTTATGCATCACCCCACCTCACCTTTCCCGTTAAGCAGCCATAGTGTGTTTTCTAAACGTGTGACTCTGTTCTGTTTTGTAATTCAGTTCAAGTGTAGCGGTTTTTACATTCCCTCTATAAGTGATAGCTTATGATAAGTGTCTTTTTCTGTGTGACTTATTTCACTTAGAATCGTCATACCTAAATCCACTCATCTTGCTTCTACTAGCCTTATGACATTGATTTCATGTCTGAGTGATATTCCTTTGTACATAAGGACCACAACTTCTTTATCCATTTTTCTCTTTCCTGGGATATTTAAGGTGTCATGAAGTGGAGGTTCTTGTCAACATAGCAGCCCTAAACATTGGGGTGCCTGTGTCTTGCTGATTTTTAGTTTTCCCAATTTATACGCCCATGAGTGGAGGTGCCCTATGCTCCCTAAGCTGTGTTTTTTCGATGTTTCAGGACACACCATACACTTCTCCAGAGTGGCTGTTGGCAATTTACATCCCGCCCATCAGCGTAGCAAGGCTGCCATTTCTCCATGGCCTGTCCTGCATTTCTGGTTTTGACACTTTTTGCAGCATGACCCTTTTGACCGATGGGAAGCGAAACTTCTTTGAAGCGCTGATTTGCCTTTCCAGGTTGCTTGGTTGGCCAAAAAGGGCGTATGCGTTTTTTCCTGAATATATTCAGGAAAAAACGCATACGCCTTTTTTGGCCAAGGGCATCATTGTCGACGTTTTGCCGCTTTTCATGTGCTTTAAAGGCGATTCGAATCTACCTCCTGAAATCTGTTTCCTGCAATTCTGCCTTGCTTTCAAATCCTCTTCGTTGCCTTCCCTCAATATATCTGTGGATGAGAGTTATCATTTATAACTCTGCGGGTTTGTGAATTGCAGTGTCCCTGAGCTCCATTTTTCAACTCGCTTTTTTGGGAGCTGGCCGCAAAAGCGCGGGATTGCCTCAGGCCCTATTCTGGTTCCTGGCGGCAGGCTGAGCCTGTGGTTAATTCTTCTTCCTGATGGGAAAATAGAGTGACCTGGGCCTGTCCCAACACCTAGATCTAGTCTCTCATTGGTTGCCCCTCTTCCCGTTCATCCTCAGGACAAATTGCAACCTGTAGGGAACAGGAGCTTAAAGGTGCTGATTCTCCAAGTAGGGAGATTGCTAGTAAAGTAGCTGGAAAGGCGAACCCGAACACAGGGAGATGAGAAATTGGGTGCGTTTTAGAAACCTTTCAAAATCACATGGTGTACCATCTTCTGGGTTTCTCATGCATGTTTTCGATGTAGGAAGATGCCTTTGAACCTGGAGATTTGGGACCCATGGGATGGGTACCACGCAGTATTACTTTAAAGGGTCTGAGTTTGCTCACCCAACCTCTCAGCCCCAAGAGTGTCCACCCTTATGTCTCATCCAGGTGTGTGTCTAGATATGGTCAATCCAGGTTGCATCACAGCCCCTGAACGAATTTTGTGAGAATTTCTCTCTCTTTCACTGTCTTTGTTTTACGGGTTTTTAAAAGTAATTTATTTTTATAATGGGGTTTAGCTGCTTTTCACGGCTGTGTTTATGCGGCTTTACACCCACTTGGCTCACTTCCAGAGAGATATCAATACATAGGTTTTACGATTCTTACTAGTCAGATATATTCTTGTGCGGTGAATAGGGGGTGTTGAGTCCAGTTCACTGAGCAAGGAGTAGGTCTTGTCTATTACATATTGGGTGTATGGAACAGTATCTGAGCGAATTTGAAACCCTTGTTTTATGCATCACCCCACCTCACCTTTCCCGTTAAGCAGCCATAGTGTGTTTTCTAAACGTGTGACTCTGTTCTGTTTTGTAATTCAGTTCAAGTGTAGCGCTTCTTACATTCCCTCTATAAGTGATAGCTTATGATAAGTGTCTTTTTCTGTGTGACTTATTTCACTTAGAATCGTCATACCTAAATCCACTCATCTTGCTTCTACTAGCCTTATAACATTGATTTCATGTCTGAGTGATATTCCATTGTACATAAGGACCACAACTTCTTTATCCATTTTTCTCTTTCCTGGGATATTTAAGGTGTCATGAAGTGGAGGTTCTTGTCAACATAGCAGCCCTAAACATTGGGGTGCCTGTGTCTTGCTGATTTTTAGTTTTCCCAATTTATACGCCCATGATTGTTCGTGCCCTATGCTCCCTAAGCTGTGTTTTTTCGATGTTTCAGGACACACCGTACACTTCTCCAGAGTGGCTGTTGGCAATTTACATCCCGCCCATCAGCGTAGCAAGGCTGCCATTTCTCCATGGCCTGTCCTGCATTTCTGGTTTTGACACTTTTTGCAGCATGGCCCTTTTGCCCGATGGGAAGCGAGACTTCTTTGTAGCGCTGATTTGCCTTTCCAGGTTGCTTGGTTGGCCAAAATGGGCGTATGCGTTTTTTCCTGAATATATTCAGGAAAAAACGCTTACGCCCTTTTTGGCCAAGGGCATCACTGTCGATGTTTTGCCACTTTTCATGTGCTTTAAAGGCGATTCGAATCTACCTCCTGAAACCTGTTTCCTGCAATTCTGCCTTGCTTTCAACTCCTCTTCGTTGCCTTCCCTCAATATATTTGTGGACGAGAGTTATCATTTATAACTCAGCAGGTTTGTGAATTGCAGTGCCCCTGAGCTCCATTTTTCAACTGTCTTTTTTGGGAGCTGGCCGCAAAAGCTCGGGATTGCCTCAGGCCCTATTCTGGTTCCCGGCGGCAGGCTGAGCCTGTGTTTAATTCTTCTTCCTGATGGGAAAATAGAGTGACCTGTGCCTGTCCCAACACCTAGATCTAGTCTCTCATTTGTTTCCCCTCTTCCCGTTCATCCTCAGGACAAATTGCAACCTGTAGGGAACAGGAGGTTAAAGGTGCTGATTCTCCAAGTAGGGAGATTGCTAGTAAAGTAGCTGGAAAGGTGAACCCGAGCACAAGGAGATGAGAAATTGGGTGCGTTTTAGAAACCTTTCAAAATCACACGGTGTACCATCTTCTGGGTTTCTCATGCATGTTTTCTATGTAGGAAGATGCCTTTGAACCTGGAGATTTGGGACCCATGGGATGGGTACCATGCAGTATTACTTTAAAGGGTCTGAGTTTGCTCACCCAACCTCACCCAACCTCTCAGCCCCAAGAGTGTCCACCCTTATGTCTCATCCCGGTGTGGGTCTAGATATGGTCAATCCAGGTTGCATCACAGCCCCTGAACGAATTTTGTAAGAATTTCTCTCTCTTTCACTGTCTTTGTTTTACGGGTTTTTAAAAGTAATTTATTTTTATAATGGTGTTTAGCTGCTTTTCACGGCTGTGTTTATGCGGCTTTACACCCACTTGGCTCACTTCCAGAGAGATATCAATACATAGGTTTTAAGATTCTTACTAGTCAGATATATTCTTGTGCGGTGAATAGGGGGTGTTGAGTCCAGTTCACTGAGCAAGGAGTAGGTCTTGTCTATTACATATTGGGTGTATGGAACGGTATCTGAGCGAATTTGAAACCGTTGTTTTATGCATCACCCCACCTCACCTTTCCCGTTAAGCAGCCATAGTGTGTTTTCTAAACGTGTGACTCTGTTATGTTTTGTAATTCATTTCAGGTGTAGCGGTTTTTACATTCCCTCTATAAGTGATAGCTTATGATAAGTGTCTTTTTCTGTGTCACTTATTTCACTTAGAATCGTCGTACCTAAATCCACTCATCTTGCTTCTACTAGCCTTATGACATTGATTTCATGTCTGAGGGATATTCCTTTGTATATAAGGACCACAACTTCTTTATCCATTTTTCTCTTTCCTGGGATATTTAAGGTGTCATGAAGTGGAGGTTCTTGTCAACATAGCAGCCCTAAACATTGGGGTGCCTGTGTCTTGCTGATTTTTAGTTTTCCCAATTTATACGCCCATGAGTGGAGGTGCCCTATGCTCCCTAAGCTGTGTTTTTTCGATGTTTCAGGACACACCGTACATTTCTCCAGAGTGGCTTTTGGCAATTTACATCCCGCCCATCAGCGTAGCAAGGCTGCCATTTCTCCATGGCCTGTCCTGCATTTCTGGTTTTGACACTTTTTGCAGCATCACCCTTTTGACTGATGGGAAGCGAAACTTCTTTGAAGCGCTGATTTGCCTTTCCAGGTTGCTTGGTTGGCCAAAAAGGGCGTATGCGTTTTTTCCTGAATATATTCAGGAAAAAACGCATACGCCCTTTTTGGCCAAGGGCATCATTGTCGACGTTTTGCCGCTTTTCATGTGCTTTAAAGGCGATTCGAATCTACCTCCTGAAATCTGTTTCCTGCAATTCTGCCTTGCTTTCAAATCCTCTTCGTTGCCTTCCCTCAATATATCTGTGGATGAGAGTTATCATTTATAACTCTGCGGGTTTGTGAATTGCAGTGTCCCTGAGCTCCATTTTTCAACTCGCTTTTTTGGTAGCTGGCCGCAAAAGCGCGGGATTGCCTCAGGCCCTATTCTGGTTCCTGGCGGCAGGCTGAGCCTGTGGTTAATTCTTCTTCCTGATGGGAAAATAGAGTGACCTGGGCCTGTCCCAACATCTATATCTAGTCTCTCATTGGTTGCCCCTCTTCCCGTTCATCCTCAGGACAAATTGCAACCTGTAGGGAACAGGAGCTTAAAGGTGCTGATTCTCCAAGTAGGGAGATTGCTAGTAAAATAGCTGGAAAGGCGAACCCGAGCACAAGAAGATGAGAAATGGGGTGCGTTTTAGAAACCTTTCAAAATCACACGGTGTACCATCTTCTGGGTTTCTCATGCATGTTTTCGATGTAGGAAGATGCCCTTGAACCTGGAGATTTGGGACCCATGGGATGGGTACCACACAGTATTACTTTAAAGGGTCTGCGTTTGCTCACCCAACCTCACCCAACCTCTCAGCCCCAAGAGTGTCCACCCTTATGTCTCATCCAGCTGTGGGTCTAGATATGGTCAATCCAGGTTGCATCACAGCCCCTGAACGAATTTTGTAAGAATTTCTCTCTCTTTCACTGTCTTTGTTTTACGGGTTTTTAAAAGTAATTTATTTTTATAATGGGGTTTAGCTGCTTTTCACGGCTGTGTTTATGCGGCTTTACACCCACTTGGCTCACTTGCAGAGAGATATCAATACATAGGTTTTACGATTCTTACTAGTCAGATATATTCTTGTGCGGTGAATAGGGGGTGTTGAGTCCAGTTCACTGAGCAAGGAGTAGGTCTTGTCTATTACATATTGGGTGTATGGAACAGTATCTGAGCGAATTTGAAACCCTTGTTTTATGCATCACCCCACCTCACCTTTCCCGTTAAGCAGCCATAGTGTGTTTTCTAAACGTGTGACTCTGTTCTGTTTTGTAATTCAGTTCAAGTGTAGCGGTTTTTACATTCCCTCTATAAGTGATAGCTTATGATAAGTGTCTTTTTCTGTGTGACTTATTTCACTTAGAATCGTCATACCTAAATCCACTCATCTTGCTTCTACTAGCCTTATGACATTGATTTCATGTCTGAGTGATATTCCTTTGTACATAAGGACCACAACTTCTTTATCCATTTTTCTCTTTCCTGGGATATTTAAGGTGTCATAAAGTGGAGGTTCTTGTCAACATAGCAGCCCTAAACATTGGGGTGCCTGTGTCTTGCTGATTTTTAGTTTTCCCAATTTATACGCCCATGAGTGGAGGTGCCCTATGCTCCCTAAGCTGTGTTTTTTCGATGTTTCAGGACACACCATACACTTCTCCAGAGTGGCTGTTGGCAATTTACATCCCGCCCATCAGCGTAGCAAGGCTGCCATTTCTCCATGGCCTGTCCTGCATTTCTGGTTTTGACACTTTTTGCAGCATGACCCTTTTGACCGATGGGAAGCGAAACTTCTTTGAAGCGCTGATTTGCCTTTCCAGGTTGCTTGGTTGGCCAAAAAGGGCGTATGCGTTTTTTCCTGAATATATTCAGGAAAAAACGCATACGCCTTTTTTGGCCAAGGGCATCATTGTCGACGTTTTGCCGCTTTTCATGTGCTTTAAAGGCGATTCGAATCTACCTCCTGAAATCTGTTTCCTGCAATTCTGCCTTGCTTTCAAATCCTCTTCGTTGCCTTCCCTCAATATATCTGTGGATGAGAGTTATCATTTATAACTCTGCGGGTTTGTGAATTGCAGTGTCCCTGAGCTCCATTTTTCAACTCGCTTTTTTGGGAGCTGGCCGCAAAAGCGTGGGATTGCCTCAGGCCCTATTCTGGTTCCTGGCGGCAGGCTGAGCCTGTGGTTAATTCTTCTTCCTGATGGGAAAATAGAGTGACCTGGGCCTGTCCCAACACCTAGATCTAGTCTCTCATTGGTTGCCCCTCTTCCCGTTCATCCTCAGGACAAATTGCAACCTGTAGGGAACAGGAGCTTAAAGGTGCTGATTCTCCAAGTAGGGAGATTGCTAGTAAAGTAGCTGGAAAGGCGAACCCGAGCACAAGGAGATGAGACATTGTGTGCGTTTTAGAAACCTTTCAAAATCACACGGTGTACCATCATCTGGGTTTCTCATGCATGTTTTCGATGTAAGAAGATGCCCTTGAACCTGGAGATTTGGGACACATGGGATGGGTACCACACAGTATTACTTTAAAGGGTCTGCGTTTGCTCACCCAACCTCACCCAACCTCTCAGCCCCAAGAGTGTCCACCCTTATGTCTCATCCAGGTGTGTGTCTAGATATGGTCAATCCAGGTTGCATCACAGCCCCTGAACGAATTTTGTGAGAATTTCTCTCTCTTTCACTGTCTTTGTTTTACGGGTTTTTAAAAGTAATTTATTTTTATAATGGGGTTTAGCTGCTTTTCACGGCTGTGTTTATGCGGCTTTACACCCACTTGGCTCACTTCCAGAGAGATATCAATACATAGGTTTTACGATTCTTACTAGTCAGATATATTCTTGTGCGGTGAATAGGGGGTGTTGAGTCCAGTTCACTGAGCAAGGAGTACGTCTTGTCTATTACATATTGGGTGTATGGAACAGTATCTGAGCGAATTTGAAACCCTTGTTTTATGCATCACCCCACCTCATCTTTCCCGTTAAGCAGCCATAGTGTGTTTTCTAAACGTGTGACTCTGTTCTGTTTTGTAATTCAGTTCAAGTGTAGCGGTTTTTACATTCCCTCTATAAGTGATAGCTTATGATAAGTGTCTTTTTCTGTGTGACTTATTTCACTTAGAATCGTTATACCTAAATCCACTCATCTTGCTTCTACTAGCCTTATGACATTGATTTCATGTCTGAGTGATATTCCTTTGTACATAAGGACCACAACTTCTTTATCCATTTTTCTCTTTCCTGGGATATTTAAGGTGTCATGAAGTGGAGGTTCTTGTCAACATAGCAGCCCTAAACATTGGGGTGCCTGTGTCTTGCTGATTTTTAGTTTTCCCAATTTATACGCCCATGAGTGGTCGTGCCCTATGCTCCCTAAGCTGTGTTTTTTCGATGTTTCAGGACACACCGTACACTTCTCCAGAGTGGCTGTTGGCAATTTACATCCCGCCCATCAGCGTAGCAAGGCTGCCATTTCTCCATGGCCTGTCCTGCATTTCTGGTTTTGACACTTTTTGCAGCATCACCCTTTTGACTGATGGGAAGCGAAACTTCTTTGAAGCGCTGATTTGCCTTTCCAGGTTGCTTGGTTGGCCAAAAAGGGCGTATGCGTTTTTTCCTGAATATATTCAGGAAAAAACGCATACGCCCTTTTTGGCCAAGGGCATCATTGTCGACGTTTTGCCGCTTTTCATGTGCTTTAAAGGCGATTCGAATCTACCTCCTGAAATCTGTTTCCTGCAATTCTGCCTTGCTTTCAAATCCACTTCGTTGCCTTCCCTCAATATATCTGTGGATGAGAGTTATCATTTATAACTCTGCGGGTTTGTGAATTGCAGTGTCCCTGAGCTCCATTTTTCAACTCGCTTTTTTGGGAGCTGGCCGCAAAAGCGTGGGATTGCCTCAGGCCCTATTCTGGTTCCTGGCGGCAGGCTGAGCCTGTGGTTAATTCTTCTTCCTGATGGGAAAATAGAGTGACCTGGGCCTGTCCCAACACCTAGATCTAGTCTCTCATTGGTTGCCCCTCTTCCCGTTCATCCTCAGGACAAATTGCAACCTGTAGGGAACAGGAGCTTAAAGGTGCTGATTCTCCAAGTAGGGAGATTGCTAGTAAAGTAGCTGGAAAGGCGAACCCGAGCACAAGGAGATGAGAAATTGGGTGCGTTTTAGAAACCTTTCAAAATCACACGGTGTACCATCTTCTGGGTTTCTCATTCATGTTTTCGATGTAGGAAGATGCCCTTGAACCTGGAGATTTGGGACCCATGGGATGGGTACCACACAGTATTACTTTAAAGGGTCTGCGTTTGCTCACCCAACCTCACCCAACCTCTCAGCCCCAAGAGTGTCCACCCTTATGTCTCATCCAGGTGTGGGTCTAGATATGGTCAATCCAGGTTGCATCACAGCCCCTGAACGAATTTTGTAAGAATTTCTCTCTCTTTCACTGTCTTTGTTTTACGGGTTTTTAAAAGTAATTTATTTTTATAATGGGGTTTAGCTGCTTTTCACGGCTGTGTTTATGCGGCTTTACACCCACTTGACTCACTTCCAGACAGATATCAATACATAGGTTTTAAGATTCTTACTAGACACATATATTCTTGTGCGGTGAATAGGGGGTGTTGAGTCCAGTTCACTGAGCAAGGAGTAGGTCTTGTCTATTACATATTGGGTGTATGGAACAGTATCTGAGCGAATTTGAAACCCTTGTTTTATGCATCACCCCACCTCACCTTTCCCGTTAAGCAGCCATAGTGTGTTTTCTAAACGTGTGACTCTGTTCTGTTTTGTAATTCAGTTCAAGTGTAGCGGTTTTTACATTCCCTCTATAAGTGATAGCTTATGATAAGTGTCTTTTTCTGTGTGACTTATTTCACTTAGAATCGTCGTACCTAAGTCCACTCATCTTGCTTCTACTAGCCTTATGACATTGATTTCATGTCTGAGTGATATTCCATTGTACATAAGGACCACAACTTCTTTATCCATTTTTCTCTTTCCTGGGATATTTAAGTTGTCATGAAGTGGAGGTTCTTGTCAACAGAGCAGCCCTAAACTTTGGGGTGCCTGTGTCTTGCTGATTTTTAGTTTTCCCAATTTATACGCCCATGAGTGGACGTGCCCTATGCTCCCTAAGCTGTGTTTTTTCGATGTTTCAGGACACACCGTACACTTCTCCAGAGTGGCTGTTGGCAATTTACATCCCGCCCATCAGCGTAGCAAGGCTGCCATTTCTCCATGGCCTGTCCTGCATTTCTGGTTTTGACACTTTTTGCAGCATCACCCTTTTGACTGATGGGAAGCGAAACTTCTTTGAAGCGCTGATTTGCCTTTCCAGGTTGCTTGGTTGGCCAAAAAGGGCGTATGCGTTTTTTCCTGAATATATTCAGGAAAAAACGCATACGCCCTTTTTGGCCAAGGGCATCATTGTCGACGTTTTGCCGATTTTCATGTGCTTTAAAGGCGATTCGAATCTACCTCCTGAAATCTGTTTCCTGCAATTCTGCCTTGCTTCCAAATCCTCTTCGTTGCCTTCCCTCAATATATCTGTGGATGAGAGTTATCATTTGTAACTCTGCGGGTTTGTGAATTGCAGTGTCCCTGAGCTCCATTTTTCAACTCGCTTTTTTGGTAGCTGGCCGCAAAAGCGCGGGATTGCCTCAGGCCCTATTCTGGTTCCTGGCGGCAGGCTGAGCCTGTGGTTAATTCTTCTTCCTGATGGGAAAATAGAGTGACCTGGGCCTGTCCCAACACCTAGATCTAGTCTCTCATTGGTTGCCCCTCTTCCCGTTCATCCTCAGGACAAATTGCAACCTGTAGGGAACAGGAGCTTAAAGGTGCTGATTCTCCAAGTAGGGAGATTGCTAGTAAAGTAGCTGGAAAGGCGAACCCGAGCACAAGGAGATGAGAAATTGGGTGCGTTTTAGAAACCTTTCAAAATCACACGGTGTACCATCTTCTGGGTTTCTCATTCATGTTTTCGATGTAGGAAGATGCCCTTGAACCTGGAGATTTGGGACCCATGGGATGGGTACCACACAGTATTACTTTAAAGGGTCTGCGTTTGCTCACCCAACCTCACCCAACCTCTCAGCCCCAAGAGTGTCCACCCTTATGTCTCATCCAGGTGTGGGTCTAGATATGGTCAATCCAGGTTGCATCACAGCCCCTGAACGAATTTTGTAAGAATTTCTCTCTCTTTCACTGTCTTTGTTTTACGGGTTTTTAAAAGTAATTTATTTTTATAATGGGGTTTAGCTGCTTTTCACGGCTGTGTTTATGCGGCTTTACACCCACTTGACTCACTTCCAGACAGATATCAATACATAGGTTTTAAGATTCTTACTAGACACATATATTCTTGTGCGGTGAATAGGGGGTGTTGAGTCCAGTTCACTGAGCAAGGAGTAGGTCTTGTCTATTACATATTGGGTGTATGGAACAGTATCTGAGCGAATTTGAAACCCTTGTTTTATGCATCACCCCACCTCACCTTTCCCGTTAAGCAGCCATAGTGTGTTTTCTAAACGTGTGACTCTGTTCTGTTTTGTAATTCAGTTCAAGTGTAGCGGTTTTTACATTCCCTCTATAAGTGATAGCTTATGATAAGTGTCTTTTTCTGTGTGACTTATTTCACTTAGAATCGTCGTACCTAAGTCCACTCATCTTGCTTCTACTAGCCTTATGACATTGATTTCATGTCTGAGTGATATTCCATTGTACATAAGGACCACAACTTCTTTATCCATTTTTCTCTTTCCTGGGATATTTAAGTTGTCATGAAGTGGAGGTTCTTGTCAACAGAGCAGCCCTAAACTTTGGGGTGCCTGTGTCTTGCTGATTTTTAGTTTTCCCAATTTATACGCCCATGAGTGGACGTGCCCTATGCTCCCTAAGCTGTGTTTTTTCGATGTTTCAGGACACACCGTACACTTCTCCAGAGTGGCTGTTGGCAATTTACATCCCGCCCATCAGCGTAGCAAGGCTGCCATTTCTCCATGGCCTGTCCTGCATTTCTGGTTTTGACACTTTTTGCAGCATCACCCTTTTGACTGATGGGAAGCGAAACTTCTTTGAAGCGCTGATTTGCCTTTCCAGGTTGCTTGGTTGGCCAAAAAGGGCGTATGCGTTTTTTCCTGAATATATTCAGGAAAAAACGCATACGCCCTTTTTGGCCAAGGGCATCACTGTCGACGTTTTGCCACTTTTCATGTGCTTTAAAGGCGATTCGAATCTACCTCCTGAAACCTGTTTCCTGCAATTCTGCCTTGCTTTCAAATCCTCTTCGTTGCCTTCCCTCAATATATTTGTGGACGAGAGTTATCATTTATAACTCAGCAGGTTTGTGAATTGCAGTGCCCCTGAGCTCCATTTTTCAACTGTCTTTTTTGGGAGCTGGCCGCAAAAGCACGGGATTGCCTCAGGCCCTATTCTGGTTCCCAGCGGCAGGCTGAGCCTGTGTTTAATTCTTCTTCCTGATGGGAAAATAGAGTGACCTGTGCCTGTCCCAACACCTAGATCTAGTCTCTCATTATTTGCCCCTCTTCCCGTTCATCCTCAGGACAAATTGCAACCTGTAGGGAACAGGAGCTTAAAGGTGCTGATTCTCCAAGTAGGGAGATTGCTAGTAAAGTAGCTGGAAAGGCGAACCCGAGCACAAGGAGATGAGAAATTGGGTGCGTTTTAGAAAACTTTCAAAATCACACGGTGTACCATCTTCTGGGTTTCTCATGCATGTTTTCGATGTAGGAAGATGCCTTTGAACCTGGAGATTTGGGACCCATGGGATGGGTACCACGCAGTATTACTTTAAAGGGTCTGAGTTTGCTCACCCAACCTCTCAGCCCCAAGAGTGTCCACCCTTATGTCTCATCCAGGTGTGTGTCTAGATATGTTCAATCCAGGTTGCATCACAGCCCCTGAACGAATTTTGTGAGAATTTCTCTCTCTTTCACTGTCTTTGTTTTACGGGTTTTTAAAAGTAATTTATTTTTATAATGGGGTTTAGCTGCTTTTCACGGCTGTGTTTATGCGGCTTTACACCCACTTGGCTCACTTCCAGAGAGATATCAATACATAGGTTTTACGATTCTTACTAGTCAGATATATTCTTGTGCGGTGAATAGGGGGTGTTGAGTCCAGTTCACTGAGCAAGGAGTACGTCTTGTCTATTACATATTGGGTGTATGGAACAGTATCTGAGCGAATTTGAAACCCTTGTTTTATGCATCACCCCACCTCATCTTTCCCGTTAAGCAGCCATAGTGTGTTTTCTAAACGTGTGACTCTGTTCTGTTTTGTAATTCAGTTCAAGTGTAGCGGTTTTTACATTCCCTCTATAAGTGATAGCTTATGATAAGTGTCTTTTTCTGTGTGACTTATTTCACTTAGAATCGTTATACCTAAATCCACTCATCTTGCTTCTACTAGCCTTATGACATTGATTTCATGTCTGAGTGATATTCCTTTGTACATAAGGACCACAACTTCTTTATCCATTTTTCTCTTTCCTGGGATATTTAAGGTGTCATGAAGTGGAGGTTCTTGTCAACATAGCAGCCCTAAACATTGGGGTGCCTGTGTCTTGCTGATTTTTAATTTTCCCAATTTATACGCCCATGAGTGGTCGTGCCCTATGCTCCCTAAGCTGTGTTTTTTCGATGTTTCAGGACACACCGTACACTTCTCCAGAGTGGCTGTTGGCAATTTACATCCCGCCCATCAGCGTAGCAAGGCTGCCATTTCTCCATGGCCTGTCCTGCATTTCTGGTTTTGACACTTTTTGCAGCATGGCCCTTTTGCCCGATGGGAAGCGAGACTTCTTTGTAGCGCTGATTTGCCTTTCCAGGTTGCTTGGTTGGCCAAAAAGGGCGTATGCGTTTTTTCCTGAATATATTCAGGAAAAAACGCTTACGCCCTTTTTGGCCAAGGGCATCACTGTCGATGTTTTGCCACTTTTCATGTGCTTTAAAGGCGATTCGAATCTACCTCCTGAAACCTGTTTCCTGCAATTCTGCCTTGCTTTCAACTCCTCTTCGTTGCCTTCCCTCAATATATTTGTGGACGAGAGTTATCATTTATAACTCAGCAGGTTTGTGAATTGCAGTGCCCCTGAGCTCCATTTTTCAACTGTCTTTTTTGGGAGCTGGCCGCAAAAGCTCGGGATTGCCTCAGGCCCTATTCTGGTTCCGGGCGGCAGGCTGAGCCTGTGTTTAATTCTTCTTCCTGATGGGAAAATAGAGTGACCTGTGCCTGTCCCAACACCTAGATCTAGTCTCTCGTTTGTTTCCCCTCTTCCCGTTCATCCTCAGGACAAATTGCAACCTGTAGGGAACAGGAGGTTAAAGGTGCTGATTCTCCAAGTAGGGAGATTGCTAGTAAAGTAGCTGGAAAGGTGAACCCGAGCACAAGGAGATGAGAAATTGGGTGCGTTTTAGAAACCTTTCAAAATCAAACGGTGTACCATCTTCTGGGTTTCTCATGCATGTTTTCTATGTAGGAAGATGCCTTTGAACCTGGAGATTTGGGACCCATGGGATTGGTACCACGCAGTATTACTTTAAAGGGTCTGAGTTTGCTCACCCAACCTCACCCAACCTCTCAGCCCCAAGAGTGTCCACCCTTATGTCTCATCCCGGTGTGGGTCTAGATATGGTCAATCCAGGTTGCATCACAGCCCCTGAACGAATTTTGTAAGAATTTCTCTCTCTTTCACTGTCTTTGTTTTACGGGTTTTTAAAAGTAATTTATTTTTATAATGGTGTTTAGCTGCTTTTCACGGCTGTGTTTATGCGGCTTTACACCCACTTGGCTCACTTCCAGAGAGATATCAATACATAGGTTTTAAGATTCTTACTAGTCAGATATATTCTTGTGCGGTGAATAGGGGGTGTTGAGTCCAGTTCACTGAGCAAGGAGTAGGTCTTGTCTATTACATATTGGGTGTATGGAACGGTATCTGAGCGAATTTGAAACCGTTGTTTTATGCATCACCCCACCTCACCTTTCCCGTTAAGCAGCCATAGTGTGTTTTCTAAACGTGTGACTCTGTTATGTTTTGTAATTCATTTCAGGTGTAGCGGTTTTTACATTCCCTCTATAAGTGATAGCTTATGATAAGTGTCTTTTTCTGTGTCACTTATTTCACTTAGAATCGTCGTACCTAAATCCACTCATCTTGCTTCTACTAGCCTTATGACATTGATTTCATGTCTGAGGGATATTCCTTTGTATATAAGGACCACAACTTCTTTATCCATTTTTCTCTTTCCTGGGATATTTAAGGTGTCATGAAGTGGAGGTTCTTGTCAACATAGCAGCCCTAAACATTGGGGTGCCTGTGTCTTGCTGATTTTTAGTTTTCCCAATTTATACGCCCATGAGTGGAGGTGCCCTATGCTCCCTAAGCTGTGTTTTTTCGATGTTTCAGGACACACCGTACATTTCTCCAGAGTGGCTTTTGGCAATTTACATCCCGCCCATCAGCGTAGCAAGGCTGCCATTTCTCCATGGCCTGTCCTGCATTTCTGGTTTTGACACTTTTTGCAGCATCACCCTTTTGACTGATGGGAAGCGAAACTTCTTTGAAGCGCTGATTTGCCTTTCCAGGTTGCTTGGTTGGCCAAAAAGGGCGTATGCGTTTTTTCCTGAATATATTCAGGAAAAAACGCATACGCCCTTTTTGGCCAAGGGCATCATTGTCGACGTTTTGCCGCTTTTCATGTGCTTTAAAGGCGATTCGAATCTACCTCCTGAAATCTGTTTCCTGCAATTCTGCCTTGCTTTCAAATCCTCTTCGTTGCCTTCCCTCAATATATCTGTGGATGAGAGTTATCATTTATAACTCTGCGGGTTTGTGAATTGCAGTGTCCCTGAGCTCCATTTTTCAACTCGCTTTTTTGGTAGCTGGCCGCAAAAGCGCGGGATTGCCTCAGGCCCTA
This sequence comes from Eschrichtius robustus, assembly GCF_028021215.1. Classification (NCBI taxonomy): domain Eukaryota; kingdom Metazoa; phylum Chordata; class Mammalia; order Artiodactyla; family Eschrichtiidae; genus Eschrichtius; species Eschrichtius robustus. The sequence goes on from NW_027175238.1 coordinate 224,798, forward strand.
TTCTGGTTCCTGGCGGCAGGCTGAGCCTGTGGTTAATTCTTCTTCCTGATGGGAAAATAGAGTGACCTGGGCCTGTCCCAACATCTATATCTAGTCTCTCATTGGTTGCCCCTCTTCCCGTTCATCCTCAGGACAAATTGCAACCTGTAGGGAACAGGAGCTTAAAGGTGCTGATTCTCCAAGTAGGGAGATTGCTAGTAAAATAGCTGGAAAGGCGAACCCGAGCACAAGAAGATGAGAAATGGGGTGCGTTTTAGAAACCTTTCAAAATCACACGGTGTACCATCTTCTGGGTTTCTCATGCATGTTTTCGATGTAGGAAGATGCCCTTGAACCTGGAGATTTGGGACCCATGGGATGGGTACCACACAGTATTACTTTAAAGGGTCTGCGTTTGCTCACCCAACCTCACCCAACCTCTCAGCCCCAAGAGTGTCCACCCTTATGTCTCATCCAGCTGTGGGTCTAGATATGGTCAATCCAGGTTGCATCACAGCCCCTGAACGAATTTTGTAAGAATTTCTCTCTCTTTCACTGTCTTTGTTTTACGGGTTTTTAAAAGTAATTTATTTTTATAATGGGGTTTAGCTGCTTTTCACGGCTGTGTTTATGCGGCTTTACACCCACTTGGCTCACTTGCAGAGAGATATCAATACATAGGTTTTACGATTCTTACTAGTCAGATATATTCTTGTGCGGTGAATAGGGGGTGTTGAGTCCAGTTCACTGAGCAAGGAGTAGGTCTTGTCTATTACATATTGGGTGTATGGAACAGTATCTGAGCGAATTTGAAACCCTTGTTTTATGCATCACCCCACCTCACCTTTCCCGTTAAGCAGCCATAGTGTGTTTTCTAAACGTGTGACTCTGTTCTGTTTTGTAATTCAGTTCAAGTGTAGCGGTTTTTACATTCCCTCTATAAGTGATAGCTTATGATAAGTGTCTTTTTCTGTGTGACTTATTTCACTTAGAATCGTCATACCTAAATCCACTCATCTTGCTTCTACTAGCCTTATGACATTGATTTCATGTCTGAGTGATATTCCTTTGTACATAAGGACCACAACTTCTTTATCCATTTTTCTCTTTCCTGGGATATTTAAGGTGTCATAAAGTGGAGGTTCTTGTCAACATAGCAGCCCTAAACATTGGGGTGCCTGTGTCTTGCTGATTTTTAGTTTTCCCAATTTATACGCCCATGAGTGGAGGTGCCCTATGCTCCCTAAGCTGTGTTTTTTCGATGTTTCAGGACACACCATACACTTCTCCAGAGTGGCTGTTGGCAATTTACATCCCGCCCATCAGCGTAGCAAGGCTGCCATTTCTCCATGGCCTGTCCTGCATTTCTGGTTTTGACACTTTTTGCAGCATGACCCTTTTGACCGATGGGAAGCGAAACTTCTTTGAAGCGCTGATTTGCCTTTCCAGGTTGCTTGGTTGGCCAAAAAGGGCGTATGCGTTTTTTCCTGAATATATTCAGGAAAAAACGCATACGCCTTTTTTGGCCAAGGGCATCATTGTCGACGTTTTGCCGCTTTTCATGTGCTTTAAAGGCGATTCGAATCTACCTCCTGAAATCTGTTTCCTGCAATTCTGCCTTGCTTTCAAATCCTCTTCGTTGCCTTCCCTCAATATATCTGTGGATGAGAGTTATCATTTATAACTCTGCGGGTTTGTGAATTGCAGTGTCCCTGAGCTCCATTTTTCAACTCGCTTTTTTGGGAGCTGGCCGCAAAAGCGTGGGATTGCCTCAGGCCCTATTCTGGTTCCTGGCGGCAGGCTGAGCCTGTGGTTAATTCTTCTTCCTGATGGGAAAATAGAGTGACCTGGGCCTGTCCCAACACCTAGATCTAGTCTCTCATTGGTTGCCCCTCTTCCCGTTCATCCTCAGGACAAATTGCAACCTGTAGGGAACAGGAGCTTAAAGGTGCTGATTCTCCAAGTAGGGAGATTGCTAGTAAAGTAGCTGGAAAGGCGAACCCGAGCACAAGGAGATGAGACATTGTGTGCGTTTTAGAAACCTTTCAAAATCACACGGTGTACCATCATCTGGGTTTCTCATGCATGTTTTCGATGTAAGAAGATGCCCTTGAACCTGGAGATTTGGGACACATGGGATGGGTACCACACAGTATTACTTTAAAGGGTCTGCGTTTGCTCACCCAACCTCACCCAACCTCTCAGCCCCAAGAGTGTCCACCCTTATGTCTCATCCAGGTGTGTGTCTAGATATGGTCAATCCAGGTTGCATCACAGCCCCTGAACGAATTTTGTGAGAATTTCTCTCTCTTTCACTGTCTTTGTTTTACGGGTTTTTAAAAGTAATTTATTTTTATAATGGGGTTTAGCTGCTTTTCACGGCTGTGTTTATGCGGCTTTACACCCACTTGGCTCACTTCCAGAGAGATATCAATACATAGGTTTTACGATTCTTACTAGTCAGATATATTCTTGTGCGGTGAATAGGGGGTGTTGAGTCCAGTTCACTGAGCAAGGAGTACGTCTTGTCTATTACATATTGGGTGTATGGAACAGTATCTGAGCGAATTTGAAACCCTTGTTTTATGCATCACCCCACCTCATCTTTCCCGTTAAGCAGCCATAGTGTGTTTTCTAAACGTGTGACTCTGTTCTGTTTTGTAATTCAGTTCAAGTGTAGCGGTTTTTACATTCCCTCTATAAGTGATAGCTTATGATAAGTGTCTTTTTCTGTGTGACTTATTTCACTTAGAATCGTTATACCTAAATCCACTCATCTTGCTTCTACTAGCCTTATGACATTGATTTCATGTCTGAGTGATATTCCTTTGTACATAAGGACCACAACTTCTTTATCCATTTTTCTCTTTCCTGGGATATTTAAGGTGTCATGAAGTGGAGGTTCTTGTCAACATAGCAGCCCTAAACATTGGGGTGCCTGTGTCTTGCTGATTTTTAGTTTTCCCAATTTATACGCCCATGAGTGGTCGTGCCCTATGCTCCCTAAGCTGTGTTTTTTCGATGTTTCAGGACACACCGTACACTTCTCCAGAGTGGCTGTTGGCAATTTACATCCCGCCCATCAGCGTAGCAAGGCTGCCATTTCTCCATGGCCTGTCCTGCATTTCTGGTTTTGACACTTTTTGCAGCATCACCCTTTTGACTGATGGGAAGCGAAACTTCTTTGAAGCGCTGATTTGCCTTTCCAGGTTGCTTGGTTGGCCAAAAAGGGCGTATGCGTTTTTTCCTGAATATATTCAGGAAAAAACGCATACGCCCTTTTTGGCCAAGGGCATCATTGTCGACGTTTTGCCGCTTTTCATGTGCTTTAAAGGCGATTCGAATCTACCTCCTGAAATCTGTTTCCTGCAATTCTGCCTTGCTTTCAAATCCACTTCGTTGCCTTCCCTCAATATATCTGTGGATGAGAGTTATCATTTATAACTCTGCGGGTTTGTGAATTGCAGTGTCCCTGAGCTCCATTTTTCAACTCGCTTTTTTGGGAGCTGGCCGCAAAAGCGTGGGATTGCCTCAGGCCCTATTCTGGTTCCTGGCGGCAGGCTGAGCCTGTGGTTAATTCTTCTTCCTGATGGGAAAATAGAGTGACCTGGGCCTGTCCCAACACCTAGATCTAGTCTCTCATTGGTTGCCCCTCTTCCCGTTCATCCTCAGGACAAATTGCAACCTGTAGGGAACAGGAGCTTAAAGGTGCTGATTCTCCAAGTAGGGAGATTGCTAGTAAAGTAGCTGGAAAGGCGAACCCGAGCACAAGGAGATGAGAAATTGGGTGCGTTTTAGAAACCTTTCAAAATCACACGGTGTACCATCTTCTGGGTTTCTCATTCATGTTTTCGATGTAGGAAGATGCCCTTGAACCTGGAGATTTGGGACCCATGGGATGGGTACCACACAGTATTACTTTAAAGGGTCTGCGTTTGCTCACCCAACCTCACCCAACCTCTCAGCCCCAAGAGTGTCCACCCTTATGTCTCATCCAGGTGTGGGTCTAGATATGGTCAATCCAGGTTGCATCACAGCCCCTGAACGAATTTTGTAAGAATTTCTCTCTCTTTCACTGTCTTTGTTTTACGGGTTTTTAAAAGTAATTTATTTTTATAATGGGGTTTAGCTGCTTTTCACGGCTGTGTTTATGCGGCTTTACACCCACTTGACTCACTTCCAGACAGATATCAATACATAGGTTTTAAGATTCTTACTAGACACATATATTCTTGTGCGGTGAATAGGGGGTGTTGAGTCCAGTTCACTGAGCAAGGAGTAGGTCTTGTCTATTACATATTGGGTGTATGGAACAGTATCTGAGCGAATTTGAAACCCTTGTTTTATGCATCACCCCACCTCACCTTTCCCGTTAAGCAGCCATAGTGTGTTTTCTAAACGTGTGACTCTGTTCTGTTTTGTAATTCAGTTCAAGTGTAGCGGTTTTTACATTCCCTCTATAAGTGATAGCTTATGATAAGTGTCTTTTTCTGTGTGACTTATTTCACTTAGAATCGTCGTACCTAAGTCCACTCATCTTGCTTCTACTAGCCTTATGACATTGATTTCATGTCTGAGTGATATTCCATTGTACATAAGGACCACAACTTCTTTATCCATTTTTCTCTTTCCTGGGATATTTAAGTTGTCATGAAGTGGAGGTTCTTGTCAACAGAGCAGCCCTAAACTTTGGGGTGCCTGTGTCTTGCTGATTTTTAGTTTTCCCAATTTATACGCCCATGAGTGGACGTGCCCTATGCTCCCTAAGCTGTGTTTTTTCGATGTTTCAGGACACACCGTACACTTCTCCAGAGTGGCTGTTGGCAATTTACATCCCGCCCATCAGCGTAGCAAGGCTGCCATTTCTCCATGGCCTGTCCTGCATTTCTGGTTTTGACACTTTTTGCAGCATCACCCTTTTGACTGATGGGAAGCGAAACTTCTTTGAAGCGCTGATTTGCCTTTCCAGGTTGCTTGGTTGGCCAAAAAGGGCGTATGCGTTTTTTCCTGAATATATTCAGGAAAAAACGCATACGCCCTTTTTGGCCAAGGGCATCACTGTCGACGTTTTGCCACTTTTCATGTGCTTTAAAGGCGATTCGAATCTACCTCCTGAAACCTGTTTCCTGCAATTCTGCCTTGCTTTCAAATCCTCTTCGTTGCCTTCCCTCAATATATTTGTGGACGAGAGTTATCATTTATAACTCAGCAGGTTTGTGAATTGCAGTGCCCCTGAGCTCCATTTTTCAACTGTCTTTTTTGGGAGCTGGCCGCAAAAGCACGGGATTGCCTCAGGCCCTATTCTGGTTCCCAGCGGCAGGCTGAGCCTGTGTTTAATTCTTCTTCCTGATGGGAAAATAGAGTGACCTGTGCCTGTCCCAACACCTAGATCTAGTCTCTCATTATTTGCCCCTCTTCCCGTTCATCCTCAGGACAAATTGCAACCTGTAGGGAACAGGAGCTTAAAGGTGCTGATTCTCCAAGTAGGGAGATTGCTAGTAAAGTAGCTGGAAAGGCGAACCCGAGCACAAGGAGATGAGAAATTGGGTGCGTTTTAGAAAACTTTCAAAATCACACGGTGTACCATCTTCTGGGTTTCTCATGCATGTTTTCGATGTAGGAAGATGCCTTTGAACCTGGAGATTTGGGACCCATGGGATGGGTACCACGCAGTATTACTTTAAAGGGTCTGAGTTTGCTCACCCAACCTCTCAGCCCCAAGAGTGTCCACCCTTATGTCTCATCCAGGTGTGTGTCTAGATATGTTCAATCCAGGTTGCATCACAGCCCCTGAACGAATTTTGTGAGAATTTCTCTCTCTTTCACTGTCTTTGTTTTACGGGTTTTTAAAAGTAATTTATTTTTATAATGGGGTTTAGCTGCTTTTCACGGCTGTGTTTATGCGGCTTTACACCCACTTGGCTCACTTCCAGAGAGATATCAATACATAGGTTTTACGATTCTTACTAGTCAGATATATTCTTGTGCGGTGAATAGGGGGTGTTGAGTCCAGTTCACTGAGCAAGGAGTACGTCTTGTCTATTACATATTGGGTGTATGGAACAGTATCTGAGCGAATTTGAAACCCTTGTTTTATGCATCACCCCACCTCATCTTTCCCGTTAAGCAGCCATAGTGTGTTTTCTAAACGTGTGACTCTGTTCTGTTTTGTAATTCAGTTCAAGTGTAGCGGTTTTTACATTCCCTCTATAAGTGATAGCTTATGATAAGTGTCTTTTTCTGTGTGACTTATTTCACTTAGAATCGTTATACCTAAATCCACTCATCTTGCTTCTACTAGCCTTATGACATTGATTTCATGTCTGAGTGATATTCCTTTGTACATAAGGACCACAACTTCTTTATCCATTTTTCTCTTTCCTGGGATATTTAAGGTGTCATGAAGTGGAGGTTCTTGTCAACATAGCAGCCCTAAACATTGGGGTGCCTGTGTCTTGCTGATTTTTAGTTTTCCCAATTTATACGCCCATGAGTGGTCGTGCCCTATGCTCCCTAAGCTGTGTTTTTTCGATGTTTCAGGACACACCGTACACTTCTCCAGAGTGGCTGTTGGCAATTTACATCCCGCCCATCAGCGTAGCAAGGCTGCCTTTTCTCCATGGCCTGTCCTGCATTTCTGGTTTTGACACTTTTTGCAGCATGGCCCTTTTGCCCGATGGGAAGCGAGACTTCTTTGTAGCGCTGATTTGCCTTTCCAGGTTGCTTGGTTGGCCAAAAAGGGCGTATGCGTTTTTTCCTGAATATATTCAGGAAAAAACGCTTACGCCCTTTTTGGCCAAGGGCATCACTGTCGATGTTTTGCCACTTTTCATGTGCTTTAAAGGCGATTCGAATCTACCTCCTGAAACCTGTTTCCTGCAATTCTGCCTTGCTTTCAACTCCTCTTCGTTGCCTTCCCTCAATATATTTGTGGACGAGAGTTATCATTTATAACTCAGCAGGTTTGTGAATTGCAGTGCCCCTGAGCTCCATTTTTCAACTGTCTTTTTTGGGAGCTGGCCGCAAAAGCTCGGGATTGCCTCAGGCCCTATTCTGGTTCCGGGCGGCAGGCTGAGCCTGTGTTTAATTCTTCTTCCTGATGGGAAAATAGAGTGACCTGTGCCTGTCCCAACACCTAGATCTAGTCTCTCGTTTGTTTCCCCTCTTCCCGTTCATCCTCAGGACAAATTGCAACCTGTAGGGAACAGGAGGTTAAAGGTGCTGATTCTCCAAGTAGGGAGATTGCTAGTAAAGTAGCTGGAAAGGTGAACCCGAGCACAAGGAGATGAGAAATTGGGTGCGTTTTAGAAACCTTTCAAAATCAAACGGTGTACCATCTTCTGGGTTTCTCATGCATGTTTTCTATGTAGGAAGATGCCTTTGAACCTGGAGATTTGGGACCCATGGGATTGGTACCACGCAGTATTACTTTAAAGGGTCTGAGTTTGCTCACCCAACCTCACCCAACCTCTCAGCCCCAAGAGTGTCCACCCTTATGTCTCATCCCGGTGTGGGTCTAGATATGGTCAATCCAGGTTGCATCACAGCCCCTGAACGAATTTTGTAAGAATTTCTCTCTCTTTCACTGTCTTTGTTTTACGGGTTTTTAAAAGTAATTTATTTTTATAATGGTGTTTAGCTGCTTTTCACGGCTGTGTTTATGCGGCTTTACACCCACTTGGCTCACTTCCAGAGAGATATCAATACATAGGTTTTAAGATTCTTACTAGTCAGATATATTCTTGTGCGGTGAATAGGGGGTGTTGAGTCCAGTTCACTGAGCAAGGAGTAGGTCTTGTCTATTACATATTGGGTGTATGGAACGGTATCTGAGCGAATTTGAAATCCTTGTTTTATGCATCACCCCACCTCACCTTTCCCGTTAAGCAGCCATAGTGTGTTTTCTAAACGTGTGACTCTGTTATGTTTTGTAATTCATTTCAGGTGTAGCGGTTTTTACATTCCCTCTATAAGTGATAGCTTATGATAAGTGTCTTTTTCTGTGTCACTTATTTCACTTAGAATCGTCGTACCTAAATCCACTCATCTTGCTTCTACTAGCCTTATGACATTGATTTCATGTCTGAGGGATATTCCTTTGTATATAAGGACCACAACTTCTTTATCCATTTTTCTCTTTCCTGGGATATTTAAGGTGTCATGAAGTGGAGGTTCTTGTCAACATAGCAGCCCTAAACATTGGGGTGCCTGTGTCTTGCTGATTTTTAGTTTTCCCAATTTATACGCCCATGAGTGGACGTGCCCTATGCTCCCTAAGCTGTGTTTTTTCGATGTTTCAGGACACACCGTACATTTCTCCAGAGTGGCTTTTGGCAATTTACATCCCGCCCATCAGCGTAGCAAGGCTGCCATTTCTCCATGGCCTGTCCTGCATTTCTGGTTTTGACACTTTTTGCAGCATCACCCTTTTGACTGATGGGAAGCGAAACTTCTTTGAAGCGCTGATTTGCCTTTCCAGGTTGCTTGGTTGGCCAAAAAGGGCGTATGCGTTTTTTCCTGAATATATTCATGAAAAAACGCATACGCCCTTTTTGGCCAAGGGCATCATTGTCGACGTTTTGCCGCTTTTCATGTGCTTTAAAGGCGATTCGAATCTACCTCCTGAAATCTGTTTCCTGCAATTCTGCCTTGCTTTCAAATCCTCTTCGTTGCCTTCCCTCAATATATCTGTGGATGAGAGTTATCATTTATAACTCTGCGGGTTTGTGAATTGCAGTGTCCCTGAGCTCCATTTTTCAACTCGCTTTTTTGGTAGCTGGCCGCAAAAGCGCGGGATTGCCTCAGGCCCTATTCTGGTTCCTGGCGGCAGGCTGAGCCTGTGGTTAATTCTTCTTCCTGATGGGAAAATAGAGTGACCTGGGCCTGTCCCAACATCTAGATCTAGTCTCTCATTGGTTGCCCCTCTTCCCGTTCATCCTCAGGACAAATTGCAACCTGTAGGGAACAGGAGCTTAAAGGTGCTGATTCTCCAAGTAGGGAGATTGCTAGTAAAATAGCTGGAAAGGCGAACCCGAGCACAAGAAGATGAGAAATGGGGTGCGTTTTAGAAACCTTTCAAAATCACACGGTGTACCATCTTCTGGGTTTCTCATGCATGTTTTCGATGTAGGAAGATGCCCTTGAACCTGGAGATTTGGGACCCATGGGATGGGTACCACACAGTATTACTTTAAAGGGTCTGCGTTTGCTCACCCAACCTCACCCAACCTCTCAGCCCCAAGAGTGTCCACCCTTATGTCTCATCCAGCTGTGGGTCTAGATATGGTCAATCCAGGTTGCATCACAGCCCCTGAACGAATTTTGTAAGAATTTCTCTCTCTTTCACTGTCTTTGTTTTACGGGTTTTTAAAAGTAATTTATTTTTATAATGGGGTTTAGCTGCTTTTCACGGCTGTGTTTATGCGGCTTTACACCCACTTGGCTCACTTGCAGAGAGATATCAATACATAGGTTTTACGATTCTTACTAGTCAGATATATTCTTGTGCGGTGAATAGGGGGTGTTGAGTCCAGTTCACTGAGCAAGGAGTAGGTCTTGTCTATTACATATTGGGTGTATGGAACAGTATCTGAGCGAATTTGAAACCCTTGTTTTATGCATCACCCCACCTCACCTTTCCCGTTAAGCAGCCATAGTGTGTTTTCTAAACGTGTGACTCTGTTCTGTTTTGTAATTCAGTTCAAGTGTAGCGGTTTTTACATTCCCTCTATAAGTGATAGCTTATGATAAGTGTCTTTTTCTGTGTGACTTATTTCACTTAGAATCGTCATACCTAAATCCACTCATCTTGCTTCTACTAGCCTTATGACATTGATTTCATGTCTGAGTGATATTCCTTTGTACATAAGGACCACAACTTCTTTATCCATTTTTCTCTTTCCTGGGATATTTAAGGTGTCATGAAGTGGAGGTTCTTGTCAACATAGCAGCCCTAAACATTGGGGTGCCTGTGTCTTGCTGATTTTTAGTTTTCCCAATTTATACGCCCATGAGTGGAGGTGCCCTATGCTCCCTAAGCTGTGTTTTTTCGATGTTTCATGACACACCATACACTTCTCCAGAGTGGCTGTTGGCAATTTACATCCCGCCCATCAGCGTAGCAAGGCTGCCATTTCTCCATGGCCTGTCCTGCATTTCTGGTTTTGACACTTTTTGCAGCATGACCCTTTTGACCGATGGGAAGCGAAACTTCTTTGAAGCGCTGATTTGCCTTTCCAGGTTGCTTGGTTGGCCAAAAAGGGCGTATGCGTTTTTTCCTGAATATATTCAGGAAAAAACGCATACGCCCTTTTTGGCCAAGGGCATCATTGTCGACGTTTTGCCGCTTTTCATGTGCTTTAAAGGCGATTCGAATCTACCTCCTGAAATCTGTTTCCTGCAATTCTGCCTTGCTTTCAAATCCTCTTCGTTGCCTTCCCTCAATATATCTGTGGATGAGAGTTATCATTTATAACTCTGCGGGTTTGTGAATTGCAGTGTCCCTGAGCTCCATTTTTCAACTCGCTTTTTTGGGAGCTGGCCGCAAAAGCGCGGGATTGCCTCAGGCCCTATTCAGCTTCTGGCCGGCAGGCTGAGCCTGTGGTTAATTCTTCTTCCCGATGGGAAAATAGAGTGACCTGTGCCTGTCCCAACACCAAGATCTAGTCTCTCATTGGTTTCCCCTCTTCCCGTTCATCCTCAGGACAAATTGCAACCTGTAGGGAACAGGAGCTTAAAGGTGCTGATTCTCCAAGTAGGGAGATTGCTAGTAAAGTAGCTGGAAAGGCGAACCCGAGCACAAGGAGATGAGAAATGAGGTGCGTATTAGAAACCTTTCAAAATCACACGGTGTACCATCTTCTGGGTTTCTCATGCATGTTTTCGATGTAGGAAGATGCCCTTGAACCTGGAGATTTGGGACCCATGGGATGGGTACCAGGCAGTATTACTTTAAAGGGTGTGCGTTTGCTCACCCAACCTCACCCAAACTTTCAGCCCCAAGATTGTCCACCCTTATGTCTCATCCAGCTGTGGGTCTAGATATGGTCAATCCAGGTTGCATCACAGCCTCTGAAAGAATTTTGTAAGAATTTCTCTCTCTTTCACTGTCTTTGTTTTACGGGTTTTTAAAAGTAATTTATTTTTATAATGGGGTTTAGCTGCTTTTCACGGCTGTGTTTATGCGGCTTTACACCCACTTGGCTCACTTCCAGAGAGATATCAATACATAGGTTTTAAGATTCTTACTACTCAGACATATTCTTGTGCGGTGAATAGGGGGTGTTGAGTCCTGTTCACTGAGCAAGGAGTAGGTCTTGTCTATTACATATTGGGTGTATGGAACGGTATCTGAGCGAATTTGAAACCCTTGTTTTATGCCTCACCCCACCTCACCTTTCCCGTTAAGCAGCCATAGTGTGTTTTCTAAACGTGTGACTCTGTTCTGTTTTGTAATTCAGTTCAAGTGTAGCGGTTTTAACATTCCCTCTATAAGTGATAGCTTATGATAAGTGTCTTTTTCTGTGTGACTTATTTCACTTAGAATCGTCGTACCTAAATCCACTCATCTTGCTTCTACTAGCCTTATGACATTGATTTCATGTCTGAGTGATATTCCATTGTACATAAGGACCACAACTTCTTTATCCATTTTTCTCTTTCCTGGGATATTTAAGGTGTCATGAAGTGGAGGTTCTTGTCAACAGAGCAGCCCTAAACTTTGGGGTGCCTGTGTCTTGCTGATTTTTAGTTTTCCCAATTTATACGCCCATGAGAGGACGTGCCCTATGCTCCTAGAGCTGTGTTTTTTCGATGTTTCAGGACACACCTTACACTTCTCCAGAGTGGCTGTTGGCAATTTACATCCCGCCCATCAGCGTAGCAAGGCTGCCATTTCTCCAGGGCCTGTCCTGCATTTCTGGTTTTGACACTTTTTGCAGCATGGCCCTTTTGACCGATGGGAAGCGAGACTTCTTTGTAGCGCTGATTAGCCTTTCCAGGTTGCTTGGTTGGCCAAACAGGGCGTATGCGTTTTTTCCTGAATATATTCAGGAAAAAACGCATACGCCCTGTTTGGCCAAGGGCATCATTGTCGACGTTTTACCACTTTTCATGTGCTTTAAAGGCGATTCGAATCTACCTCCTGAAACCTGTTTCCTGCAATCCTGCCTTGCTTTCAAATCCTCTTCGTTGCCTTCCCTCAATATATCTGTGGATGAGAGTTATCATTTATAGCTCTGCGGGTTTGTGAATTGCAGTGTCCCTGAGCTCCATTTTTCAACTGGCTTTTTTGGGAGCTGGCCGCAAAAGCGCGGGATTGCCTCAGGCCCTATTCAGCTTCTGGCCGGCAGGCTGAGCCTGTGGTTAATTCTTCTTCCGGATGGGAAAATAGAGTGACCTGTGCCTGTCCCAACACCAAGATCTAGTCTCTCATTGGTTTCCCCTCTTCCCGTTCATCCTCAGGACAAATTGCAACCTGTAGGGAACAGGAGCTTAAAGGTGCTGATTCTCCAAGTAGGGAGATTGCTAGTAAAGTAGCTGGAAAGGCGAACCCGAGCACAAGGAGATGAGAAATGAGGTGCGTATTAGAAACCTTTCAAAATCACACGGTGTACCATCTTCTGGGTTTCTCATGCATGTTTTCGATGTAGGAAGATGCCCTTGAACCTGGAAATTTGGGACCCATGGGATGGATACCAGGCAGTATTACTTTAAAGGGTCTGCGTTTGCTCACCCAACCTCACCCAACCGTTCAGCCCCAAGAGTGTCCACCCTTATGTCTCATCCAGCTGTGGGTCTAGATATGGTCAATCCAGGTTGCATCAGAGCCTCTGAACGAATTTTGTAATAATTTCTCTCGCTTTCACTGTCTTTGTTTTACGGGTTTTTAAAAGTAATTTATTTTTATAATGGGGTTTAGCTGCTTTTCACGGCTGTGTTTATGCAGCTTTACACCCACTTGACTCACTTCCAGACAGATATCAATACATAGGTTTTAAGATTCTTACTAGTCACATATATTCTTGTGCGGTGAATAGGGGGTGTTGAGTCCAGTTCACTGAGCAAGGAGTAGGTCTTGTCTATTACATATTGGGTGTATGGAACGGTATCTGAGCGAATTTGAAACCCTTGTTTTATGCCTCACCCCACCTCACCTTTCCCGTTAAGCAGGCATAGTGTGTTTTCTAAACGTGTGACTCTGTTCTGTTTTGTAATTCAGTTCAAGTGTAGCGGTTTTTACATTCCCTCTCTAAGTGATAGCTTATGATAAGTGTCTTTTTCTGTGTGACTTATTTCACTTAGAATCATCGTACCTAAATCCACTCATCTTGCTTCTACTAGCGTTATGACATTGATTTCATGTCTGAGTGATATTCCATTGTACATAAAGACCACAACTTCTTTATCCATTTTTCTCTTTCCTGGGATATTTAAGGTGTCATGAAGTGGAGGTTCTTGTCAACAGAGCAGCCCTAAACTTTGGGGTACCTGTGTCTTGCTGATTTTTAGTTTTCCCAATTTATACGCCCATGAGTGGACGTGCCCTATGCTCCCTAAGCTGTGTTTTTTCGATGTTTCAGGACACACCGTACACTTCTCCAGAGTGGCTGTTGGCAATTTACATCCCGCCCATCAGCGTAGCAAGGCTGCCATTTCTCCATGGCCTGTCCTGCATTTCTGGTTTTGACACTTTTTGCAGCATGGCCCTTTTGACCGATGGAAACGAGACTTCTTTGTAGCGCTGATTAGCCTTTCCAGGTTGCTTGGTTGGCCAAAAAGGGCGTATGCGTTTTTTCCTGAATATATTCAGGAAAAAACGCATACGCCCTGTTTGGCCAAGGGCATTATTGTCGACGTTTTACCACTTTTCATGTGCTTTTAAGGCGATTTGAATCTACCTCCTGAAACCTGTTTCCTGCAATTCTGCCTTGCTTTCAAATCCTCTTCGTTGCCTTCCCTCAATATATCTGTGGATGAGAGTTATCATTTATAGCTCTGCGGGTTTGTGAATTGCAGTGTCCCTGAGCTCCATTTTTCAACTGGCTTTTTTGGGAGCTGGCCGCAAAAGCGCGGAATTGCCTCAGGCCCTATTCTGCTTCTGGGCAGCAGGCTGAGCCTGTGGTTAATTCTTCTTACCGATGGGAAAATAGAGTGAGCTGTGCCTGTCCCAACACCTATATCTAGTCTCTCATTGGTTGCCCCTCTTCCCGTTCATCCTCAGGACAAATTGCAACCTGTAGGGAACAGGAGCTTAAAGGTGCTGATTCTCCAAGTAGGGGGATTTCTAGTAAAATAGCTGGAAAGGCGAACCCGAGCACAAGGAGATGAGAAATGAGGTGCGTATTAGAAACCTTTGAAAATCACACGGTGTACCATCTTCTGGGTTTCTCATGCATGTTTTCGATGTAGGAAGATGCCCTTGAACCTGGAGATTTGGGACCCATGGGATGGGTACCAGGCAGTATTACTTTAAAGGGTCTGCGTTTGCTCACCCAACCTCACCCAAACTTTCAGCCCCAAGAGTGTCCACCCTTATGTCTCATCCAGCTGTGGGTCTAGATATGGTCAATCCAGGTTGCATCACAGCCTCTGAACGAATTTTGTAAGAATTTCTCTCTCTTTCACTGTCTTTGTTTTACGGGTTTTTAAAAGTAATTTATTTTTATAATGGGGTTTAGCTGCTTTTCACGGCTGTGTTTATGCAGCTTTACACCCACTTGACCCACTTCCTGACAGATATCAATACATAGGTTTTAAGATTCTTACTAGTCACATATATTCTTGTGCGGTGAATAGGGGGTGTTGAGTCCTGTTCACTGAGCAAGGCGTAGGTCTTGTCTATTACATATTGGGTGTATGGAACGGTATCTGAGCGAATTTGAAACCCTTGTTTTATGCCTCACCCCACCTCACCTTTCCCGTTAAGCAGCCATAGTGTGTTTTCTAAACGTGTGACTCTGTTCTGTTTTGTAATTCAGTTCAAGTGTAGCGGTTTTAACATTCCCTCTATAAGTGATAGCTTATGATAAGTGTCTTTTTCTGTGTGACTTATTTCACTTAGAATCGTCGTACCTAAATCCACTCATCTTGCTTCTACTAGCCTTATGACATTGATTTCATGTCTGAGTGATATTCCATTGTACATAAGGACCACAACTTCTTTATCCATTTTTCTCTTTCCTGGGATATTTAAGGTGTCATGAAGTGGAGGTTCTTGTCAACAGAGCAGCCCTAAACTTTGGGGTGCCTGTGTCTTGCTGATTTTTAGTTTTCCCAATTTATACGCCCATGAGAGGACGTGCCCTATGCTCCTAGAGCTGTGTTTTTTCGATGTTTCAGGACACACCTTACACTTCTCCAGAGTGGCTGTTGGCAATTTACATCCCGCCCATCAGCGTAGCAAGGCTGCCATTTCTCCAGGGCCTGTCCTGCATTTCTGGTTTTGACACTTTTTGCAGCATGGCCCTTTTGACCGATGGGAAGCGAGACTTCTTTGTAGCGCTGATTAGCCTTTCCAGGTTGCTTGGTTGGCCAAACAGGGCGTATGCGTTTTTTCCTGAATATATTCAGGAAAAAACGCATACGCCCTGTTTGGCCAAGGGCATCATTGTCGACGTTTTACCACTTTTCATGTGCTTTAAAGGCGATTCGAATCTACCTCCTGAAACCTGTTTCCTGCAATCCTGCCTTGCTTTCAAATCCTCTTCGTTGCCTTCCCTCAATATATCTGTGGATGAGAGTTATCATTTATAGCTCTGCGGGTTTGTGAATTGCAGTGTCCCTGAGCTCCATTTTTCAACTGGCTTTTTTGGGAGCTGGCCGCAAAAGCGCGGGATTGCCTCAGGCCCTATTCAGCTTCTGGCCGGCAGGCTGAGCCTGTGGTTAATTCTTCTTCCCGATGGGAAAATAGAGTGACCTGTGCCTGTCCCAACACCAAGATCTAGTCTCTCATTGGTTTCCCCTCTTCCCGTTCATCCTCAGGACAAATTGCAACCTGTAGGGAACAGGAGCTTAAAGGTGCTGATTCTCCAAGTAGGGAGATTGCTAGTAAAGTAGCTGGAAAGGCGAACCCGAGCACAAGGAGATGAGAAATGAGGTGCGTATTAGAAACCTTTCAAAATCACACGGTGTACCATCTTCTGGGTTTCTCATGCATGTTTTCGATGTAGGAAGATGCCCTTGAACCTGGAGATTTGGGACCCATGGGATGGATACCAGGCAGTATTACTTTAAAGGGTCTGCGTTTGCTCACCCAACCTCACCCAACCGTTCAGCCCCAAGAGTGTCCACCCTTATGTCTCATCCAGCTGTGGGTCTAGATATGGTCAATCCAGGTTGCATCAGAGCCTCTGAACGAATTTTGTAATAATTTCTCTCGCTTTCACTTTCTTTGTTTTACGGGTTTTTAAAAGTAATTTATTTTTATAATGGGGTTTAGCTGCTTTTCACGGCTGTGTTTATGCAGCTTTACACCCACTTGACTCACTTCCAGACAGATATCAATACATAGGTTTTAAGATTCTTACTAGTCACATATATTCTTGTGCGGTGAATAGGGGGTGTTGAGTCCAGTTCACTGAGCAAGGAGTAGGTCTTGTCTATTACATATTGGGTGTATGGAACGGTATCTGAGCGAATTTGAAACCCTTGTTTTATGCCTCACCCCACCTCACCTTTCCCGTTAAGCAGGCATAGTGTGTTTTCTAAACGTGTGACTCTGTTCTGTTTTGTAATTCAGTTCAAGTGTAGCGGTTTTTACATTCCCTCTCTAAGTGATAGCTTATGATAAGTGTCTTTTTCTGTGTGACTTATTTCACTTAGAATCATCGTACCTAAATCCACTCATCTTGCTTCTACTAGCGTTATGACATTGATTTCATGTCTGAGTGATATTCCATTGTACATAAGGACCACAACTTCTTTATCCATTTTTCTCTTTCCTGGGATATTTAAGGTGTCATGAAGTGGAGGTTCTTGTCAACAGAGCAGCCCTAAACTTTGGGGTACCTGTGTCTTGCTGATTTTTAGTTTTCCCAATTTATACGCCCATGAGAGGACGTGCCCTATGCTCCCTAAGCTGTGTTTTTTCGATGTTTCAGGACACACCGTACACTTCTCCAGAGTGGCTGTTGGCAATTTACATCCCGCCCATCAGCGTAGCAAGGCTGCCATTTCTCCATGGCCTGTCCTGCATTTCTGGTTTTGACACTTTTTGCAGCATGGCCCTTTTGACCGATGGAAACGAGACTTCTTTGTAGCGCTGATTAGCCTTTCCAGGTTGCTTGGTTGGCCAAAAAGGGCGTATGCGTTTTTTCCTGAATATATTCAGGAAAAAACGCATACGCCCTGTTTGGCCAAGGGCATTATTGTCGACGTTTTACCACTTTTCATGTGCTTTTAAGGCGATTTGAATCTACCTCCTGAAACCTGTTTCCTGCAATTCTGCCTTGCTTTCAAATCCTCTTCGTTGCCTTCCCTCAATATATCTGTGGATGAGAGTTATCATTTATAGCTCTGCGGGTTTGTGAATTGCAGTGTCCCTGAGCTCCATTTTTCAACTGGCTTTTTTGGGAGCTGGCCGCAAAAGCGCGGAATTGCCTCAGGCCCTATTCTGCTTCTGGGCAGCAGGCTGAGCCTGTGGTTAATTCTTCTTACCGATGGGAAAATAGAGTGAGCTGTGCCTGTCCCAACACCTATATCTAGTCTCTCATTGGTTGCCCCTCTTCCCGTTCATCCTCAGGACAAATTGCAACCTGTAGGGAACAGGAGCTTAAAGGTGCTGATTCTCCAAGTAGGGGGATTTCTAGTAAAATAGCTGGAAAGGCGAACCCGAGCACAAGGAGATGAGAAATGAGGTGCGTATTAGAAACCTTTGAAAATCACACGGTGTACCATCTTCTGGGTTTCTCATGCATGTTTTCGATGTAGGAAGATGCCCTTGAACCTGGAGATTTGGGACCCATGGGATGGGTACCAGGCAGTATTACTTTAAAGGGTCTGCGTTTGCTCACCCAACCTCACCCAAACTTTCAGCCCCAAGAGTGTCCACCCTTATGTCTCATCCAGCTGTGGGTCTAGATATGGTCAATCCAGGTTGCATCACAGCCTCTGAACGAATTTTGTAAGAATTTCTCTCTCTTTCACTGTCTTTGTTTTACGGGTTTTTAAAAGTAATTTATTTTTATAATGGGGTTTAGCTGCTTTTCACGGCTGTGTTTATGCAGCTTTACACCCACTTGACCCACTT
The DNA here is from genome assembly GCF_028021215.1 of Eschrichtius robustus. Lineage (NCBI taxonomy): Eukaryota > Metazoa > Chordata > Mammalia > Artiodactyla > Eschrichtiidae > Eschrichtius > Eschrichtius robustus. The sequence goes on from NW_027175238.1 coordinate 243,024, forward strand.
CCTGACAGATATCAATACATAGGTTTTAAGATTCTTACTAGTCACATATATTCTTGTGCGGTGAATAGGGGGTGTTGAGTCCTGTTCACTGAGCAAGGCGTAGGTCTTGTCTATTACATATTGGGTGTATGGAACGGTATCTGAGCGAATTTGAAACCCTTGTTTTATGCCTCACCCCACCTCACCTTTCCCGTTAAGCAGCCATAGTGTGTTTTCTAAACGTGTGACTCTGTTCTGTTTTGTAATTCAGTTCAAGTGTAGCGGTTTTTACATTCCCTCTATAAGTGATAGCTTATGATAAGTGTCTTTTTCTGTGTGACTTATTTCACTTAGAATCGTCGTACCTAAATCCACTCATCTTGCTTCTACTAGCCTTATGACATTGATTTCATGTCTGAGTGATATTCCATTGTACATAAGGACCACAACTTCTTTATCCATTTTTCTCTTTCCTGGGATATTTAAGGTGTCATGAAGTGGAGGTTCTTGTCAACAGAGCAGCCCTAAACTTTGGGGTGCCTGTGTCTTGCTGATTTTTAGTTATCCCAATCTATACGCCCATGAGAGGACGTGCCCTATGCTCCCTAAGCTGTGTTTTTTCGATGTTTCAGGACACACCTTACACTTCTCCAGAGTGGCTGTTGGCAATTTACATCCCGCCCATCAGCGTAGCAAGGCTGCCATTTCTCCATGGCCTGTCCTGCATTTCTGGTTTTGACACTTTTTGCAGCATGGCCCTTTTGACCGATGGGAAGCGAGACTTCTTTGTAGCGCTGATTAGCCTTTCCAGGTTGCTTGGTTGGCCAAAAAGGGCGTATGCGTTTTTTCCTGAATATATTCAGGAAAAAACGCATACGCCCTGTTTGGCCAAGGGCATTATTGTCGACGTTTTACCACTTTTCATGTGCTTTTAAGGCGATTTGAATCTACCTCCTGAAACCTGTTTCCTGCAATTCTGCCTTGCTTTCAAATCCTCTTCGTTGCCTTCCCTCAATATATCTGTGGATGAGAGTTATCATTTATAGCTCTGCGGGTTTGTGAATTGCAGTGTCCCTGAGCTCCATTTTTCAACTGGCTTTTTTGGGAGCTGGCCGCAAAAGCGCGGAATTGCCTCAGGCCCTATTCTGCTTCTGGGCGGCAGGCTGAGCCTGTGGTTAATTCTTCTTACCGATGGGAAAATAGAGTGAGCTCTGCCTGTCCCAACACCTACATCTAGTCTCTCATTGGTTGCCCCTCTTCCCGTTCATCCTCAGGACAAATTGCAACCTGTAGGGAACAGGAGCTTAAAGGTGCTGATTCTCCAAGTAGGGAGATTGCTAGTAAAGTAGCTGGAAAGGTGAACCCGAGCACAAGGAGATGAGAAATGAGGTGCGTATTAGAAACCTTTCAAAATCACACGGTGTACCATCTTCTGGGTTTCTCATGCATGTTTTCGATGTAGGAAGATGCCCTTGAACCTGGAGATTTGGGACCCATGGGATGGGTACCAGGCAGTATTACTTTAAAGGGTCTGCGTTTGCTCACCCAACCTCACCCAACCTTTCAGCCCCAAGAGTGTCCACCCTTATGTCTCATCCAGCTGTGGGTCTAGATATGGTCAATCCAGGTTGCATCACAGCCTCTGAATGAATTTTGTAAGAATTTCTCTCTCTTTCACTGTCTTTGTTTTACGGGTTTTTAAAAGTAATTTATTTTTATAATGGGGTTTAGCTGCTTTTCACGGCTGTGTTTATGCGGCTTTACACCCACTTGACTCACTTCCAGACAGATATCAATACATAGGTTTTAAGATTCTTACTAGTCACATATATTCTTGTGCGGTGAATAGGGGGTGTTGAGTCCTGTTCACTGAGCAAGGAGTAGGTCTTGTCTATTACATATTGGGTGTATGGAACGGTATCTGAGCGAATTTGAAACCCTTGTTTTATGCCTCACCCCACCTCACCTTTCCCGTTAAGCAGCCATAGTGTGTTTTCTAAACGTGTGACTCTGTTCTGTTTTGTAATTCAGTTCAAGTGTAGCGGTTTTTACATTCCCTCTATAAGTGATAGCTTATGATAAGTGTCTTTTTCTGTGTGACTTATTTCACTTAGAATCGTCGTACCTAAATCCACTCATCTTGCTTCTACTAGCCTTATGACATTGATTTCATGTCTGAGTGATATTCCATTGTACATAAGGACCACAACTTCTTTATCCATTTTTCTCTTTCCTGGGATATTTAAGGTGTCATGAAGTGGAGGTTCTTGTCAACAGAGCAGCCCTAAACTTTGGGGTGCCTGTGTCTTGCTGATTTTTAGTTTTCCCAATTTATACGCCCATGAGAGGACGTGCCCTATGCTCCTAGAGCTGTGTTTTTTCGATGTTTCAGGACACACCTTACACTTCTCCAGAGTGGCTGTTGGCAATTTACATCCCGCCCATCAGCGTAGCAAGGCTGCCATTTCTCCAGGGCCTGTCCTGCATTTCTGGTTTTGACACTTTTTGCAGCATGGCCCTTTTGACCGATGGGAAGCGAGACTTCTTTGTAGCGCTGATTAGCCTTTCCAGGTTGCTTGGTTGGCCAAACAGGGCGTATGCGTTTTTTCCTGAATATATTCAGGAAAAAACGCATACGCCCTGTTTGGCCAAGGGCATCATTGTCGACGTTTTACCACTTTTCATGTGCTTTAAAGGCGATTCGAATCTACCTCCTGAAACCTGTTTCCTGCAATCCTGCCTTGCTTTCAAATCCTCTTCGTTGCCTTCCCTCAATATATCTGTGGATGAGAGTTATCATTTATAGCTCTGCGGGTTTGTGAATTGCAGTGTCCCTGAGCTCCATTTTTCAACTGGCTTTTTTGGGAGCTGGCCGCAAAAGCGCGGGATTGCCTCAGGCCCTATTCAGCTTCTGGCCGGCAGGCTGAGCCTGTGGTTAATTCTTCTTCCCGATGGGAAAATAGAGTGACCTGTGCCTGTCCCAACACCAAGATCTAGTCTCTCATTGGTTTCCCCTCTTCCCGTTCATCCTCAGGACAAATTGCAACCTGTAGGGAACAGGAGCTTAAAGGTGCTGATTCTCCAAGTAGGGAGATTGCTAGTAAAGTAGCTGGAAAGGCGAACCCGAGCACAAGGAGATGAGAAATGAGGTGCGTATTAGAAACCTTTCAAAATCACACGGTGTACCATCTTCTGGGTTTCTCATGCATGTTTTCGATGTAGGAAGATGCCCTTGAACCTGGAGATTTGGGACCCATGGGATGGATACCAGGCAGTATTACTTTAAAGGGTCTGCGTTTGCTCACCCAACCTCACCCAACCGTTCAGCCCCAAGAGTGTCCACCCTTATGTCTCATCCAGCTGTGGGTCTAGATATGGTCAATCCAGGTTGCATCAGAGCCTCTGAACGAATTTTGTAATAATTTCTCTCGCTTTCACTGTCTTTGTTTTACGGGTTTTTAAAAGTAATTTATTTTTATAATGGGGTTTAGCTGCTTTTCACGGCTGTGTTTATGCAGCTTTACACCCACTTGACTCACTTCCAGACAGATATCAATACATAGGTTTTAAGATTCTTACTAGTCACATATATTCTTGTGCGGTGAATAGGGGGTGTTGAGTCCAGTTCACTGAGCAAGGAGTAGGTCTTGTCTATTACATATTGGGTGTATGGAACGGTATCTGAGCGAATTTGAAACCCTTGTTTTATGCCTCACCCCACCTCACCTTTCCCGTTAAGCAGCCATAGTGTGTTTTCTAAACGTGTGACTCTGTTCTGTTTTGTAATTCAGTTCAAGTGTAGCGGTTTTTACATTCCCTCTCTAAGTGATAGCTTATGATAAGTGTCTTTTTCTGTGTGACTTATTTCACTTAGAATCATCGTACCTAAATCCACTCATCTTGCTTCTACTAGCGTTATGACATTGATTTCATGTCTGAGTGATATTCCATTGTACATAAGGACCACAACTTCTTTATCCATTTTTCTCTTTCCTGGGATATTTAAGGTGTCATGAAGTGGAGGTTCTTGTCAACAGAGCAGCCCTAAACTTTGGGGTACCTGTGTCTTGCTGATTTTTAGTTTTCCCAATTTATACGCCCATGAGAGGACGTGCCCTATGCTCCCTAAGCTGTGTTTTTTCGATGTTTCAGGACACACCTTACACTTCTCCAGAGTGGCTGTTGGCAATTTACATCCCGCCCATCAGCGTAGCAAGGCTGCCATTTCTCCATGGCCTGTCCTGCATTTCTGGTTTTGACACTTTTTGCAGCATGGCCCTTTTGACCGATGGGAAGCGAGACTTCTTTGTAGCGCTGATTAGCCTTTCCAGGTTGCTTGGTTGGCCAAAAAGGGCGTATGCGTTTTTTCCTGAATATATTCATGAAAAAACGCATACGCCCTGTTTGGCCAAGGGCATTATTGTCGACGTTTTACCACTTTTCATGTGCTTTTAAGGCGATTTGAATCTACCTCCTGAAACCTGTTTCCTGCAATTCTGCCTTGCTTTCAAATCCTCTTCGTTGCCTTCCCTCAATATATCTGTGGATGAGAGTTATCATTTATAGCTCTGCGGGTTTGTGAATTGCAGTGTCCCTGAGCTCCATTTTTCAACTGGCTTTTTTGGGAGCTGGCCGCAAAAGCGCGGAATTGCCTCAGGCCCTATTCTGCTTCTGGGCGGCAGGCTGAGCCTGTGGTTAATTCTTCTTACCGATGGGAAAATAGAGTGAGCTGTGCCTGTCCCAACACCTACATCTAGTCTCTCATTGGTTGCCCCTCTTCCCGTTCATCCTCAGGACAAATTGCAACCTGTAGGGAACAGGAGCTTAAAGGTGCTGATTCTCCAAGTAGGGAGATTGCTAGTAAAGTAGCTGGAAAGGTGAACCCGAGCACAAGGAGATGAGAAATGAGGTGCGTATTAGAAACCTTTCAAAATCACACGGTGTACCATCTTCTGGGTTTCTCATGCATGTTTTCGATGTAGGAAGATGCCCTTGAACCTGGAGATTTGGGACCCATGGGATGGGTACCAGGCAGTATTACTTTAAAGGGTCTGCGTTTGCTCACCCAACCTCACCCAACCTTTCAGCCCCAAGAGTGTCCACCCTTATGTCTCATCCAGCTGTGGGTCTAGATATGGTCAATCCAGGTTGCATCACAGCCTCTGAACGAATTTTGTAAGAATTTCTCTCTCTTTCACTGTCTTTGTTTTACGGGTTTTTAAAAGTAATTTATTTTTATAATGGGGTTTAGCTGCTTTTCACGGCTGTGTTTATGCGGCTTTACACCCACTTGACTCACTTCCAGACAGATATCAATACATAGGTTTTAAGATTCTTACTAGTCACATATATTCTTGTGCGGTGAATAGGGGGTGTTGAGTCCTGTTCACTGAGCAAGGAGTAGGTCTTGTCTATTACATATTGGGTGTATGGAACGGTATCTGAGCGAATTTGAAACCCTTGTTTTATGCCTCACCCCACCTCACCTTTCCCGTTAAGCAGCCATAGTGTGTTTTCTAAACGTGTGACTCTGTTCTGTTTTGTAATTCAGTTCAAGTGTAGCGGTTTTTACATTCCCTCTATAAGTGATAGCTTATGATAAGTGTCTTTTTCTGTGTGACTTATTTCACTTAGAATCGTCGTACCTAAATCCACTCATCTTGCTTCTACTAGCCTTATGACATTGATTTCATGTCTGAGTGATATTCCATTGTACATAAGGACCACAACTTCTTTATCCATTTTTCTCTTTCCTGGGATATTTAAGGTGTCATGAAGTGGAGGTTCTTGTCAACAGAGCAGCCCTAAACTTTGGGGTGCCTGTGTCTTGCTGATTTTTAGTTTTCCCAATTTATACGCCCATGAGAGGACGTGCCCTATGCTCCTAGAGCTGTGTTTTTTCGATGTTTCAGGACACACCTTACACTTCTCCAGAGTGGCTGTTGGCAATTTACATCCCGCCCATCAGCGTAGCAAGGCTGCCATTTCTCCAGGGCCTGTCCTGCATTTCTGGTTTTGACACTTTTTGCAGCATGGCCCTTTTGACCGATGGGAAGCGAGACTTCTTTGTAGCGCTGATTAGCCTTTCCAGGTTGCTTGGTTGGCCAAACAGGGCGTATGCGTTTTTTCCTGAATATATTCAGGAAAAAACGCATACGCCCTGTTTGGCCAAGGGCATCATTGTCGACGTTTTACCACTTTTCATGTGCTTTAAAGGCGATTCGAATCTACCTCCTGAAACCTGTTTCCTGCAATCCTGCCTTGCTTTCAAATCCTCTTCGTTGCCTTCCCTCAATATATCTGTGGATGAGAGTTATCATTTATAGCTCTGCGGGTTTGTGAATTGCAGTGTCCCTGAGCTCCATTTTTCAACTGGCTTTTTTGGGAGCTGGCCGCAAAAGCGCGGGATTGCCTCAGGCCCTATTCAGCTTCTGGCCGGCAGGCTGAGCCTGTGGTTAATTCTTCTTCCCGATGGGAAAATAGAGTGACCTGTGCCTGTCCCAACACCAAGATCTAGTCTCTCATTGGTTTCCCCTCTTCCCGTTCATCCTCAGGACAAATTGCAACCTGTAGGGAACAGGAGCTTAAAGGTGCTGATTCTCCAAGTAGGGAGATTGCTAGTAAAGTAGCTGGAAAGGCGAACCCGAGCACAAGGAGATGAGAAATGAGGTGCGTATTAGAAACCTTTCAAAATCACACGGTGTACCATCTTCTGGGTTTCTCATGCATGTTTTCGATGTAGGAAGATGCCCTTGAACCTGGAGATTTGGGACCCATGGGATGGATACCAGGCAGTATTACTTTAAAGGGTCTGCGTTTGCTCACCCAACCTCACCCAACCGTTCAGCCCCAAGAGTGTCCACCCTTATGTCTCATCCAGCTGTGGGTCTAGATATGGTCAATCCAGGTTGCATCAGAGCCTCTGAACGAATTTTGTAATAATTTCTCTCGCTTTCACTGTCTTTGTTTTACGGGTTTTTAAAAGTAATTTATTTTTATAATGGGGTTTAGCTGCTTTTCACGGCTGTGTTTATGCAGCTTTACACCCACTTGACTCACTTCCAGACAGATATCAATACATAGGTTTTAAGATTCTTACTAGTCACATATATTCTTGTGCGGTGAATAGGGGGTGTTGAGTCCAGTTCACTGAGCAAGGAGTAGGTCTTGTCTATTACATATTGGGTGTATGGAACGGTATCTGAGCGAATTTGAAACCCTTGTTTTATGCCTCACCCCACCTCACCTTTCCCGTTAAGCAGCCATAGTGTGTTTTCTAAACGTGTGACTCTGTTCTGTTTTGTAATTCAGTTCAAGTGTAGCGGTTTTTACATTCCCTCTCTAAGTGATAGCTTATGATAAGTGTCTTTTTCTGTGTGACTTATTTCACTTAGAATCATCGTACCTAAATCCACTCATCTTGCTTCTACTAGCGTTATGACATTGATTTCATGTCTGAGTGATATTCCATTGTACATAAGGACCACAACTTCTTTATCCATTTTTCTCTTTCCTGGGATATTTAAGGTGTCATGAAGTGGAGGTTCTTGTCAACAGAGCAGCCCTAAACTTTGGGGTACCTGTGTCTTGCTGATTTTTAGTTTTCCCAATTTATACGCCCATGAGAGGACGTGCCCTATGCTCCCTAAGCTGTGTTTTTTCGATGTTTCAGGACACACCGTACACTTCTCCAGAGTGGCTGTTGGCAATTTACATCCCACCCATCAGCGTAGCAAGGCTGCCATTTCTCCATGGCCTGTCCTGCATTTCTGGTTTTGACACTTTTTGCAGCATGGCCCTTTTGACCGATGGAAACGAGACTTCTTTGTAGCGCTGATTAGCCTTTCCAGGTTGCTTGGTTGGCCAAAAAGGGCGTATGCGTTTTTTCCTGAATATATTCAGGAAAAAACGCATACGCCCTGTTTGGCCAAGGGCATTATTGTCGACGTTTTACCACTTTTCATGTGCTTTTAAGGCGATTTGAATCTACCTCCTGAAACCTGTTTCCTGCAATTCTGCCTTGCTTTCAAATCCTCTTCGTTGCCTTCCCTCAATATATCTGTGGATGAGAGTTATCATTTATAGCTCTGCGGGTTTGTGAATTGCAGTGTCCCTGAGCTCCATTTTTCAACTGGCTTTTTTGGGAGCTGGCCGCAAAAGCGCGGAATTGCCTCAGGCCCTATTCTGCTTCTGGGCAGCAGGCTGAGCCTGTGGTTAATTCTTCTTACCGATGGGAAAATAGAGTGAGCTGTGCCTGTCCCAACACCTATATCTAGTCTCTCATTGGTTGCCCCTCTTCCCGTTCATCCTCAGGACAAATTGCAACCTGTAGGGAACAGGAGCTTAAAGGTGCTGATTCTCCAAGTAGGGAGATTTCTAGTAAAATAGCTGGAAAGGCGAACCCGAGCACAAGGAGATGAGAAATGAGGTGCGTATTAGAAACCTTTGAAAATCACACGGTGTACCATCTTCTGGGTTTCTCATGCATGTTTTCGATGTAGGAAGATGCCCTTGAACCTGGAGATTTGGGACCCATGGGATGGGTACCAGGCAGTATTACTTTAAAGGGTCTGCGTTTGCTCACCCAACCTCACCCAACCTTTCAGCCCCAAGAGTGTCCACCCTTATGTCTCATCCAGCTGTGGGTCTAGATATGGTCAATCCAGGTTGCATCACAGCCTCTGAACGAATTTTGTAAGAATTTCTCTCTCTTTCACTGTCTTTGTTTTACGGGTTTTTAAAAGTAATTTATTTTTATAATGGGGTTTAGCTGCTTTTCACGGCTGTGTTTATGCAGCTTTACACCCACTTGACCCACTTCCTGACAGATATCAATACATAGGTTTTAAGATGCTTACTAGTCACATATATTCTTGTGCGGTGAATAGGGGGTGTTGAGTCCTGTTCACTGAGCAAGGCGTAGGTCTTGTCTATTACATATTGGGTGTATGGAACGGTATCTGAGCGAATTTGAAACCCTTGTTTTATGCCTCACCCCACCTCACCTTTCCCGTTAAGCAGCCATAGTGTGTTTTCTAAACGTGTGACTCTGTTCTGTTTTGTAATTCAGTTCAAGTGTAGCGGTTTTTACATTCCCTCTATAAGTGATAGCTTATGATAAGTGTCTTTTTCTGTGTGACTTATTTCACTTAGAATCGTCGTACCTAAATCCACTCATCTTGCTTCTACTAGCCTTATGACATTGATTTCATGTCTGAGTGATATTCCATTGTACATAAGGACCACAACTTCTTTATCCATTTTTCTCTTTCCTGGGATATTTAAGGTGTCATGAAGTGGAGGTTCTTGTCAACAGAGCAGCCCTAAACTTTGGGGTGCCTGTGTCTTGCTGATTTTTAGTTATCCCAATCTATACGCCCATGAGAGGACGTGCCCTATGCTCCCTAAGCTGTGTTTTTTCGATGTTTCAGGACACACCTTACACTTCTCCAGAGTGGCTGTTGGCAATTTACATCCCGCCCATCAGCGTAGCAAGGCTGCCATTTCTCCATGGCCTGTCCTGCATTTCTGGTTTTGACACTTTTTGCAGCATGGCCCTTTTGACCGATGGGAAGCGAGACTTCTTTGTAGCGCTGATTAGCCTTTCCAGGTTGCTTGGTTGGCCAAAAAGGGCGTATGCGTTTTTTCCTGAATATATTCAGGAAAAAACGCATACGCCCTGTTTGGCCAAGGGCATTATTGTCGACGTTTTACCACTTTTCATGTGCTTTTAAGGCGATTTGAATCTACCTCCTGAAACCTGTTTCCTGCAATTCTGCCTTGCTTTCAAATCCTCTTCGTTGCCTTCCCTCAATATATCTGTGGATGAGAGTTATCATTTATAGCTCTGCGGGTTTGTGAATTGCAGTGTCCCTGAGCTCCATTTTTCAACTGGCTTTTTTGGGAGCTGGCCGCAAAAGCGCGGAATTGCCTCAGGCCCTATTCTGCTTCTGGGCGGCAGGCTGAGCCTGTGGTTAATTCTTCTTACCGATGGGAAAATAGAGTGAGCTGTGCCTGTCCCAACACCTACATCTAGTCTCTCATTGGTTGCCCCTCTTCCCGTTCATCCTCAGGACAAATTGCAACCTGTAGGGAACAGGAGCTTAAAGGTGCTGATTCTCCAAGTAGGGAGATTGCTAGTAAAGTAGCTGGAAAGGTGAACCCGAGCACAAGGAGATGAGAAATGAGGTGCGTATTAGAAACCTTTCAAAATCACACGGTGTACCATCTTCTGGGTTTCTCATGCATGTTTTCGATGTAGGAAGATGCCCTTGAACCTGGAGATTTGGGACCCATGGGATGGGTACCAGGCAGTATTACTTTAAAGGGTCTGCGTTTGCTCACCCAACCTCACCCAACCTTTCAGCCCCAAGAGTGTCCACCCTTATGTCTCATCCAGCTGTGGGTCTAGATATGGTCAATCCAGGTTGCATCACAGCCTCTGAACGAATTTTGTAAGAATTTCTCTCTCTTTCACTGTCTTTGTTTTACGGGTTTTTAAAAGTAATTTATTTTTATAATGGGGTTTAGCTGCTTTTCACGGCTGTGTTTATGCGGCTTTACACCCACTTGACTCACTTCCAGACAGATATCAATACATAGGTTTTAAGATTCTTACTAGTCACATATATTCTTGTGCGGTGAATAGGGGGTGTTGAGTCCTGTTCACTGAGCAAGGAGTAGGTCTTGTCTATTACATATTGGGTGTAAGGAACGGTATCTGAGCGAATTTGAAACCCTTGTTTTATGCCTCACCCCACCTCACCTTTCCCGTTAAGCAGCCATAGTGTGTTTTCTAAACGTGTGACTCTGTTCTGTTTTGTAATTCAGTTCAAGTGTAGCGGTTTTTACATTCCCTCTATAAGTGATAGCTTATGATAAGTGTCTTTTTCTGTGTGACTTATTTCACTTAGAATCGTCGTACCTAAATCCACTCATCTTGCTTCTACTAGCCTTATGACATTGATTTCATGTCTGAGTGATATTCCATTGTACATAAGGACCACAACTTCTTTATCCATTTTTCTCTTTCCTGGGATATTTAAGGTGTCATGAAGTGGAGGTTCTTGTCAACAGAGCAGCCCTAAACTTTGGGGTGCCTGTGTCTTGCTGATTTTTAGTTTTCCCAATTTATACGCCCATGAGAGGACGTGCCCTATGCTCCTAGAGCTGTGTTTTTTCGATGTTTCAGGACACACCTTACACTTCTCCAGAGTGGCTGTTGGCAATTTACATCCCGCCCATCAGCGTAGCAAGGCTGCCATTTCTCCAGGGCCTGTCCTGCATTTCTGGTTTTGACACTTTTTGCAGCATGGCCCTTTTGACCGATGGGAAGCGAGACTTCTTTGTAGCGCTGATTAGCCTTTCCAGGTTGCTTGGTTGGCCAAACAGGGCGTATGCGTTTTTTCCTGAATATATTCAGGAAAAAATGCATACGCCCTGTTTGGCCAAGGGCATCATTGTCGACGTTTTACCACTTTTCATGTGCTTTAAAGGCGATTCGAATCTACCTCCTGAAACCTGTTTCCTGCAATCCTGCCTTGCTTTCAAATCCTCTTCGTTGCCTTCCCTCAATATATCTGTGGATGAGAGTTATCATTTATAGCTCTGCGGGTTTGTGAATTGCAGTGTCCCTGAGCTCCATTTTTCAACTGGCTTTTTTGGGAGCTGGCCGCAAAAGCGCGGGATTGCCTCAGGCCCTATTCAGCTTCTGGCCGGCAGGCTGAGCCTGTGGTTAATTCTTCTTCCCGATGGGAAAATAGAGTGACCTGTGCCTGTCCCAACACCAAGATCTAGTCTCTCATTGGTTTCCCCTCTTCCCGTTCATCCTCAGGACAAATTGCAACCTGTAGGGAACAGGAGCTTAAAGGTGCTGATTCTCCAAGTAGGGAGATTGCTAGTAAAGTAGCTGGAAAGGCGAACCCGAGCACAAGGAGATGAGAAATGAGGTGCGTATTAGAAACCTTTCAAAATCACACGGTGTACCATCTTCTGGGTTTCTCATGCATGTTTTCGATGTAGGAAGATGCCCTTGAACCTGGAGATTTGGGACCCATGGGATGGATACCAGGCAGTATTACTTTAAAGGGTCTGCGTTTGCTCACCCAACCTCACCCAACCGTTCAGCCCCAAGAGTGTCCACCCTTATGTCTCATCCAGCTGTGGGTCTAGATATGGTCAATCCAGGTTGCATCAGAGCCTCTGAACGAATTTTGTAATAATTTCTCTCGCTTTCACTGTCTTTGTTTTACGGGTTTTTAAAAGTAATTTATTTTTATAATGGGGTTTAGCTTCTTTTCACGGCTGTGTTTATGCAGCTTTACACCCACTTGACTCACTTCCAGACAGATATCAATACATAGGTTTTAAGATTCTTACTAGTCACATATATTCTTGTGCGGTGAATAGGGGGTGTTGAGTCCAGTTCACTGAGCAAGGAGTAGGTCTTGTCTATTACATATTGGGTGTATGGAACGTTATCTGAGCGAATTTGAAACCCTTGTTTTATGCCTCACCCCACCTCACCTTTCCCGTTAAGCAGCCATAGTGTGTTTTCTAAACGTGTGACTCTGTTCTGTTTTGTAATTCACTTCAAGTGTAGCGGTTTTTACATTCCCTCTCTAAGTGATAGCTTATGATAAGTGTCTTTTTCTGTGTGACTTATTTCACTTAGAATCATCGTACCTAAATCCACTCATCTTGCTTCTACTAGCGTTATGACATTGATTTCATGTCTGAGTGATATTCCATTGTACATAAGGACCACAACTTCTTTATCCATTTTTCTCTTTCCTGGGATATTTAAGGTGTCATGAAGTGGAGGTTCTTGTCAACAGAGCAGCCCTAAACTTTGGGGTACCTGTGTCTTGCTGATTTTTAGTTTTCCCAATTTATATGTCCATGAGAGGACGTGCCCTATGCTCCCTAAGCTGTGTTTTTTCGATGTTTCAGGACACACCGTACACTTCTCCAGAGTGGCTGTTGGCAATTTACATCCCGCCCATCAGCGTAGCAAGGCTGCCATTTCTCCATGGCCTGTCCTGCATTTCTGGTTTTGACACTTTTTGCAGCATGGCCCTTTTGACCGATGGAAACGAGACTTCTTTGTAGCGCTGATTAGCCTTTCCAGGTTGCTTGGTTGGCCAAAAAGGGCGTATGCGTTTTTTCCTGAATATATTCAGGAAAAAACGCATACGCCCTGTTTGGCCAAGGGCATTATTGTCGACGTTTTACCACTTTTCATGTGCTTTTAAGGCGATTTGAATCTACCTCCTGAAACCTGTTTCCTGCAATTCTGCCTTGCTTTCAAATCCTCTTCGTTGCCTTCCCTCAATATATCTGTGGATGAGAGTTATCATTTATAGCTCTGCGGGTTTGTGAATTGCAGTGTCCCTGAGCTCCATTTTTCAACTGGCTTTTTTGGGAGCTGGCCGCAAAAGCGCGGAATTGCCTCAGGCCCTATTCTGCTTCTGGGCAGCAGGCTGAGCCTGTGGTTAATTCTTCTTACCGATGGGAAAATAGAGTGAGCTGTGCCTGTCCCAACACCTATATCTAGTCTCTCATTGGTTGCCCCTCTTCCCGTTCATCCTCAGGACAAATTGCAACCTGTAGGGAACAGGAGCTTAAAGGTGCTGATTCTCCAAGTAGGGAGATTTCTAGTAAAATAGCTGGAAAGGCGAACCCGAGCACAAGGAGATGAGAAATGAGGTGCGTATTAGAAACCTTTGAAAATCACACGGTGTACCATCTTCTGGGTTTCTCATGCATGTTTTCGATGTAGGAAGATGCCCTTGAACCTGGAGATTTGGGACCCATGGGATGGGTACCAGGCAGTATTACTTTAAAGGGTCTGCGTTTGCTCACCCAACCTCACCCAACCTTTCAGCCCCAAGAGTGTCCACCCTTATGTCTCATCCAGCTGTGGGTCTAGATATGGTCAATCCAGGTTGCATCACAGCCTCTGAACGAATTTTGTAAGAATTTCTCTCTCTTTCACTGTCTTTGTTTTACGGGTTTTTAAAAGTAATTTATTTTTATAATGGGGTTTAGCTGCTTTTCACGGCTGTGTTTATGCAGCTTTACACCCACTTGACCCACTTCCTGACAGATATCAATACATAGGTTTTAAGATTCTTACTAGTCACATATATTCTTGTGCGGTGAATAGGGGGTGTTGAGTCCTGTTCACTGAGCAAGGCGTAGGTCTTGTCTATTACATATTGGGTGTATGGAACGGTATCTGAGCGAATTTGAAACCCTTGTTTTATGCCTCACCCCACCTCACCTTTCCCGTTAAGCAGCCATAGTGTGTTTTCTAAACGTGTGACTCTGTTCTGTTTTGTAATTCAGTTCAAGTGTAGCGGTTTTTACATTCCCTCTATAAGTGATAGCTTATGATAAGTGTCTTTTTCTGTGTGACTTATTTCACTTAGAATCGTCGTACCTAAATCCACTCATCTTGCTTCTACTAGCCTTATGACATTGATTTCATGTCTGAGTGATATTCCATTGTACATAAGGACCACAACTTCTTTATCCATTTTTCTCTTTCCTGGGATATTTAAGGTGTCATGAAGTGGAGGTTCTTGTCAACAGAGCAGCCCTAAACTTTGGGGTACCTGTGTCTTGCTGATTTTTAGTTTTCCCAATTTATACGTCCATGAGAGGACGTGCCCTATGCTCCCTAAGCTGTGTTTTTTCGATGTTTCAGGACACACCGTACACTTCTCCAGAGTGGCTGTTGGCAATTTACATCCCGCCCATCAGCGTAGCAAGGCTGCCATTTCTCCATGGCCTGTCCTGCATTTCTGGTTTTGACACTTTTTGCAGCATGGCCCTTTTGACCGATGGAAACGAGACTTCTTTGTAGCGCTGATTAGCCTTTCCAGGTTGCTTGGTTGGCCAAACAGGGCGTATGCGTTTTTTCCTGAATATATTCAGGAAAAAACGCATACGCCCTGTTTGGCCAAGGGCATTATTGTCGACGTTTTACCACTTTTCATGTGCTTTTAAGGCGATTTGAATCTACCTCCTGAAACCTGTTTCCTGCAATTCTGCCTTGCTTTCAAATCCTCTTCGTTGCCTTCCCTCAATATATCTGTGGATGAGAGTTATCATTTATAGCTCTGCGGGTTTGTGAATTGCAGTGTCCCTGAGCTCCATTTTTCAACTGGCTTTTTTGGGAGCTGGCCGCAAAAGCGCGGAATTGCCTCAGGCCCTATTCTGCTTCTGGGCAGCAGGCTGAGCCTGTGGTTAATTCTTCTTACCGATGGGAAAATAGAGTGAGCTGTGCCTGTCCCAACACCTATATCTAGTCTCTCATTGGTTGCCCCTCTTCCCGTTCATCCTCAGGACAAATTGCAACCTGTAGGGAACAGGAGCTTAAAGGTGCTGATTCTCCAAGTAGGGAGATTTCTAGTAAAATAGCTGGAAAGGCGAACCCGAGCACAAGGAGATGAGAAATGAGGTGCGTATTAGAAAGCTTTGAAAATCACACGGTGTACCATCTTCTGGGTTTCTCATGCATGTTTTCGATGTAGGAAGATGCCCTTGAACCTGGAGATTTGGGACCCATGGGATGGGTACCAGGCAGTATTACTTTAAAGGGTCTGCGTTTGCTCACCCAACCTCACCCAACCTTTCAGCCCCAAGAGTGTCCACCCTTATGTCTCATCCAGCTGTGGGTCTAGATATGGTCAATCCAGGTTGCATCACAGCCTCTGAACGAATTTTGTAAGAATTTCTCTCTCTTTCACTGTCTTTGTTTTACGGGTTTTTAAAAGTAATTTATTTTTATAATGGGGTTTAGCTGCTTTTCACGGCTGTGTTTATGCAGCTTTACACCCACTTGACCCACTTCCTGACAGATATCAATACATAGGTTTTAAGATTCTTACTAGTCACATATATTCTTGTGCGGTGAATAGGGGGTGTTGAGTCCTGTTCACTGAGCAAGGCGTAGGTCTTGTCTATTACATATTGGGTGTATGGAACGGTATCTGAGCGAATTTGAAACCCTTGTTTTATGCCTCACCCCACCTCACCTTTCCCGTTAAGCAGCCATAGTGTGTTTTCTAAACGTGTGACTCTGTTCTGTTTTGTAATTCAGTTCAAGTGTAGCGGTTTTTACATTCCCTCTATAAGTGATAGCTTATGATAAGTGTCTTTTTCTGTGTGACTTATTTCACTTAGAATCGTCGTACCTAAATCCACTCATCTTGCTTCTACTAGCCTTATGACATTGATTTCATGTCTGAGTGATATTCCATTGTACATAAGGACCACAACTTCTTTATCCATTTTTCTCTTTCCTGGGATATTTAAGGTGTCATGAAGTGGAGGTTCTTGTCAACAGAGCAGCCCTAAACTTTGGGGTGCCTGTGTCTTGCTGATTTTTAGTTATCCCAATCTATACGCCCATGAGAGGACGTGCCCTATGCTCCCTAAGCTGTGTTTTTTCGATGTTTCAGGACACACCTTACACTTCTCCAGAGTGGCTGTTGGCAATTTACATCCCGCCCATCAGCGTAGCAAGGCTGCCATTTCTCCATGGCCTGTCCTGCATTTCTGGTTTTGACACTTTTTGCAGCATGGCCCTTTTGACCGATGGGAAGCGAGACTTCTTTGTAGCGCTGATTAGCCTTTCCAGGTTGCTTGGTTGGCCAAAAAGGGCGTATGCGTTTTTTCCTGAATATATTCAGGAAAAAACGCATACGCCCTGTTTGGCCAAGGGCATTATTGTCGACGTTTTACCACTTTTCATGTGCTTTTAAGGCGATTTGAATCTACCTCCTAAAACCTGTTTCCTGCAATTCTGCCTTGCTTTCAAATCCTCTTCGTTGCCTTCCCTCAATATATCTGTGGATGAGAGTTATCATTTATAGCTCTGCGGGTTTGTGAATTGCAGTGTCCCTGAGCTCCATTTTTCAACTGGCTTTTTTGGGAGCTGGCCGCAAAAGCGCGGAATTGCCTCAGGCCCTATTCTGCTTCTGGGCGGCAGGCTGAGCCTGTGGTTAATTCTTCTTACCGATGGGAAAATAGAGTGAGCTGTGCCTGTCCCAACACCTACATCTAGTCTCTCATTGGTTGCCCCTCTTCCCGTTCATCCTCAGGACAAATTGCAACCTGTAGGGAACAGGAGCTTAAAGGTGCTGATTCTCCAAGTAGGGAGATTGCTAGTAAAGTAGCTGGAAAGGTGAACCCGAGCACAAGGAGATGAGAAATGAGGTGCGTATTAGAAACCTTTCAAAATCACACGGTGTACCATCTTCTGGGTTTCTCATGCATGTTTTCGATGTAGGAAGATGCCCTTGAACCTGGAGATTTGGGACCCATGGGATGGGTACCAGGCAGTATTACTTTAAAGGGTCTGCGTTTGCTCACCCAACCTCACCCAACCTTTCAGCCCCAAGAGTGTCCACCCTTATGTCTCATCCAGCTGTGGGTCTAGATATGGTCAATCCAGGTTGCATCACAGCCTCTGAACGAATTTTGTAAGAATTTATCTCTCTTTCACTGTCTTTGTTTTACGGGTTTTTAAAAGTAATTTATTTTTATAATGGGGTTTAGCTGCTTTTCACGGCTGTGTTTATGCGGCTTTACACCCACTTGACTCACTTCCAGACAGATATCAATACATAGGTTTTAAGATTCTTACTAGTCACATATATTCTTGTGCGGTGAATAGGGGGTGTTGAGTCCTGTTCACTGAGCAAGGAGTAGGTCTTGTCTATTACATATTGGGTGTATGGAACGGTATCTGAGCGAATTTGAAACCCTTGTTTTATGCCTCACCCCACCTCACCTTTCCCGTTAAGCAGCCATAGTGTGTTTTCTAAACGTGTGACTCTGTTCTGTTTTGTAATTCAGTTCAAGTGTAGCGGTTTTTACATTCCCTCTATAAGTGATAGCTTATGATAAGTGTCTTTTTCTGTGTGACTTATTTCACTTAGAATCGTCGTACCTAAATCCACTCATCTTGCTTCTACTAGCCTTATGACATTGATTTCATGTCTGAGTGATATTCCATTGTACATAAGGACCACAACTTCTTTATCCATTTTTCTCTTTCCTGGGATATTTAAGGTGTCATGAAGTGGAGGTTCTTGTCAACAGAGCAGCCCTAAACTTTGGGGTGCCTGTGTCTTGCTGATTTTTAGTTTTCCCAATTTATACGCCCATGAGAGGACGTGCCCTATGCTCCTAGAGCTGTGTTTTTTCGATGTTTCAGGACACACCTTACACTTCTCCAGAGTGGCTGTTGGCAATTTACATCCCGCCCATCAGCGTAGCAAGGCTGCCATTTCTCCAGGGCCTGTCCTGCATTTCTGGTTTTGACACTTTTTGCAGCATGGCCCTTTTGACCGATGGGAAGCGAGACTTCTTTGTAGCGCTGATTAGCCTTTCCAGGTTGCTTGGTTGGCCAAACAGGGCGTATGCGTTTTTTCCTGAATATATTCAGGAAAAAACGCATACGCCCTGTTTGGCCAAGGGCATCATTGTCGACGTTTTACCACTTTTCATGTGCTTTAAAGGCGATTCGAATCTACCTCCTGAAACCTGTTTCCTGCAATCCTGCCTTGCTTTCAAATCCTCTTCGTTGCCTTCCCTCAATATATCTGTGGATGAGAGTTATCATTTATAGCTCTGCGGGTTTGTGAATTGCAGTGTCCCTGAGCTCCATTTTTCAACTGGCTTTTTTGGGAGCTGGCCGCAAAAGCGCGGGATTGCCTCAGGCCCTATTCAGCTTCTGGCCGGCAGGCTGAGCCTGTGGTTAATTCTTCTTCCCGATGGGAAAATAGAGTGACCTGTGCCTGTCCCAACACCAAGATCTAGTCTCTCATTGGTTTCCCCTCTTCCCGTTCATCCTCAGGACAAATTGCAACCTGTAGGGAACAGGAGCTTAAAGGTGCTGATTCTCCAAGTAGGGAGATTGCTAGTAAAGTAGCTGGAAAGGCGAACCCGAGCACAAGGAGATGAGAAATGAGGTGCGTATTAGAAACCTTTCAAAATCACACGGTGTACCATCTTCTGGGTTTCTCATGCATGTTTTCGATGTAGGAAGATGCCCTTGAACCTGGAGATTTGGGACCCATGGGATGGATACCAGGCAGTATTACTTTAAAGGGTCTGCGTTTGCTCACCCAACCTCACCCAACCGTTCAGCCCCAAGAGTGTCCACCCTTATGTCTCATCCAGCTGTGGGTCTAGATATGGTCAATCCAGGTTGCATCAGAGCCTCTGAACGAATTTTGTAATAATTTCTCTCGCTTTCACTGTCTTTGTTTTACGGGTTTTTAAAAGTAATTTATTTTTATAATGGGGTTTAGCTGCTTTTCACGGCTGTGTTTATGCAGCTTTACACCCACTTGACTCACTTCCAGACAGATATCAATACATAGGTTTTAAGATTCTTACTAGTCACATATATTCTTGTGCGGTGAATAGGGGGTGTTGAGTCCAGTTCACTGAGCAAGGAGTAGGTCTTGTCTATTACATATTGGGTGTATGGAACGGTATCTGAGCGAATTTGAAACCCTTGTTTTATGCCTCACCCCACCTCACCTTTCCCGTTAAGCAGCCATAGTGTGTTTTCTAAACGTGTGACTCTGTTCTGTTTTGTAATTCAGTTCAAGTGTAGCGGTTTTTACATTCCCTCTCTAAGTGATAGCTTATGATAAGTGTCTTTTTCTGTGTGACTTATTTCACTTAGAATCATCGTACCTAAATCCACTCATCTTGCTTCTACTAGCGTTATGACATTGATTTCATGTCTGAGTGATATTCCATTGTACATAAGGACCACAACTTCTTTATCCATTTTTCTCTTTCCTGGGATATTTAAGGTGTCATGAAGTGGAGGTTCTTGTCAACAGAGCAGCCCTAAACTTTGGGGTACCTGTGTCTTGCTGATTTTTAGTTTTCCCAATTTATACGCCCATGAGAGGACGTGCCCTATGCTCCCTAAGCTGTGTTTTTTCGATGTTTCAGGACACACCGTACACTTCTCCAGAGTGGCTGTTGGCAATTTACATCCCGCCCATCAGCGTAGCAAGGCTGCCATTTCTCCATGGCCTGTCCTGCATTTCTGGTTTTGACACTTTTTGCAGCATGGCCCTTTTGACCGATGGAAACGAGACTTCTTTGTAGCGCTGATTAGCCTTTCCAGGTTGCTTGGTTGGCCAAAAAGGGCGTATGCGTTTTTTCCTGAATATATTCAGGAAAAAACGCATACGCCCTGTTTGGCCAAGGGCATTATTGTCGACGTTTTACCACTTTTCATGTGCTTTTAAGGCGATTTGAATCTACCTCCTGAAACCTGTTTCCTGCAATTCTGCCTTGCTTTCAAATCCTCTTCGTTGCCTTCCCTCAATATATCTGTGGATGAGAGTTATCATTTATAGCTCTGCGGGTTTGTGAATTGCAGTGTCCCTGAGCTCCATTTTTCAACTGGCATTTTTGGGAGCTGGCCGCAAAAGCGCGGAATTGCCTCAGGCCCTATTCTGCTTCTGGGCAGCAGGCTGAGCCTGTGGTTAATTCTTCTTACCGATGGGAAAATAGAGTGAGCTGTGCCTGTCCCAACACCTATATCTAGTCTCTCATTGGTTGCCCCTCTTCCCGTTCATCCTCAGGACAAATTGCAACCTGTAGGGAACAGGAGCTTAAAGGTGCTGATTCTCCAAGTAGGGAGATTTCTAGTAAAATAGCTGGAAAGGCGAACCCGAGCACAAGGAGATGAGAAATGAGGTGCGTATTAGAAACCTTTGAAAATCACACGGTGTACCATCTTCTGGGTTTCTCATGCATGTTTTCGATGTAGGAAGATGCCCTTGAACCTGGAGATTTGGGACCCATGGGATGGGTACCAGGCAGTATTACTTTAAAGGGTCTGCGTTTGCTCACCCAACCTCACCCAACCTTTCAGCCCCAAGAGTGTCCACCCTTATGTCTCATCCAGCTGTGGGTCTAGATATGGTCAATCCAGGTTGCATCACAGCCTCTGAACGAATTTTGTAAGAATTTCTCTCTCTTTCACTGTCTTTGTTTTACGGGTTTTTAAAAGTAATTTATTTTTATAATGGGGTTTAGCTGCTTTTCACGGCTGTGTTTATGCAGCTTTACACCCACTTGACCCACTTCCTGACAGATATCAATACATAGGTTTTAAGATTCTTACTAGTCACATATATTCTTGTGCGGTGAATAGGGGGTGTTGAGTCCTGTTCACTGAGCAAGGCGTAGGTCTTGTCTATTACATATTGGGTGTATGGAACGGTATCTGAGCGAATTTGAAACCCTTGTTTTATGCCTCACCCCACCTCACCTTTCCCGTTAAGCAGCCATAGTGTGTTTTCTAAACGTGTGACTCTGTTCTGTTTTGTAATTCAGTTCAAGTGTAGCGGTTTTTACATTCCCTCTATAAGTGATAGCTTATGATAAGTGTCTTTTTCTGTGTGACTTATTTCACTTAGAATCGTCGTACCTAAATCCACTCATCTTGCTTCTACTAGCCTTATGACATTGATTTCATGTCTGAGTGATATTCCATTGTACATAAGGACCACAACTTCTTTATCCATTTTTCTCTTTCCTGGGATATTTAAGGTGTCATGAAGTGGAGGTTCTTGTCAACAGAGCAGCCCTAAACTTTGGGGTGCCTGTGTCTTGCTGATTTTTAGTTATCCCAATCTATACGCCCATGAGAGGACGTGCCCTATGCTCCCTAAGCTGTGTTTTTTCGATGTTTCAGGACACACCTTACACTTCTCCAGAGTGGCTGTTGGCAATTTACATCCCGCCCATCAGCGTAGCAAGGCTGCCATTTCTCCATGGCCTGTCCTGCATTTCTGGTTTTGACACTTTTTGCAGCATGGCCCTTTTGACCGATGGGAAGCGAGACTTCTTTGTAGCGCTGATTAGCCTTTCCAGGTTGCTTGGTTGGCCAAACAGGGCGTATGCGTTTTTTCCTGAATATATTCAGGAAAAAACGCATACGCCCTGTTTGGCCAAGGGCATTATTGTCGACGTTTTACCACTTTTCATGTGCTTTTAAGGCGATTTGAATCTACCTCCTGAAACCTGTTTCCTGCAATTCTGCCTTGCTTTCAAATCCTCTTCGTTGCCTTCCCTCAATATATCTGTGGATGAGAGTTATCATTTATAGCTCTGCGGGTTTGTGAATTGCAGTGTCCCTGAGCTCCATTTTTCAACTGGCTTTTTTGGGAGCTGGCCACAAAAGCGCGGAATTGCCTCAGGCCCTATTCTGCTTCTGGGCGGCAGGCTGAGCCTGTGGTTAATTCTTCTTACCGATGGGAAAATAGAGTGAGCTGTGCCTGTCCCAACACCTACATCTAGTCTCTCATTGGTTGCCCCTCTTCCCGTTCATCCTCAGGACAAATTGCAACCTGTAGGGAACAGGAGCTTAAAGGTGCTGATTCTCCAATTAGGGAGATTTCTAGTAAAGTAGCTGGAAAGGTGAACCCGAGCACAAGGAGATGAGAAATGAGGTGCGTATTAGAAACCTTTCAAAATCACACGGTGTACCATCTTCTGGGTTTCTCATGCATGTTTTCGATGTAGGAAGATGCCCTTGAACCTGGAGATTTGGCACCCATGGGATGGGTACCAGGCAGTATTACTTTAAAGGGTCTGCGTTTGCTCACCCAACCTCACCCAAACTTTCAGCCCCAAGAGTGTCCACCCTTATGTCTCATCCAGCTGTGGGTCTAGATATGGTCAATCCAGGTTGCATCACAGCCTCTGAACGAATTTTGTAAGAATTTCTCTCTCTTTCACTGTCTTTGTTTTACGGGTTTTTAAAAGTAATTTATTTTTATAATGGGGTTTAGCTGCTTTTCACGGCTGTGTTTATGCGGCTTTACACCCACTTGACTCACTTCCAGACAGATATCAATACATAGGTTTTAAGATTCTTACTAGTCACATATATTCTTGTGCGGTGAATAGGGGGTGTTGAGTCCTGTTCACTGAGCAAGGAGTAGGTCTTGTCTATTACATATTGGGTGTATGGAACGGTATCTGAGCGAATTTGAAACCCTTGTTTTATGCCTCACCCCACCTCACCTTTCCCGTTAAGCAGCCATAGTGTGTTTTCTAAACGTGTGACTCTGTTCTGTTTTGTAATTCAGTTCAAGTGTAGCGGTTTTTACATTCCCTCTATAAGTGATAGCTTATGATAAGTGTCTTTTTCTGTGTGACTTATTTCACTTAGAATCGTCGTACCTAAATCCACTCATCTTGCTTCTACTAGCCTTATGACATTGATTTCATGTCTGAGTGATATTCCATTGTACATAAGGACCACAACTTCTTTATCCATTTTTCTCTTTCCTGGGATATTTAAGGTGTCATGAAGTGGAGGTTCTTGTCAACAGAGCAGCCCTAAACTTTGGGGTGCCTGTGTCTTGCTGATTTTTAGTTTTCCCAATTTATACGCCCATGAGAGGACGTGCCCTATGCTCCTAGAGCTGTGTTTTTTCGATGTTTCAGGACACACCTTACACTTCTCCAGAGTGGCTGTTGGCAATTTACATCCCGCCCATCAGCGTAGCAAGGCTGCCATTTCTCCAGGGCCTGTCCTGCATTTCTGGTTTTGACACTTTTTGCAGCATGGCCCTTTTGACCGATGGGAAGTGAGACTTCTTTGTAGCGCTGATTAGCCTTTCCAGGTTGCTTGGTTGGCCAAACAGGGCGTATGCGTTTTTTCCTGAATATATTCAGGAAAAAACGCATACGCCCTGTTTGGCCAAGGGCATCATTGTCGACGTTTTACCACTTTTCATGTGCTTTAAAGGCGATTCGAATCTACCTCCTGAAACCTGTTTCCTGCAATCCTGCCTTGCTTTCAAATCCTCTTTGTTGCCTTCCCTCAATATATCTGTGGATGAGAGTTATCATTTATAGCTCTGCGGGTTTGTGAATTGCAGTGTCCCTGAGCTCCATTTTTCAACTGGCTTTTTTGGGAGCTGGCCGCAAAAGCGCGGGATTGCCTCAGGCCCTATTCAGCTTCTGGCCGGCAGGCTGAGCCTGTGGTTAATTCTTCTTCCCGATGGGAAAATAGAGTGACCTGTGCCTGTCCCAACACCAAGATCTAGTCTCTCATTGGTTTCCCCTCTTCCCGTTCATCCTCAGGACAAATTGCAACCTGTAGGGAACAGGAGCTTAAAGGTGCTGATTCTCCAAGTAGGGAGATTGCTAGTAAAGTAGCTGGAAAGGCAAACCCGAGCACAAGGAGATGAGAAATGAGGTGCGTATTAGAAACCTTTCAAAATCACACGGTGTACCATCTTCTGGGTTTCTCATGCATGTTTTCGATGTAGGAAGATGCCCTTGAACCTGGAGATTTGGGACCCATGGGATGGATACCAGGCAGTATTACTTTAAAGGGTCTGCGTTTGCTCACCCAACCTCACCCAACCGTTCAGCCCCAAGAGTGTCCACCCTTATGTCTCATCCAGCTGTGGGTCTAGATATGGTCAATCCAGGTTGCATCAGAGCCTCTGAACGAATTTTGTAATAATTTCTCTCGCTTTCACTGTCTTTGTTTTACGGGTTTTTAAAAGTAATTTATTTTTATAATGGGGTTTAGCTGCTTTTCACGGCTGTGTTTATGCAGCTTTACACCCACTTGACTCACTTCCAGACAGATATCAATACATAGGTTTTAAGATTCTTACTAGTCACATATATTCTTGTGCGGTGAATAGGGGGTGTTGAGTCCAGTTCACTGAGCAAGGAGTAGGTCTTGTCTATTACATATTGGGTGTATGGAACGGTATCTGAGCGAATTTGAAACCCTTGTTTTATGCCTCACCCCACCTCACCTTTCCCGTTAAGCAGCCATAGTGTGTTTTCTAAACGTGTGACTCTGTTCTCTTTTGTAATTCAGTTCAAGTGTAGCGGTTTTTACATTCCCTCTCTAAGTGATAGCTTATGATAAGTGTCTTTTTCTGTGTGACTTATTTCACTTAGAATCATCGTACCTAAATCCACTCATCTTGCTTCTACTAGCGTTATGACATTGATTTCATGTCTGAGTGATATTCCATTGTACATAAGGACCACAACTTCTTTATCCATTTTTCTCTTTCCTGGGATATTTAAGGTGTCATGAAGTGGAGGTTCTTGTCAAGAGAGCAGCCCTAAACTTTGGGGTACCTGTGTCTTGCTGATTTTTAGTTTTCCCAATTTATACGCCCATGAGAGGACGTGCCCTATGCTCCCTAAGCTGTGTTTTTTCGATGTTTCAGGACACACCGTACACTTCTCCAGAGTGGCTGTTGGCAATTTACATCCCGCCCATCAGCGTAGCAAGGCTGCCATTTCTCCATGGCCTGTCCTGCATTTCTGGTTTTGACACTTTTTGCAGCATGGCCCTTTTGACCGATGGAAACGAGACTTCTTTGTAGCGCTGATTAGCCTTTCCAGGTTGCTTGGTTGGCCAAAAAGGGCGTATGCGTTTTTTCCTGAATATATTCAGGAAAAAACGCATACGCCCTGTTTGGCCAAGGGCATTATTGTCGACGTTTTACCACTTTTCATGTGCTTTTAAGGCGATTTGAATCTACCTCCTGAAACCTGTTTCCTGCAATTCTGCCTTGCTTTCAAATCCTCTTCGTTGCCTTCCCTCAATATATCTGTGGATGAGAGTTATCATTTATAGCTCTGCGGGTTTGTGAATTGCAGTGTCCCTGAGCTCCATTTTTCAACTGGCTTTTTTGGGAGCTGGCCGCAAAAGCGCGGAATTGCCTCAGGCCCTATTCTGCTTCTGGGCAGCAGGCTGAGCCTGTGGTTAATTCTTCTTACCGATGGGAAAATAGAGTGAGCTGTGCCTGTCCCAACACCTATATCTAGTCTCTCATTGGTTGCCCCTCTTCCCGTTCATCCTCAGGACAAATTGCAACCTGTAGGGAACAGGAGCTTAAAGGTGCTGATTCTCCAAGTAGGGAGATTTCTAGTAAAATAGCTGGAAAGGCGAACCCGAGCACAAGGAGATGAGAAATGAGGTGCGTATTAGAAACCTTTGAAAATCACACGGTGTACCATCTTCTGGGTTTCTCATGCATGTTTTCGATGTAGGAAGATGCCCTTGAACCTGGAGATTTGGGACCCATGGGATGGGTACCAGGCAGTATTACTTTAAAGGGTCTGCGTTTGCTCACCCAACCTCACCCAACCTTTCAGCCCCAAGAGTGTCCACCCTTATGTCTCATCCAGCTGTGGGTCTAGATATGGTCAATCCAGGTTGCATCACAGCCTCTGAACGAATTTTGTAAGAATTTCTCTCTCTTTCACTGTCTTTGTTTTACGGGTTTTTAAAAGTAATTTATTTTTATAATGGGGTTTAGCTGCTTTTCACGGCTGTGTTTATGCAGCTTTACACCCACTTGACCCACTTCCTGACAGATATCAATACATAGGTTTTAAGATTCTTACTAGTCACATATATTCTTGTGCGGTGAATAGGGGGTGTTGAGTCCTATTCACTGAGCAAGGCGTAGGTCTTGTCTATTACATATTGGGTGTATGGAACGGTATCTGAGCGAATTTGAAACCCTTGTTTTATGCCTCACCCCACCTCACCTTTCCCGTTAAGCAGCCATAGTGTGTTTTCTAAACGTGTGACTCTGTTCTGTTTTGTAATTCAGTTCAAGTGTAGCGGTTTTTACATTCCCTCTATAAGTGATAGCTTATGATAAGTGTCTTTTTCTGTGTGACTTATTTCACTTAGAATCGTCGTACCTAAATCCACTCATCTTGCTTCTACTAGCCTTATGACATTGATTTCATGTCTGAGTGATATTCCATTGTACATAAGGACCACAACTTCTTTATCCATTTTTCTCTTTCCTGGGATATTTAAGGTGTCATGAAGTGGAGGTTCTTGTCAACAGAGCAGCCCTAAACTTTGGGGTGCCTGTGTCTTGCTGATTTTTAGTTATCCCAATCTATACGCCCATGAGAGGACGTGCCCTATGCTCCCTAAGCTGTGTTTTTTCGATGTTTCAGGACACACCTTACACTTCTCCAGAGTGCCTGTTGGCAATTTACATCCCGCCCATCAGCGTAGCAAGGCTGCCATTTCTCCATGGCCTGTCCTGCATTTCTGGTTTTGACACTTTTTGCAGCATGGCCCTTTTGACCGATGGGAAGCGAGACTTCTTTGTAGCGCTGATTAGCCTTTCCAGGTTGCTTGGTTGGCCAAAAAGGGCGTATGCGTTTTTTCCTGAATATATTCAGGAAAAAACGCATACGCCCTGTTTGGCCAAGGGCATTATTGTCGACGTTTTACCACTTTTCATGTGCTTTTAAGGCGATTTGAATCTACCTCCTGAAACCTGTTTCCTGCAATTCTGCCTTGCTTTCAAATCCTCTTCGTTGCCTTCCCTCAATATATCTGTGGATGAGAGTTATCATTTATAGCTCTGCGGGTTTGTGAATTGCAGTGTCCCTGAGCTCCATTTTTCAACTGGCTTTTTTGGGAGCTGGCCGCAAAAGCGCGGAATTGCCTCAGGCCCTATTCTGCTTCTGGGCGGCAGGCTGAGCCTGTGGTTAATTCTTCTTACCGATGGGAAAATAGAGTGAGCTGTGCCTGTCCCAACACCTACATCTAGTCTCTCATTGGTTGCCCCTCTTCCCGTTCATCCTCAGGACAAATTGCAACCTGTAGGGAACAGGAGCTTAAAGGTGCTGATTCTCCAAGTAGGGAGATTGCTAGTAAAGTAGCTGGAAAGGTGAACCCGAGCACAAGGAGATGAGAAATGAGGTGCGTATTAGAAACCTTTCAAAATCACACGGTGTACCATCTTCTGGGTTTCTCATGCATGTTTTCGATGTAGGAAGATGCCCTTGAACCTGGAGATTTGGGACCCATGGGATGGGTACCAGGCAGTATTACTTTAAAGGGTCTGCGTTTGCTCACCCAACCTCACCCAACCTTTCAGCCCCAAGAGTGTCCACCCTTATGTCTCATCCAGCTGTGGGTCTAGATATGGTCAATCCAGGTTGCATCACAGCCTCTGAACGAATTTTGTAAGAATTTATCTCTCTTTCACTGTCTTTGTTTTACGGGTTTTTAAAAGTAATTTATTTTTATAATGGGGTTTAGCTGCTTTTCACGGCTGTGTTTATGCGGCTTTACACCCACTTGACTCACTTCCAGACAGATATCAATACATAGGTTTTAAGATTCTTACTAGTCACATATATTCTTGTGCGGTGAATAGGGGGTGTTGAGTCCTGTTCACTGAGCAAGGAGTAGGTCTTGTCTATTACATATTGGGTGTATGGAACGGTATCTGAGCGAATTTGAAACCCTTGTTTTATGCCTCACCCCACCTCACCTTTCCCGTTAAGCAGCCATAGTGTGTTTTCTAAACGTGTGACTCTGTTCTGTTTTGTAATTCAGTTCAAGTGTAGCGGTTTTTACATTCCCTCTATAAGTGATAGCTTATGATAAGTGTCTTTTTCTGTGTGACTTATTTCACTTAGAATCGTCGTACCTAAATCCACTCATCTTGCTTCTACTAGCCTTATGACATTGATTTCATGTCTGAGTGATATTCCATTGTACATAAGGACCACAACTTCTTTATCCATTTTTCTCTTTCCTGGGATATTTAAGGTGTCATGAAGTGGAGGTTCTTGTCAACAGAGCAGCCCTAAACTTTGGGGTGCCTGTGTCTTGCTGATTTTTAGTTTTCCCAATTTATACGCCCATGAGAGGACGTGCCCTATGCTCCTAGAGCTGTGTTTTTTCGATGTTTCAGGACACACCTTACACTTCTCCAGAGTGGCTGTTGGCAATTTACATCCCGCCCATCAGCGTAGCAAGGCTGCCATTTCTCCAGGGCCTGTCCTGCATTTCTGGTTTTGACACTTTTTGCAGCATGGCCCTTTTGACCGATGGGAAGCGAGACTTCTTTGTAGCGCTGATTAGCCTTTCCAGGTTGCTTGGTTGGCCAAACAGGGCGTATGCGTTTTTTCCTGAATATATTCAGGAAAAAACGCATACGCCCTGTTTGGCCAAGGGCATCATTGTCGACGTTTTACCACTTTTCATGTGCTTTAAAGGCGATTCGAATCTACCTCCTGAAACCTGTTTCCTGCAATCCTGCCTTGCTTTCAAATCCTCTTCGTTGCCTTCCCTCAATATATCTGTGGATGAGAGTTATCATTTATAGCTCTGCGGGTTTGTGAATTGCAGTGTCCCTGAGCTCCATTTTTCAACTGGCTTTTTTGGGAGCTGGCCGCAAAAGCGCGGGATTGCCTCAGGCCCTATTCAGCTTCTGGCCGGCAGGCTGAGCCTGTGGTTAATTCTTCTTCCCGATGGGAAAATAGAGTGACCTGTGCCTGTCCCAACACCAAGATCTAGTCTCTCATTGGTTTCCCCTCTTCCCGTTCATCCTCAGGACAAATTGCAACCTGTAGGGAACAGGAGCTTAAAGGTGCTGATTCTCCAAGTAGGGAGATTGCTAGTAAAGTAGCTGGAAAGGCGAACCCGAGCACAAGGAGATGAGAAATGAGGTGCGTATTAGAAACCTTTCAAAATCACACGGTGTACCATCTTCTGGGTTTCTCATGCATGTTTTCGATGTAGGAAGATGCCCTTGAACCTGGAGATTTGGGACCCATGGGATGGATACCAGGCAGTATTACTTTAAAGGGTCTGCGTTTGCTCACCCAACCTCACCCAACCGTTCAGCCCCAAGAGTGTCCACCCTTATGTCTCATCCAGCTGTGGGTCTAGATATGGTCAATCCAGGTTGCATCAGAGCCTCTGAACGAATTTTGTAATAATTTCTCTCGCTTTCACTGTCTTTGTTTTACGGGTTTTTAAAAGTAATTTATTTTTATAATGGGGTTTAGCTGCTTTTCACGGCTGTGTTTATGCAGCTTTACACCCACTTGACTCACTTCCAGACAGATATCAATACATAGGTTTTAAGATTCTTACTAGTCACATATATTCTTGTGCGGTGAATAGGGGGTGTTGAGTCCAGTTCACTGAGCAAGGAGTAGGTCTTGTCTATTACATATTGGGTGTATGGAACGGTATCTGAGCGAATTTGAAACCCTTGTTTTATGCCTCACCCCACCTCACCTTTCCCGTTAAGCAGCCATAGTGTGTTTTCTAAACGTGTGACTCTGTTCTGTTTTGTAATTCAGTTCAAGTGTAGCGGTTTTTACATTCCCTCTCTAAGTGATAGCTTATGATAAGTGTCTTTTTCTGTGTGACTTATTTCACTTAGAATCATCGTACCTAAATCCACTCATCTTGCTTCTACTAGCGTTATGACATTGATTTCATGTCTGAGTGATATTCCATTGTACATAAGGACCACAACTTCTTTATCCATTTTTCTCTTTCCTGGGATATTTAAGGTGTCATGAAGTGGAGGTTCTTGTCAACAGAGCAGCCCTAAACTTTGGGGTACCTGTGTCTTGCTGATTTTTAGTTTTCCCAATTTATACGCCCATGAGAGGACGTGCCCTATGCTCCCTAAGCTGTGTTTTTTCGATGTTTCAGGACACACCGTACACTTCTCCAGAGTGGCTGTTGGCAATTTACATCCCGCCCATCAGCGTAGCAAGGCTGCCATTTCTCCATGGCCTGTCCTGCATTTCTGGTTTTGACACTTTTTGCAGCATGGCCCTTTTGACCGATGGAAACGAGACTTCTTTGTAGCGCTGATTAGCCTTTCCAGGTTGCTTGGTTGGCCAAAAAGGGCGTATGCGTTTTTTCCTGAATATATTCAGGAAAAAACGCATACGCCCTGTTTGGCCAAGGGCATTATTGTCGACGTTTTACCACTTTTCATGTGCTTTTAAGGCGATTTGAATCTACCTCCTGAAACCTGTTTCCTGCAATTCTGCCTTGCTTTCAAATCCTCTTCGTTGCCTTCCCTCAATATATCTGTGGATGAGAGTTATCATTTATAGCTCTGCGGGTTTGTGAATTGCAGTGTCCCTGAGCTCCATTTTTCAACTGGCATTTTTGGGAGCTGGCCGCAAAAGCGCGGAATTGCCTCAGGCCCTATTCTGCTTCTGGGCAGCAGGCTGAGCCTGTGGTTAATTCTTCTTACCGATGGGAAAATAGAGTGAGCTGTGCCTGTCCCAACACCTATATCTAGTCTCTCATTGGTTGCCCCTCTTCCCGTTCATCCTCAGGACAAATTGCAACCTGTAGGGAACAGGAGCTTAAAGGTGCTGATTCTCCAAGTAGGGAGATTTCTAGTAAAATAGCTGGAAAGGCGAACCCGAGCACAAGGAGATGAGAAATGAGGTGCGTATTAGAAACCTTTGAAAATCACACGGTGTACCATCTTCTGGGTTTCTCATGCATGTTTTCGATGTAGGAAGATGCCCTTGAACCTGGAGATTTGGGACCCATGGGATGGGTACCAGGCAGTATTACTTTAAAGGGTCTGTGTTTGCTCACCCAACCTCACCCAACCTTTCAGCCCCAAGAGTGTCCACCCTTATGTCTCATCCAGCTGTGGGTCTAGATATGGTCAATCCAGGTTGCATCACAGCCTCTGAACGAATTTTGTAAGAATTTCTCTCTCTTTCACTGTCTTTGTTTTACGGGTTTTTAAAAGTAATTTATTTTTATAATGGGGTTTAGCTGCTTTTCACGGCTGTGTTTATGCAGCTTTACACCCACTTGACCCACTTCCTGACAGATATCAATACATAGGTTTTAAGATTCTTACTAGTCACATATATTCTTGTGCGGTGAATAGGGGGTGTTGAGTCCTGTTCACTGAGCAAGGCGTAGGTCTTGTCTATTACATATTGGGTGTATGGAACGGTATCTGAGCGAATTTGAAACCCTTGTTTTATGCCTCACCCCACCTCACCTTTCCCGTTAAGCAGCCATAGTGTGTTTTCTAAACGTGTGACTCTGTTCTGTTTTGTAATTCAGTTCAAGTGTAGCGGTTTTTACATTCCCTCTATAAGTGATAGCTTATGATAAGTGTCTTTTTCTGTGTGACTTATTTCACTTAGAATCGTCGTACCTAAATCCACTCATCTTGCTTCTACTAGCCTTATGACATTGATTTCATGTCTGAGTGATATTCCATTGTACATAAGGACCACAACTTCTTTATCCATTTTTCTCTTTCCTGGGATATTTAAGGTGTCATGAAGTGGAGGTTCTTGTCAACAGAGCAGCCCTAAACTTTGGGGTGCCTGTGTCTTGCTGATTTTTAGTTATCCCAATCTATACGCCCATGAGAGGACGTGCCCTATGCTCCCTAAGCTGTGTTTTTTCGATGTTTCAGGACACACCTTACACTTCTCCAGAGTGGCTGTTGGCAATTTACATCCCGCCCATCAGCGTAGCAAGGCTGCCATTTCTCCATGGCCTGTCCTGCATTTCTGGTTTTGACACTTTTTGCAGCATGGCCCTTTTGACCGATGGGAAGCGAGACTTCTTTGTAGCGCTGATTAGCCTTTCCAGGTTGCTTGGTTGGCCAAACAGGGCGTATGCGTTTTTTCCTGAATATATTCAGGAAAAAACGCATACGCCCTGTTTGGCCAAGGGCATTATTGTCGACGTTTTACCACTTTTCATGTGCTTTTAAGGCGATTTGAATCTACCTCCTGAAACCTGTTTCCTGCAATTCTGCCTTGCTTTCAAATCCTCTTCGTTGCCTTCCCTCAATATATCTGTGGATGAGAGTTATCATTTATAGCTCTGCGGGTTTGTGAATTGCAGTGTCCCTGAGCTCCATTTTTCAACTGGCTTTTTTGGGAGCTGGCCACAAAAGCGCGGAATTGCCTCAGGCCCTATTCTGCTTCTGGGCGGCAGGCTGAGCCTGTGGTTAATTCTTCTTACCGATGGGAAAATAGAGTGAGCTGTGCCTGTCCCAACACCTACATCTAGTCTCTCATTGGTTGCCCCTCTTCCCGTTCATCCTCAGGACAAATTGCAACCTGTAGGGAACAGGAGCTTAAAGGTGCTGATTCTCCAATTAGGGAGATTTCTAGTAAAGTAGCTGGAAAGGTGAACCCGAGCACAAGGAGATGAGAAATGAGGTGCGTATTAGAAACCTTTCAAAATCACACGGTGTACCATCTTCTGGGTTTCTCATGCATGTTTTCGATGTAGGAAGATGCCCTTGAACCTGGAGATTTGGCACCCATGGGATGGGTACCAGGCAGTATTACTTTAAAGGGTCTGCGTTTGCTCACCCAACCTCACCCAAACTTTCAGCCCCAAGAGTGTCCACCCTTATGTCTCATCCAGCTGTGGGTCTAGATATGGTCAATCCAGGTTGCATCACAGCCTCTGAACGAATTTTGTAAGAATTTCTCTCTCTTTCACTGTCTTTGTTTTACGGGTTTTTAAAAGTAATTTATTTTTATAATGGGGTTTAGCTGCTTTTCACGGCTGTGTTTATGCGGCTTTACACCCACTTGACTCACTTCCAGACAGATATCAATACATAGGTTTTAAGATTCTTACTAGTCACATATATTCTTGTGCGGTGAATAGGGGGTGTTGAGTCCTGTTCACTGAGCAAGGAGTAGGTCTTGTCTATTACATATTGGGTGTATGGAACGGTATCTGAGCGAATTTGAAACCCTTGTTTTATGCCTCACCCCACCTCACCTTTCCCGTTAAGCAGCCATAGTGTGTTTTCTAAACGTGTGACTCTGTTCTGTTTTGTAATTCAGTTCAAGTGTAGCGGTTTTTACATTCCCTCTATAAGTGATAGCTTATGATAAGTGTCTTTTTCTGTGTGACTTATTTCACTTAGAATCGTCGTACCTAAATCCACTCATCTTGCTTCTACTAGCCTTATGACATTGATTTCATGTCTGAGTGATATTCCATTGTACATAAGGACCACAACTTCTTTATCCATTTTTCTCTTTCCTGGGATATTTAAGGTGTCATGAAGTGGAGGTTCTTGTCAACAGAGCAGCCCTAAACTTTGGGGTGCCTGTGTCTTGCTGATTTTTAGTTTTCCCAATTTATACGCCCATGAGAGGACGTGCCCTATGCTCCCTAAGCTGTGTTTTTTCGATGTTTCAGGACACACCTTACACTTCTCCAGAGTGGCTGTTGGCAATTTACATCCCGCCCATCAGCGTAGCAAGGCTGCCATTTCTCCATGGCCTGTCCTGCATTTCTGGTTTTGACACTTTTTGCAGCATGGCCCTTTTGACCGATGGGAAGCGAGACTTCTTTGTAGCGCTGATTAGCCTTTCCAGGTTGCTTGGTTGGCCAAAAAGGGCGTATGCGTTTTTTCCTGAATATATTCAGGAAAAAACGCATACGCCCTGTTTGGCCAAGGGCATTATTGTCGACGTTTTACCACTTTTCATGTGCTTTTAAGGCGATTTGAATCTACCTCCTGAAACCTGTTTCCTGCAATTCTGCCTTGCTTTCAAATCCTCTTCGTTGCCTTCCCTCAATATATCTGTGGATGAGAGTTATCATTTATAGCTCTGCGGGTTTGTGAATTGCAGTGTCCCTGAGCTCCATTTTTCAACTGGCTTTTTTGGGAGCTGGCCGCAAAAGCGCGGAATTGCCTCAGGCCCTATTCTGCTTCTGGGCGGCAGGCTGAGCCTGTGGTTAATTCTTCTTACCGATGGGAAAATAGAGTGAGCTGTGCCTGTCCCAACACCTACATCTAGTCTCTCATTGGTTGCCCCTCTTCCCGTTCATCCTCAGGACAAATTGCAACCTGTAGGGAACAGGAGCTTAAAGGTGCTGATTCTCCAAGTAGGGAGATTGCTAGTAAAGTAGCTGGAAAGGTGAACCCGAGCACAAGGAGATGAGAAATGAGGTGCGTATTAGAAACCTTTCAAAATCACACGGTGTACCATCTTCTGGGTTTCTCATGCATGTTTTCGATGTAGGAAGATGCCCTTGAACCTGGAGATTTGGGACCCATGGGATGGGTACCAGGCAGTATTACTTTAAAGGGTCTGCGTTTGCTCACCCAACCTCACCCAACCTTTCAGCCCCAAGAGTGTCCACCCTTATGTCTCATCCAGCTGTGGGTCTAGATATGGTCAATCCAGGTTGCATCACAGCCTCTGAACGAATTTTGTAAGAATTTCTCTCTCTTTCACTGTCTTTGTTTTACGGGTTTTTAAAAGTAATTTATTTTTATAATGGGGTTTAGCTGCTTTTCACGGCTGTGTTTATGCGGCTTTACACCCACTTGACTCACTTCCAGACAGATATCAATACATAGGTTTTAAGATTCTTACTAGTCACATATATTCTTGTGCGGTGAATAGGGGGTGTTGAGTCCTGTTCACTGAGCAAGGAGTAGGTCTTGTCTATTACATATTGGGTGTATGGAACGGTATCTGAGCGAATTTGAAACCCTTGTTTTATGCCTCACCCCACCTCACCTTTCCCGTTAAGCAGCCATAGTGTGTTTTCTAAACGTGTGACTCTGTTCTGTTTTGTAATTCAGTTCAAGTGTAGCGGTTTTTACATTCCCTCTATAAGTGATAGCTTATGATAAGTGTCTTTTTCTGTGTGACTTATTTCACTTAGAATCGTCGTACCTAAATCCACTCATCTTGCTTCTACTAGCCTTATGACATTGATTTCATGTCTGAGTGATATTCCATTGTACATAAGGACCACAACTTCTTTATCCATTTTTCTCTTTCCTGGGATATTTAAGGTGTCATGAAGTGGAGGTTCTTGTCAACAGAGCAGCCCTAAACTTTGGGGTGCCTGTGTCTTGCTGATTTTTAGTTTTCCCAATTTATACGCCCATGAGAGGACGTGCCCTATGCTCCTAGAGCTGTGTTTTTTCGATGTTTCAGGACACACCTTACACTTCTCCAGAGTGGCTGTTGGCAATTTACATCCCGCCCATCAGCGTAGCAAGGCTGCCATTTCTCCAGGGCCTGTCCTGCATTTCTGGTTTTGACACTTTTTGCAGCATGGCCCTTTTGACCGATGGGAAGCGAGACTTCTTTGTAGCGCTGATTAGCCTTTCCAGGTTGCTTGGTTGGCCAAACAGGGCGTATGCGTTTTTTCCTGAATATATTCAGGAAAAAACGCATACGCCCTGTTTGGCCAAGGGCATCATTGTCGACGTTTTACCACTTTTCATGTGCTTTAAAGGCGATTCGAATCTACCTCCTGAAACCTGTTTCCTGCAATCCTGCCTTGCTTTCAAATCCTCTTCGTTGCCTTCCCTCAATATATCTGTGGATGAGAGTTATCATTTATAGCTCTGCGGGTTTGTGAATTGCAGTGTCCCTGAGCTCCATTTTTCAACTGGCTTTTTTGGGAGCTGGCCGCAAAAGCGCGGGATTGCCTCAGGCCTTATTCAGCTTCTGGCCGGCAGGCTGAGCCTATGGTTAATTCTTCTTCCCGATGGGAAAATAGAGTGACCTGTGCCTGTCCCAACACCAAGATCTAGTCTCTCATTGGTTTCCCCTCTTCCCGTTCATCCTCAGGACAAATTGCAACCTGTAGGGAACAGGAGCTTAAAGGTGCTGATTCTCCAAGTAGGGAGATTGCTAGTAAAGTAGCTGGAAAGGCGAACCCGAGCACAAGGAGATGAGAAATGAGGTGCGTATTAGAAACCTTTCAAAATCACACGGTGTACCATCTTCTGGGTTTCTCATGCATGTTTTCGATGTAGGAAGATGCCCTTGAACCTGGAGATTTGGGACCCATGGGATGGATACCAGGCAGTATTACTTTAAAGGGTCTGCGTTTGCTCACCCAACCTCACCCAACCGTTCAGCCCCAAGAGTGTCCACCCTTATGTCTCATCCAGCTGTGGGTCTAGATATGGTCAATCCAGGTTGCATCAGAGCCTCTGAACGAATTTTGTAATAATTTCTCTCGCTTTCACTGTCTTTGTTTTACGGGTTTTTAAAAGTAATTTATTTTTATAATGGGGTTTAGCTGCTTTTCACGGCTGTGTTTATGCAGCTTTACACCCACTTGACTCACTTCCAGACAGATATCAATACATAGGTTTTAAGATTCTTACTAGTCACATATATTC
Organism: Eschrichtius robustus; assembly: GCF_028021215.1. Classification (NCBI taxonomy): domain Eukaryota; kingdom Metazoa; phylum Chordata; class Mammalia; order Artiodactyla; family Eschrichtiidae; genus Eschrichtius; species Eschrichtius robustus. The sequence continues at coordinate 280,031 of NW_027175238.1, forward strand.
TTGTGCGGTGAATAGGGGGTGTTGAGTCCAGTTCACTGAGCAAGGAGTAGGTCTTGTCTATTACATATTGGGTGTATGGAACGGTATCTGAGCGAATTTGAAACCCTTGTTTTATGCCTCACCCCACCTCACCTTTCCCGTTAAGCAGGCATAGTGTGTTTTCTAAACGTGTGACTCTGTTCTGTTTTGTAATTCAGTTCAAGTGTAGCGGTTTTTACATTCCCTCTCTAAGTGATAGCTTATGATAAGTGTCTTTTTCTGTGTGACTTATTTCACTTAGAATCATCGTACCTAAATCCACTCATCTTGCTTCTACTAGCGTTATGACATTGATTTCATGTCTGAGTGATATTCCATTGTACATAAGGACCACAACTTCTTTATCCATTTTTCTCTTTCCTGGGATATTTAAGGTGTCATGAAGTGGAGGTTCTTGTCAACAGAGCAGCCCTAAACTTTGGGGTACCTGTGTCTTGCTGATTTTTAGTTTTCCCAATTTATACGCCCATGAGAGGACGTGCCCTATGCTCCCTAAGCTGTGTTTTTTCGATGTTTCAGGACACACCGTACACTTCTCCAGAGTGGCTGTTGGCAATTTACATCCCGCCCATCAGCGTAGCAAGGCTGCCATTTCTCCATGGCCTGTCCTGCATTTCTGGTTTTGACACTTTTTGCAGCATGGCCCTTTTGACCGATGGAAACGAGACTTCTTTGTAGCGCTGATTAGCCTTTCCAGGTTGCTTGGTTGGCCAAACAGGGCGTATGCGTTTTTTCCTGAATATATTCAGGAAAAAACGCATACGCCCTGTTTGGCCAAGGGCATTATTGTCGACGTTTTACCACTTTTCATGTGCTTTTAAGGCGATTTGAATCTACCTCCTGAAACCTGTTTCCTGCAATTCTGCCTTGCTTTCAAATCCTCTTCGTTGCCTTCCCTCAATATATCTGTGGATGAGAGTTATCATTTATAGCTCTGCGGGTTTGTGAATTGCAGTGTCCCTGAGCTCCATTTTCAACTGGCTTTTTTGGGAGCTGGCCGCAAAAGCGCGGAATTGCCTCAGGCCCTATTCTGCTTCTGGGCAGCAGGCTGAGCCTGTGGTTAATTCTTCTTACCGATGGGAAAATAGAGTGAGCTGTGCCTGTCCCAACACCTATATCTAGTCTCTCATTGGTTGCCCCTCTTCCCGTTCATCCTCAGGACAAATTGCAACCTGTAGGGAACAGGAGCTTAAAGGTGCTGATTCTCCAAGTAGGGAGATTTCTAGTAAAGTAGCTGGAAAGGCGAACCCGAGCACAAGGAGATGAGAAATGAGGTGCGTATTAGAAACCTTTGAAAATCACACGGTGTACCATCTTCTGGGTTTCTCATGCATGTTTTCGATGTAGGAAGATGCCCTTGAACCTGGAGATTTGGGACCCATGGGATGGGTACCAGGCAGTATTACTTTAAAGGGTCTGCGTTTGCTCACCCAACCTCACCCAACCTTTCAGCCCCAAGAGTGTCCACCCTTATGTCTCATCCAGCTGTGGGTCTAGATATGGTCAATCCAGGTTGCATCACAGCCTCTGAACGAATTTTGTAAGAATTTCTCTCTCTTTCACTGTCTTTGTTTTACGGGTTTTTAAAAGTAATTTATTTTTATAATGGGGTTTAGCTGCTTTTCACGGCTGTGTTTATGCAGCTTTACACCCACTTGACCCACTTCCTGACAGATATCAATACATAGGTTTTAAGATTCTTACTAGTCACATATATTCTTGTGCGGTGAATAGGGGGTGTTGAGTCCTGTTCACTGAGCAAGGCGTAGGTCTTGTCTATTACATATTGGGTGTATGGAACGGTATCTGAGCGAATTTGAAACCCTTGTTTTATGCCTCACCCCACCTCACCTTTCCCGTTAAGCAGCCATACTGTGTTTTCTAAACGTGTGACTCTGTTCTGTTTTGTAATTCAGTTCAAGTGTAGCGGTTTTTACATTCCCTCTATAAGTGATAGCTTATGATAAGTGTCTTTTTCTGTGTGACTTATTTCACTTAGAATCGTCGTACCTAAATCCACTCATCTTGCTTCTACTAGCCTTATGACATTGATTTCATGTCTGAGTGATATTCCATTGTACATAAGGACCACAACTTCTTTATCCATTTTTCTCTTTCCTGGGATATTTAAGGTGTCATGAAGTGGAGGTTCTTGTCAACAGAGCAGCCCTAAACTTTGGGGTGCCTGTGTCTTGCTGATTTTTAGTTATCCCAATCTATACGCCCATGAGAGGACGTGCCCTATGCTCCCTAAGCTGTGTTTTTTCGATGTTTCAGGACACACCTTACACTTCTCCAGAGTGGCTGTTGGCAATTTACATCCCGCCCATCAGCGTAGCAAGGCTGCCATTTCTCCATGGCCTGTCCTGCATTTCTGGTTTTGACACTTTTTGCAGCATGGCCCTTTTGACCGATGGGAAGCGAGACTTCTTTGTAGCGCTGACTAGCCTTTCCAGGTTGCTTGGTTGGCCAAAAAGGGCGTATGCGTTTTTTCCTGAATATATTCAGGAAAAAACGCATACGCCCTGTTTGGCCAAGGGCATTATTGTCGACGTTTTACCACTTTTCATGTGCTTTTAAGGCGATTTGAATCTACCTCCTGAAACCTGTTTCCTGCAATTCTGCCTTGCTTTCAAATCCTCTTCGTTGCCTTCCCTCAATATATCTGTGGATGAGAGTTATCATTTATAGCTCTGCGTGTTTGTGAATTGCAGTGTCCCTGAGCTCCATTTTTCAACTGGCTTTTTTGGGAGCTGGCCGCAAAAGCGCGGAATTGCCTCAGGCCCTATTCTGCTTCTGGGCGGCAGGCTGAGCCTGTGGTTAATTCTTCTTACCGATGGGAAAATAGAGTGAGCTGTGCCTGTCCCAACACCTATATCTAGTCTCTCATTGGTTGCCCCTCTTCCCGTTCATCCTCAGGACAAATTGCAACCTGTAGGGAACAGGAGCTTAAAGGTGCTGATTCTCCAAGTAGGGAGATTGCTAGTAAAGTAGCTGGAAAGGTGAACACGAGCACAAGGAGATGAGAAATGAGGTGCGTATTAGAAACCTTTCAAAATCACACGGTGTACCATCTTCTGGGTTTCTCATGCATGTTTTCGATGTAGGAAGATGCCCTTGAACCTGGAGATTTGGGACCCATGGGATGGGTACCAGGCAGTATTACTTTAAAGGGTCTGCATTTGCTCACCCAACCTCACCCAACCTTTCAGCCCCAAGAGTGTCCACCCTTATGTCTCATCCAGCTGTGGGTCTAGATATGGTCAATCCAGGTTGCATCACAGCCTCTGAACGAATTTTGTAAGAATTTCTCTCTCTTTCACTGTCTTTGTTTTACGGGTTTTTAAAAGTAATTTATTTTTATAATGGGGTTTAGCTGCTTTTCACGGCTGTGTTTATGCGGCTTTACACCCACTTGACTCACTTCCAGACAGATATCAATACATAGGTTTTAAGATTCTTACTAGTCACATATATTCTTGTGCGGTGAATAGGGGGTGTTGAGTCCTGTTCACTGAGCAAGGAGTAGGTCTTGTCTATTACATATTGGGTGTATGGAACGGTATCTGAGCGAATTTGAAACCCTTGTTTTATGCCTCACCCCACCTCACCTTTCCCGTTAAGCAGCCATAGTGTGTTTTCTAAACGTGTGACTCTGTTCTGTTTTGTAATTCAGTTCAAGTGTAGCGGTTTTTACATTCCCTCTATAAGTGATAGCTTATGATAAGTGTCTTTTTCTGTGTGACTTATTTCACTTAGAATCGTCGTACCTAAATCCACTCATCTTGCTTCTACTAGCCTTATGACATTGATTTCATGTCTGAGTGATATTCCATTGTACATAAGGACCACAACTTCTTTATCCATTTTTCTCTTTCCTGGGATATTTAAGGTGTCATGAAGTGGAGGTTCTTGTCAACAGAGCAGCCCTAAACTTTGGGGTGCCTGTGTCTTGCTGATTTTTAGTTTTCCCAATTTATACGCCCATGAGAGGACGTGCCCTATGCTCCTAGAGCTGTGTTTTTTCGATGTTTCAGGACACACCTTACACTTCTCCAGAGTGGCTGTTGGCAATTTACATCCCGCCCATCAGCGTAGCAAGGCTGCCATTTCTCCAGGGCCTGTCCTGCATTTCTGGTTTTGACACTTTTTGCAGCATGGCCCTTTTGACCGATGGGAAGCGAGACTTCTTTGTAGCGCTGATTAGCCTTTCCAGGTTGCTTGGTTGGCCAAACAGGGCGTATGCGTTTTTTCCTGAATATATTCAGGAAAAAACGCATACGCCCTGTTTGGCCAAGGGCATCATTGTCGACGTTTTACCACTTTTCATGTGCTTTAAAGGCGATTCGAATCTACCTCCTGAAACCTGTTTCCTGCAATCCTGCCTTGCTTTCAAATCCTCTTCGTTGCCTTCCCTCAATATATCTGTGGATGAGAGTTATCATTTATAGCTCTGCGGGTTTGTGAATTGCAGTGTCCCTGAGCTCCATTTTTCAACTGGCTTTTTTGGGAGCTGGCCGCAAAAGCGCGGGATTGCCTCAGGCCCTATTCAGCTTCTGGCCGGCAGGCTGAGCCTGTGGTTAATTCTTCTTCCCGATGGGAAAATAGAGTGACCTGTGCCTGTCCCAACACCAAGATCTAGTCTCTCATTGGTTTCCCCTCTTCCCGTTCATCCTCAGGACAAATTGCAACCTGTAGGGAACAGGAGCTTAAAGGTGCTGATTCTCCAAGTAGGGAGATTGCTAGTAAAGTAGCTGGAAAGGCGAACCCGAGAACAAGGAGATGAGAAATGAGGTGCGTATTAGAAACCTTTCAAAATCACACGGTGTACCATCTTCTGGGTTTCTCATGCATGTTTTCGATGTAGGAAGATGCCCTTGAACCTGGAGATTTGGGACCCATGGGATGGATACCAGGCAGTATTACTTTAAAGGGTCTGCGTTTGCTCACCCAACCTCACCCAACCGTTCAGCCCCAAGAGTGTCCACCCTTATGTCTCATCCAGCTGTGGGTCTAGATATGGTCAATCCAGGTTGCATCAGAGCCTCTGAACGAATTTTGTAATAATTTCTCTCGCTTTCACTGTCTTTGTTTTACGGGTTTTTAAAAGTAATTTATTTTTATAATGGGGTTTAGCTGCTTTTCACAGCTGTGTTTATGCAGCTTTACACCCACTTGACTCACTTCCAGACAGATATCAATACATAGGTTTTAAGATTCTTACTAGTCACATATATTCTTGTGCGGTGAATAGGGGGTGTTGAGTCCAGTTCACTGAGCAAGGAGTAGGTCTTGTCTATTACATATTGGGTGTATGGAACGGTATCTGAGCGAATTTGAAACCCTTGTTTTATGCCTCACCCCACCTCACCTTTCCCGTTAAGCAGCCATAGTGTGTTTTCTAAACGTGTGACTCTGTTCTGTTTTGTAATTCAGTTCAAATCTAGCGGTTTTTACATTCCCTCTCTAAGTGATAGCTTATGATAAGTGTCTTTTTCTGTGTGACTTATTTCACTTAGAATCATCGTACCTAAATCCACTCATCTTGCTTCTACTAGCGTTATGACATTTATTTCATGTCTGAGTGATATTCCATTGTACATAAGGACCACAACTTCTTTATCCATTTTTCTCTTTCCTGGGATATTTAAGGTGTCATGAACTGGAGGTTCTTGTCAACAGAGCAGCCCTAAACTTTGGGGTGCCTGTGTCTTGCTGATTTTTAGTTATCCCAATCTATACGCCCATGAGAGGACGTGCCCTATGCTCCCTAAGCTGTGTTTTTTCGATGTTTCAGGACACACCTTACACTTCTCCAGAGTGGCTGTTGGCAATTTACATCCCGCCCATCAGCGTAGCAAGGCTGCCATTTCTCCATGGCCTGTCCTGCATTTCTGGTTTTGACACTTTTTGCAGCATGGCCCTTTTGACCGATGGGAAGCGAGACTTCTTTGTAGCGCTGATTAGCCTTTCCAGGTTGCTTGGTTGGCCAAAAAGGGCGTATGCGTTTTTTCCTGAATATATTCAGGAAAAAACGCATACGCCCTGTTTGGCCAAGGGCATTATTGTCGACGTTTTACCACTTTTCATGTGCTTTTAAGGCGATTTGAATCTACCTCCTGAAACCTGTTTCCTGCAATTCTGCCTTGCTTTCAAATCCTCTTCGTTGCCTTCCCTCAATATATCTGTGGATGAGAGTTATCATTTATAGCTCTGCGGGTTTGTGAATTGCAGTGTCCCTGAGCTCCATTTTTCAACTGGCTTTTTTGGGAGCTGGCCGCAAAAGCGCGGAATTGCCTCAGGCCCTATTCTGCTTCTGGGCGGCAGGCTGAGCCTGTGGTTAATTCTTCTTACCGATGGGAAAATAGAGTGAGCTGTGCCTGTCCCAACACCTACATCTAGTCTCTCATTGGTTGCCCCTCTTCCCGTTCATCCTCAGGACAAATTGCAACCTGTAGGGAACAGGAGCTTAAAGGTGCTGATTCTCCAAGTAGGGAGATTGCTAGTAAAGTAGCTGGAAAGGTGAACCCGAGCACAAGGAGATGAGAAATGAGGTGCGTATTAGAAACCTTTCAAAATCACACGGTGTACCATCTTCTGGGTTTCTCATGCATGTTTTCGATGTAGGAAGATGCCCTTGAACCTGGAGATTTGGGACCCATGGGATGGGTACCAGGCAGTATTACTTTAAAGGGTCTGCGTTTGCTCACCCAGCCTCACCCAACCTTTCAGCCCCAAGAGTGTCCACCCTTATGTCTCATCCAGCTGTGGGTCTAGATATGGTCAATCCAGGTTGCATCACAGCCTCTGAACGAATTTTGTAATAATTTCTCTCTCTTTCACTGTCTTTGTTTTACGGGTTTTTAAAAGTAATTTATTTTTATAATGGGGTTTAGCTGCTTTTCACGGCTGTGTTTATGCGGCTTTACACCCACTTGACTCACTTCCAGACAGATATCAATACATAGGTTTTAAGATTCTTACTAGTCACATATATTCTTGTGCGGTGAATAGGGGGTGTTGAGTCCTGTTCACTGAGCAAGGAGTAGGTCTTGTCTATTACATATTGGGTGTATGGAACGGTATCTGAGCGAATTTGAAACCCTTGTTTTATGCCTCACCCCACCTCACCTTTCCCGTTAAGCAGCCATAGTGTGTTTTCTAAACGTGTGACTCTGTTCTGTTTTGTAATTCAGTTCAAGTGTAGCGGTTTTTACATTCCCTCTATAAGTGATAGCTTATGATAAGTGTCTTTTTCTGTGTGACTTATTTCACTTAGAATCGTCGTACCTAAATCCACTCATCTTGCTTCTACTAGCCTTATGACATTGATTTCATGTCTGAGTGATATTCCATTGTACATAAGGACCACAACTTCTTTATCCATTTTTCTCTTTCCTGGGATATTTAAGGTGTCATGAAGTGGAGGTTCTTGTCAACAGAGCAGCCCTAAACTTTGGGGTGCCTGTGTCTTGCTGATTTTTAGTTTTCCCAATTTATACGCCCATGAGAGGACGTGCCCTATGCTCCTAGAGCTGTGTTTTTTCGATGTTTCAGGACACACCTTACACTTCTCCAGAGTGGCTGTTGGCAATTTACATCCCGCCCATCAGCGTAGCAAGGCTGCCATTTCTCCAGGGCCTGTCCTGCATTTCTGGTTTTGACACTTTTTGCAGCATGGCCCTTTTGACCGATGGGAAGCGAGACTTCTTTGTAGCGCTGATTAGCCTTTCCAGGTTGCTTGGTTGGCCAAACAGGGCGTATGCGTTTTTTCCTGAATATATTCAGGAAAAAACGCATACGCCCTGTTTGGCCAAGGGCATCATTGTCGACGTTTTACCACTTTTCATGTGCTTTAAAGGCGATTCGAATCTACCTCCTGAAACCTGTTTCCTGCAATCCTGCCTTGCTTTCAAATCCTCTTCGTTGCCTTCCCTCAATATATCTGTGGATGAGAGTTATCATTTATAGCTCTGCGGGTTTGTGAATTGCAGTGTCCCTGAGCTCCATTTTTCAACTGGCTTTTTTGGGAGCTGGCCGCAAAAGCGCGGGATTGCCTCAGGCCCTATTCAGCTTCTGGCCGGCAGGCTGAGCCTGTGGTTAATTCTTCTTCCCGATGGGAAAATAGAGTGACCTGTGCCTGTCCCAACACCAAGATCTAGTCTCTCATTGGTTTCCCCTCTTCCCGTTCATCCTCAGGACAAATTGCAACCTGTAGGGAACAGGAGCTTAAAGGTGCTGATTCTCCAAGTAGGGAGATTGCTAGTAAAGTAGCTGGAAAGGCGAACCCGAGCACAAGGAGATGAGAAATGAGGTGCGTATTAGAAACCTTTCAAAATCACACGGTGTACCATCTTCTGGGTTTCTCATGCATGTTTTCGATGTAGGAAGATGCCCTTGAACCTGGAGATTTGGGACCCATGGGATGGATACCAGGCAGTATTACTTTAAAGGGTCTGCGTTTGCTCACCCAACCTCACCCAACCGTTCAGCCCCAAGAGTGTCCACCCTTATGTCTCATCCAGCTGTGGGTCTAGATATGGTCAATCCAGGTTGCATCAGAGCCTCTGAACGAATTTTGTAATAATTTCTCTCGCTTTCACTGTCTTTGTTTTACGGGTTTTTAAAAGTAATTTATTTTTATAATGGGGTTTAGCTGCTTTTCACGGCTGTGTTTATGCAGCTTTACACCCACTTGACTCACTTCCAGACAGATATCAATACATAGGTTTTAAGATTCTTACTAGTCACATATATTCTTGTGCGGTGAATAGGGGGTGTTGAGTCCAGTTCACTGAGCAAGGAGTAGGTCTTGTCTATTACATATTGGGTGTATGGAACGGTATCTGAGCGAATTTGAAACCCTTGTTTTATGCCTCACCCCACCTCACCTTTCCCGTTAAGCAGCCATAGTGTGTTTTCTAAACGTGTGACTCTGTTCTGTTTTGTAATTCAGTTCAAGTGTAGCGGTTTTTACATTCCCTCTCTAAGTGATAGCTTATGATAAGTGTCTTTTTCTGTGTGACTTATTTCACTTAGAATCATCGTACCTAAATCCACTCATCTTGCTTCTACTAGCGTTATGACATTGATTTCATGTCTGAGTGATATTCCATTGTACATAAGGACCACAACTTCTTTATCCATTTTTCTCTTTCCTGGGATATTTAAGGTGTCATGAAGTGGAGGTTCTTGTCAACAGAGCAGCCCTAAACTTTGGGGTACCTGTGTCTTGCTGATTTTTAGTTTTCCCAATTTATACGCCCATGAGAGGACGTGCCCTATGCTCCCTAAGCTGTGTTTTTTCGATGTTTCAGGACACACCGTACACTTCTCCAGAGTGGCTGTTGGCAATTTACATCCCGCCCATCAGCGTAGCAAGGCTGCCATTTCTCCATGGCCTGTCCTGCATTTCTGGTTTTGACACTTTTTGCAGCATGGCCCTTTTGACCGATGGAAACGAGACTTCTTTGTAGCGCTGATTAGCCTTTCCAGGTTGCTTGGTTGGCCAAAAAGGGCGTATGCGTTTTTTCCTGAATATATTCAGGAAAAAACGCATACGCCCTGTTTGGCCAAGGGCATTATTGTCGACGTTTTACCACTTTTCATGTGCTTTTAAGGCGATTTGAATCTACCTCCTGAAACCTGTTTCCTGCAATTCTGCCTTGCTTTCAAATCCTCTTCGTTGCCTTCCCTCAATATATCTGTGGATGAGAGTTATCATTTATAGCTCTGCGGGTTTGTGAATTGCAGTGTCCCTGAGCTCCATTTTTCAACTGGCTTTTTTGGGAGCTGGCCGCAAAAGCGCGGAATTGCCTCAGGCCCTATTCTGCTTCTGGGCAGCAGGCTGAGCCTGTGGTTAATTCTTCTTACCGATGGGAAAATAGAGTGAGCTGTGCCTGTCCCAACACCTATATCTAGTCTCTCATTGGTTGCCCCTCTTCCCGTTCATCCTCAGGACAAATTGCAACCTGTAGGGAACAGGAGCTTAAAGGTGCTGATTCTCCAAGTAGGGAGATTTCTAGTAAAATAGCTGGAAAGGCGAACCCGAGCACAAGGAGATGAGAAATGAGGTGCGTATTAGAAACCTTTGAAAATCACACGGTGTACCATCTTCTGGGTTTCTCATGCATGTTTTCGATGTAGGAAGATGCCCTTGAACCTGGAGATTTGGGACCCATGGGATGGGTACCAGGCAGTATTACTTTAAAGGGTCTGCGTTTGCTCACCCAACCTCACCCAACCTTTCAGCCCCAAGAGTGTCCACCCTTATGTCTCATCCAGCTGTGGGTCTAGATATGGTCAATCCAGGTTGCATCACAGCCTCTGAACGAATTTTGTAAGAATTTCTCTCTCTTTCACTGTCTTTGTTTTACGGGTTTTTAAAAGTAATTTATTTTTATAATGGGGTTTAGCTGCTTTTCACGGCTGTGTTTATGCAGCTTTACACCCACTTGACCCACTTCCTGACAGATATCAATACATAGGTTTTAAGATTCTTACTAGTCACATATATTCTTGTGCGGTGAATAGGGGGTGTTGAGTCCTGTTCACTGAGCAAGGCGTAGGTCTTGTCTATTACATATTGGGTGTATGGAACGGTATCTGAGCGAATTTGAAACCCTTGTTTTATGCCTCACCCCACCTCACCTTTCCCGTTAAGCAGCCATACTGTGTTTTCTAAACGTGTGACTCTGTTCTGTTTTGTAATTCAGTTCAAGTGTAGCGGTTTTTACATTCCCTCTATAAGTGATAGCTTATGATAAGTGTCTTTTTCTGTGTGACTTATTTCACTTAGAATCGTCGTACCTAAATCCACTCATCTTGCTTCTACTAGCCTTATGACATTGATTTCATGTCTGAGTGATATTCCATTGTACATAAGGACCACAACTTCTTTATCCATTTTTCTCTTTCCTGGGATATTTAAGGTGTCATGAAGTGGAGGTTCTTGTCAACAGAGCAGCCCTAAACTTTGGGGTGCCTGTGTCTTGCTGATTTTTAGTTATCCCAATCTATACGCCCATGAGAGGACGTGCCCTATGCTCCCTAAGCTGTGTTTTTTCGATGTTTCAGGACACACCTTACACTTCTCCAGAGTGGCTGTTGGCAATTTACATCCCGCCCATCAGCGTAGCAAGGCTGCCATTTCTCCATGGCCTGTCCTGCATTTCTGGTTTTGACACTTTTTGCAGCATGGCCCTTTTGACCGATGGGAAGCGAGACTTCTTTGTAGCGCTGATTAGCCTTTCCAGGTTGCTTGGTTGGCCAAAAAGGGCGTATGCGTTTTTTCCTGAATATATTCAGGAAAAAACGCATACGCCCTGTTTGGCCAAGGGCATTATTGTCGACGTTTTACCACTTTTCATGTGCTTTTAAGGCGATTTGAATCTACCTCCTGAAACCTGTTTCCTGCAATTCTGCCTTGCTTTCAAATCCTCTTCGTTGCCTTCCCTCAATATATCTGTGGATGAGAGTTATCATTTATAGCTCTGCGGGTTTGTGAATTGCAGTGTCCCTGAGCTCCATTTTTCAACTGGCTTTTTTGGGAGCTGGCCGCAAAAGCGCGGAATTGCCTCAGGCCCTATTCTGCTTCTGGGCGGCAGGCTGAGCCTGTGGTTAATTCTTCTTACCGATGGGAAAATAGAGTGAGCTGTGCCTGTCCCAACACCTACATCTAGTCTCTCATTGGTTGCCCCTCTTCCCGTTCATCCTCAGGACAAATTGCAACCTGTAGGGAACAGGAGCTTAAAGGTGCTGATTCTCCAAGTAGGGAGATTGCTAGTAAAGTAGCTGGAAAGGTGAACCCGAGCACAAGGAGATGAGAAATGAGGTGCGTATTAGAAACCTTTCAAAATCACACGGTGTACCATCTTCTGGGTTTCTCATGCATGTTTTCGATGTAGGAAGATGCCCTTGAACCTGGAGATTTGGGACCCATGGGATGGGTACCAGGCAGTATTACTTTAAAGGGTCTGCGTTTGCTCACCCAACCTCACCCAACCTTTCAGCCCCAAGAGTGTCCACCCTTATGTCTCATCCAGCTGTGGGTCTAGATATGGTCAATCCAGGTTGCATCACAGCCTCTGAACGAATTTTGTAAGAATTTCTCTCTCTTTCACTGTCTTTGTTTTACGGGTTTTTAAAAGTAATTTATTTTTATAATGGGGTTTAGCTGCTTTTCACGGCTGTGTTTATGCGGCTTTACACCCACTTGACTCACTTCCAGACAGATATCAATACATAGGTTTTAAGATTCTTACTAGTCACATATATTCTTGTGCGGTGAATAGGGGGTGTTGAGTCCTGTTCACTGAGCAAGGAGTAGGTCTTGTCTATTACATATTGGGTGTATGGAACGGTATCTGAGCGAATTTGAAACCCTTATTTTATGCCTCACCCCACCTCACCTTTCCCGTTAAGCAGCCATAGTGTGTTTTCTAAACGTGTGACTCTGTTCTGTTTTGTAATTCAGTTCAAGTGTAGCGGTTTTTACATTCCCTCTATAAGTGATAGCTTATGATAAGTGTCTTTTTCTGTGTGACTTATTTCACTTAGAATCGTCGTACCTAAATCCACTCATCTTGCTTCTACTAGCCTTATGACATTGATTTCATGTCTGAGTGATATTCCATTGTACATAAGGACCACAACTTCTTTATCCATTTTTCTCTTTCCTGGGATATTTAAGGTGTCATGAAGTGGAGGTTCTTGTCAACAGAGCAGCCCTAAACTTTGGGGTGCCTGTGTCTTGCTGATTTTTAGTTTTCCCAATTTATACGCCCATGAGAGGACGTGCCCTATGCTCCTAGAGCTGTGTTTTTTCGATGTTTCAGGACACACCTTACACTTCTCCAGAGTGGCTGTTGGCAATTTACATCCCACCCATCAGCGTAGCAAGGCTGCCATTTCTCCAGGGCCTGTCCTGCATTTCTGGTTTTGACACTTTTTGCAGCATGGCCCTTTTGACCGATGGGAAGCGAGACTTCTTTGTAGCGCTGATTAGCCTTTCCAGGTTGCTTGGTTGGCCAAACAGGGCGTATGCGTTTTTTCCTGAATATATTCAGGAAAAAACGCATACGCCCTGTTTGGCCAAGGGCATCATTGTCGACGTTTTACCACTTTTCATGTGCTTTAAAGGCGATTCGAATCTACCTCCTGAAACCTGTTTCCTGCAATCCTGCCTTGCTTTCAAATCCTCTTCGTTGCCTTCCCTCAATATATCTGTGGATGAGAGTTATCATTTATAGCTCTGCGGGTTTGTGAATTGCAGTGTCCCTGAGCTCCATTTTTCAACTGGCTTTTTTGGGAGCTGGCCGCAAAAGCGCGGGATTGCCTCAGGCCCTATTCAGCTTCTGGCCGGCAGGCTGAGCCTGTGGTTAATTCTTCTTCCCGATGGGAAAATAGAGTGACCTGTGCCTGTCCCAACACCAAGATCTAGTCTCTCATTGGTTTCCCCTCTTCCCGTTCATCCTCAGGACAAATTGCAACCTGTAGGGAACAGGAGCTTAAAGGTGCTGATTCTCCAAGTAGGGAGATTGCTAGTAAAGTAGCTGGAAAGGCGAACCCGAGCACAAGGAGATGAGAAATGAGGTGCGTATTAGAAACCTTTCAAAATCACACGGTGTACCATCTTCTGGGTTTCTCATGCATGTTTTCGATGTAGGAAGATGCCCTTGAACCTGGAGATTTGGGACCCATGGGATGGATACCAGGCAGTATTACTTTAAAGGGTCTGCGTTTGCTCACCCAACCTCACCCAACCGTTCAGCCCCAAGAGTGTCCACCCTTATGTCTCATCCAGCTGTGGGTCTAGATATGGTCAATCCAGGTTGCATCAGAGCCTCTGAACGAATTGTGTAAGAATTTCTCTCTCTTTCACTGTCTTTGTTTTACGGGTTTTTAAAAGTAATTTATTTTTATAATGGGGTTTAGCTGCTTTTCACAGCTGTGTTTATGCAGCTTTACACCCACTTGACTCACTTCCAGACAGATATCAATACATAGGTTTTAAGATTCTTACTAGTCACATATATTCTTGTGCGGTGAATAGGGGGTGTTGAGTCCAGTTCACTGAGCAAGGAGTAGGTCTTGTCTATTACATATTGGGTGTATGGAACGGTATCTGAGCGAATTTGAAACCCTTGTTTTATGCCTCACCCCACCTCACCTTTCCCGTTAAGCAGCCATAGTGTGTTTTCTAAACGTGTGACTCTGTTCTGTTTTGTAATTCAGTTCAAGTGTAGCGGTTTTTACATTCCCTCTCTAAGTGATAGCTTATGATAAGTGTCTTTTTCTGTGTGACTTATTTCACTTAGAATCATCGTACCTAAATCCACTCATCTTGCTTCTACTAGCGTTATGACATTGATTTCATGTCTGAGTGATATTCCATTGTACATAAGGACCACAACTTCTTTATCCATTTTTCTCTTTCCTGGGATATTTAAGGTGTCATGAAGTGGAGGTTCTTGTCAACAGAGCAGCCCTAAACTTTGGGGTACCTGTGTCTTGCTGATTTTTAGTTTTCCCAATTTATACGCCCATGAGAGGACGTGCCCTATGCTCCCTAAGCTGTGTTTTTTCGATGTTTCAGGACACACCGTACACTTCTCCAGAGTGGCTGTTGGCAATTTACATCCCGCCCATCAGCGTAGCAAGGCTGCCATTTCTCCATGGCCTGTCCTGCATTTCTGGTTTTGACACTTTTTGCAGCATGGCCCTTTTGACCGATGGAAACGAGACTTCTTTGTAGCGCTGATTAGCCTTTCCAGGTTGCTTGGTTGGCCAAAAAGGGCGTATGCGTTTTTTCCTGAATATATTCAGGAAAAAACGCATACGCCCTGTTTGGCCAAGGGCATTATTGTCGACGTTTTACCACTTTTCATGTGCTTTAAAGGCGATTCGAATCTACCTCCTGAAATCTGTTTCCTGCAATTCTGCCTTGCTTTCAAATCCTCTTCGTTGCCTTCCCTCAGTATATCTGTGGATGAGAGTTATCATTTATAACTCTGCGGGTTTGTGAATTGCAGTGTCCCTGAGCTCCATTTTTCAACTGGCTTTTTTGGGAGCTGGCCGCAAAAGCGCGGAATTGCCTCAGGCCCTATTCTGCTTCTGGGCAGCAGGCTGAGCCTGTGGTTAATTCTTCTTACCGATGGGAAAATAGAGTGAGCTGTGCCTGTCCCAACACCTATATCTAGTCTCTCATTGGTTGCCCCTCTTCCCGTTCATCCTCAGGACAAATTGCAACCTGTAGGGAACAGGAGCTTAAAGGTGCTGATTCTCCAAGTAGGGAGATTTCTAGTAAAATAGCTGAAAAGGCGAACCCGAGCACAAGGAGATGAGAAATGAGGTGCGTATTAGAAACCTTTGAAAATCACACGGTGTACCATCTTCTGGGTTTCTCATGCATGTTTTCGATGTAGGAAGATGCCCTTGAACCTGGAGATTTGGGACCCATGGGATGGGTACCAGGCAGTATTACTTTAAAGGGTCTGCGTTTGCTCACCCAACCTCACCCAACCTTTCAGCCCCAAGAGTGTCCACCCTTATGTCTCATCCAGCTGTGGGTCTAGATATGGTCAATCCAGGTTGCATCACAGCCTCTGAACGAATTTTGTAAGAATTTCTCTCTCTTTCACTGTCTTTGTTTTACGGGTTTTTAAAAGTAATTTATTTTTATAATGGGGTTTAGCTGCTTTTCACGGCTGTGTTTATGCAGCTTTACACCCACTTGACCCACTTCCTGACAGATATCAATACATAGGTTTTAAGATTCTTACTAGTCACATATATTCTTGTGCGGTGAATAGGGGGTGTTGAGTCCTGTTCACTGAGCAAGGAGTAGGTCTTGTCTATTACATATTGGGTGTATGGAACGGTATCTGAGCGAATTTGAAACCCTTGTTTTATGCCTCACCCCACCTCACCTTTCCCGTTAAGCAGCCATAGTGTGTTTTCTAAACGTGTGACTCTGTTCTGTTTTGTAATTCAGTTCAAGTGTAGCGGTTTTTACATTCCCTCTATAAGTGATAGCTTATGATAAGTGTCTTTTTCTGTGTGACTTATTTCACTTAGAATCGTCGTACCTAAATCCACTCATCTTGCTTCTACTAGCCTTATGACATTGATTTCATGTCTGAGTGATATTCCATTGTACATAAGGACCACAACTTCTTTATCCATTTTTCTCTTTCCTGGGATATTTAAGGTGTCATGAAGTGGAGGTTCTTGTCAACAGAGCAGCCCTAAACTTTGGGGTGCCTGTGTCTTGCTGATTTTTAGTTATCCCAATCTATACGCCCATGAGAGGACGTGCCCTATGCTCCCTAAGCTGTGTTTTTTCGATGTTTCAGGACACACCTTACACTTCTCCAGAGTGGCTGTTGGCAATTTACATCCCGCCCATCAGCGTAGCAAGGCTGCCATTTCTCCAGGGCCTGTCCTGCATTTCTGGTTTTGACACTTTTTGCAGCATGGCCCTTTTGACCGATGGGAAGCGAGACTTCTTTGTAGCGCTGATTAGCCTTTCCAGGTTGCTTGGTTGGCCAAACAGGGCGTATGCGTTTTTTCCTGAATATATTCAGGAAAAAACGCATACGCCCTGTTTGGCCAAGGGCATCATTGTCGACGTTTTACCACTTTTCATGTGCTTTAAAGGCGATTCGAATCTCCATCCTGAAACCTGTTTCCTGCAATTCTGCCTTGCTTTCAAATCCTCTTCGTGGCCTTCCCTCAATATATCTGTGGATGAGAGTTATCATTTATAGCTCTGCGGGTTTGTGAATTGCAGTGCCCCTGAGCTCCATTTTTCAACTGGCTTTTTTGGGAGCTGGCCGCAAAAGCGCGGGATTGCCTCAGGCCCTATTCTGCTTCTGGGCGGCAGGCTGAGCCTGTGGTTAATTCTTTTTCCCGATGGGAAAATAGAGTGAGCTGTGCCTGTCCCAACACCTACATCTAGTCTCTCATTGGTTGCCCCTCTTCCCGATCATCCTCAGGACAAATTGCAACCTGTAGGGAACAGGAGCTTAAAGGTGCTGATTCTCCAAGTAGGGAGATTGCTAGTAAAGTAGCTGGAAAGGCGAACCCGAGCACAAGGAGATGAGAAATGAGGTGCGTATTAGAAAACTTTCAAAATCACACGGTGTAACATCTTCTGGGTTTCTCATGCATGTTTTCGATGTAGGAAGATGCCCTTGAACCTGGAGATTTGGGACCCATGGGATGGGTACCAGGCAGTATTACTTTAAAGGGTCTGCATTTGCTCACCCAGCCTCACCCAACCTTTCAGCCCCAAGAGTGTCCACCCTTATGTCTCATCCAGCTGTGGGTCTAGATATGGTCAATCCAGGTTGCATCACAGCCTCTGAACGAATTTTGTAAGAATTTCTCTCTCTTTCACTGTCTTTGTTTTACGGGTTTTTAAAAGTAATTTATTTTTATAATGGGGTTTAGCTGCTTTTCACGGCTGTGTTTATGCGGCTTTACACCCACTTGACTCACTTCCAGACAGATATCAATACATAGGTTTTAAGATTCTTACTAGTCACATATATTCTTGTGCGGTGAATAGGGGGTGTTGAGTCCTGTTCACTGAGCAAGGAGTAGGTCTTGTCTATTACATATTGGGTGTATGGAACGGTATCTGAGCGAATTTGAAACCCTTGTTTTATGCCTCACCCCACCTCACCTTTCCC
The DNA here is from genome assembly GCF_028021215.1 of Eschrichtius robustus. Lineage (NCBI taxonomy): Eukaryota > Metazoa > Chordata > Mammalia > Artiodactyla > Eschrichtiidae > Eschrichtius > Eschrichtius robustus. The sequence continues at coordinate 297,766 of NW_027175238.1, forward strand.
GTTAAGCAGCCATAGTGTGTTTTCTAAACGTGTGACTCTGTTCTGTTTTGTAATTCAGTTCAAGTGTAGCGGTTTTTACATTCCCTCTATAAGTGATAGCTTATGATAAGTGTCTTTTTCTGTGTGACTTATTTCACTTAGAATCGTCGTACCTAAATCCACTCATCTTGCTTCTACTAGCCTTATGACATTGATTTCATGTCTGAGTGATATTCCATTGTACATAAGGACCAAAACTTCTTTATCCATTTTTCTCTTTCCTGGGATATTTAAGGTGTCATGAAGTGGAGGTTCTTGTCAACAGAGCAGCCCTAAACTTTGGGGTGCCTGTGTCTTGCTGATTTTTAGTTTTCCCAATTTATACGCCCATGAGAGGACGTGCCCTATGCTCCCTAAGCTGTGTTTTTTCGATGCTACAGGACACACCGTACACTTCTCCAGAGTGGCTGTTGGCAATTTACATCCCGCCCATCAGCGTAGCAAGGCTGCCATTTCTCCATGGCCTGTCCTGCATCTCTGGTTTTGACACTTTTTGCAGCATGGCCCTTTTGACCGATGGGAAGCGAGACTTCTTTGTAGCGCTGATTAGCCTTTCCAGGTTGCTTGGTTGGCCAAAAAGGGCGTATGCGTTTTTTCCTGAATATATTCAGGAAAAAACGCATACGCCCTGTTTGGCCAAGGGCAATATTGTCGACGTTTTACCACTTTTCATGTGCTTTTAAGGCGATTTGAATCTACCTCCTGAAACCTGTTTCCTGCAATTCTGCCTTGCTTTCAAATCCTCTTCGTTGCCTTCCCTCAATATATCTGTGGATGAGAGTTATCATTTATAGCTCTGCGGGTTTGTGAATTGCAGTGTCCCTGAGCTCCATTTTTCAACTGGCTTTTTTGGGAGCTGGCCGCAAAAGCGCGGAATTGCCTCAGGCCCTATTCTGCTTCTGGGCGGCAGGCTGAGCCTGTGGTTAATTCTTCTTACCGATGGGAAAATAGAGTGAGCTGTGCCTGTCCCAACACCTACATCTAGTCTCTCATTGGTTGCCCCTCTTCCCGTTCATCCTCAGGACAAATTGCAACCTGTAGGGAACAGGAGCTTAAAGGTGCTGATTCTCCAAGTAGGGAGATTGCTAGTAAAGTAGCTGGAAAGGTGAACCCGAGCACAAGGAGATGAGAAATGAGGTGCGTATTAGAAACCTTTCAAAATCACATGGTGTACCATCTTCTGGGTTTCTCATGCATGTTTTCGATGTAGGAAGATGCCCTTGAACCTGGAGATTTGGGACCCATGGGATGGGTACCAGGCAGTATTACTTTAAAGGGTCTGCGTTTGCTCACCCAACCTCACCCAACCTTTCAGCCCCAAGAGTGTCCACCCTTATGTCTCATCCAGCTGTGGGTCTAGATATGGTCAATCCAGGTTGCATCACAGCCTCTGAACGAATTTTGTAAGAATTTCTCTCTCTTTCACTGTCTTTGTTTTACGGGTTTTTAAAAGTAATTTATTTTTATAATGGGGTTTAGCTGCTTTTCACGGCTGTGTTTATGCGGCTTTACACCCACTTGACTCACTTCCAGACAGATATCAATACATAGGTTTTAAGATTCTTACTAGTCACATATATTCTTGTGCGGTGAATAGGGGGTGTTGAGTCCTGTTCACTGAGCAAGGAGTAGGTCTTGTCTATTACATATTGGGTGTATGGAACGGTATCTGAGCGAATTTGAAACCCTTGTTTTATGCCTCACCCCACCTCACCTTTCCCGTTAAGCAGCCATAGTGTGTTTTCTAAACGTGTGACTCTGTTCTGTTTTGTAATTCAGTTCAAGTGTAGCGGTTTTTACATTCCCTCTATAAGTGATAGCTTATGATAAGTGTCTTTTTCTGTGTGACTTATTTCACTTAGAATCGTCGTACCTAAATCCACTCATCTTGCTTCTACTAGCCTTATGACATTGATTTCATGTCTGAGTGATATTCCATTGTACATAAGGACCACAACTTCTTTATCCATTTTTCTCTTTCCTGGGATATTTAAGGTGTCATGAAGTGGAGGTTCTTGTCAACAGAGCAGCCCTAAACTTTGGGGTGCCTGTGTCTTGCTGAATTTTAGTTTTCCCAATTTATACGCCCATGAGAGGACGTGCCCTATGCTCCTAGAGCTGTGTTTTTTCAATGTTTCAGGACACACCTTACACTTCTCCAGAGTGGCTGTTGGCAATTTACATCCCGCCCATCAG